>NW_023596420.1:44349646-44585138 GCF_011947565.3 Pollicipes pollicipes | reverse complement strand
CCGCTGCTGTGACCGTGGTCGTTGCAGAGGGGGAGGGCGACAGTTCCGGCCGTTCAGGGCCGGGACGGTGGTCCGGCCTGGCAGCGTGCCCGTCCCAACACCTGGGTGACGGGCGGTGACGTGCGGTGACGGTGGCGACTCCCGGCCCGTCGCCAAGACCCGGGCCATGTTCTGTCCCCCGCCCTCCCCCCGTCCCCCTTCGACTGGGCCGATGATGGCTGCTGCCGCTGGCGCTGGCGCTTGCGCCGCCGGCGGCATCAGCCGCAGCAAGGCAGCTGGCGCAGGGTTATCAGCTGAGTGTATGCGCGTTTGCAAGCAGCGTTAGCGAGCGGGATGCTGTAAAAGGCAGGCGAGCAGCACACATTCCCGGCGCAAGAGGCAGCGGAAGACGGCGTTACCATGGTTGTGACCCTGTCGGGCGTCCCACAGCTGGGGAGCGCTGCTCTGGGCGCAGGCGTACCTTTCAGGCCCTTCATGTAGTTGAGCCAGAGCCGGCATTGCGTTCCAGCGGGCGGCCGATGGTGTAGAGGTCGAGGTCCCGCTTCCAGTGCACCATCGTCGGACACCTGACCGCGTACGAGGTCACGTCAGCGGCCGCCTCGGTGGATCGGTGATGGGGACCAGTGGCGATGAATCCGGGTGTGCGGGGGGGGGGGGGGCAGATGGGCAAGTGGTTGAAAACTGCTGGTGAAAGGTTTGAAGGAATGTGTTTTCGGCTCTGCAAATTTCAAAGGGTTCCGCAGTGGCCTTATAAAGTTCGAAACGAGCCCCTTTCAGGTGTACTCGAAGCGGGGCTCTAGTAGCGAGTTCTGGGATACAATGCAATATCTTCAAACTGTTGATCAAATGGCCCTGAATTATCAAGAAGATTTACGCAAAGTAAAGGTGCACTGAAATTGAAAATTGAAACCGAAAAAGCATCAACATCTCTTCGGAGAATTTCACGCCTGATGATGCATCTGGGACCTGCTGAATGAAGCAAACTTCCAAATACCTTTGAAGAGATCTCTCGACCGCGTAGTTAGTCAAGGGGTCTCAAGATGGCCAAAGGATCTTTGCGAATCGAAAGAATTTCGGCTGGCAATGCTCCCGACATGAAGAAAGACCCCGCTATGTCCCTTAATGCGAAATGGGTCCCTTGATATACAAAGGGACCATAGCCAAGGGGTCACCACACGGATAAGGGGTTCGTAGGTGGTCAAGGGCTGCCGATTCTAAAAAGTCTCGAGACTGTCGCAGGTCCTGACATAGTCCACAACCCCAAGGTAATGAAGAACCAAGGCACCAAGATGTGCATAGCCTATAAAGGAACTAGGTGACAATTAGACACCTGGGCACGGTGTTGGAACTCCAGGCGGTTTACGCGCTACAGGAAGTTGAAGTTTCTGAACTGTCAAGGGCACGAAGGTGATCGACGGATACTCGTTTTCTGACTTCAGCTCTGACCTCGCTTTTCGACCTTTTCGTCGTGCCTACACACCAGGCGGACTGGATGTTTTGACCACAAATCATGACGGAAAAGGAGATTCGCTGCGCAACTTGCAGGATTACAGAACAGGAATAAGGTGGTCATGTTGTGTTACGTGGATATTCCGATGAGAATTGCAAACCACATGATGTCAACATGAAATTGTACATATATATATATATATATATATATATATATATAATATATATATATATATATATATATATATATATGTATATATATATATATATGTGTGTGTGTATGTGTGTGTGTGTGTGTGTGTTGTGTGGTGTGTGTGTGTGGTGTGTGTGGTGTGTGTGTGTGTGTGTTGTGTGTGTTGTGTGTGTAGTGTGTGTGTGTGTGTGTGTGTTGTGTGTGTGATGTGTGTGTGTGTGTGTGTGGTGTGTGTGTTGTGTGTGTGTGTGTGTGTGTGTGGTGTGTTGTGTGTGTGTGTGTGTGTGTGTGTGTGTGGTGTGTGTGTGTGTGTGTGTGTGTGTGTGTGTGTGTTGTGTGTGTGTGTGTGTGTGTGGTGATGTGTTGTGTGTGTGTGTGTGTGTGTGATTGTGTTGTTGTGGGTGTGTGTGTGTGTGTGTGTGGTGTGTGTGTGTGTGTGATGTGTTTGAAGGACGCGAGCGAGGCTGCGTGTTTAGGACGCCTCTTCCCAAAACCAATCGGGACCTGCCAGCATAGCTAATCCGTTGTTGGCTCTAAACGCCTTGGCAAGCAAAAATACCGCTCCGCTTTACTATTGACGATCGCGGGACACTTTTCCAAGCTGTGGTTTCATTTGCTCACGGCGGTGACAGAATTTCAACGTTATGTGCTTTATATTGAAAATTTGTCTTCAGCCCAAAGTAAGGAAAGGGCTACAAACCAAACGTTCACGATTTCTGCCCACGCTGCCGTACACTACTGAGTGCCGTAATGTAACTAGGTTACAAAAAACGGCGTGCATCATATGCATACCTGTGTAACGATCGACATGTTCACACGTTGTTGGTAGCATCTACAGGTACTGTGCTTGCGCCTGTGCGTAAATGGCGTACATTCCCCTGTGAACCTTCCATCGAATGGTAACAACAACCTTTCAGCACTGTGAGCAAGCGTATGAAGGATGTTTTGATTTCTATTTTTAATTCTCTGCCATAGGCCCAGTCTTAAATTGATAAGCGTCGCGGGGGTGAAGTTCCCGCACCACCCATTTGATCTAGGAGTGCTTCAAAGCTATGGCCAGGCAATGTCACAGAGGCGATCGTCATAACGCCGCGCGTCTACACGGCTATTGACGTGGGCGATGCTTCCCGGATCATGCCGTAGGAATCCGTGGATGATAATGACCGGTGAATGGGTCGTGAAAAAACGTGATGCGAAGTTTGAAAGACCAACTTTCTTTCCATCCTATCCAGAATTCGGCCACAAGCGTTAAGACTACTTGTGTGAGCTTTGCATCAGCCAGCTACACTGTAACGCTTTGAATAGAAAATTGCGCTTTGGCAAGTGAAGACTTGATTAGAACTTCAATTTATGGCATAAATGTTTAGCTAAGAATGAGGTGCTAACACCTGGATGTCGATCGCAGTATACGTTAGTTGTTTAAGAGAAGACGTCCGATAAAACGTTCGCCGGTTTTATCAGCTAAATCTGGCAACGCCTTGCCAACTGCGCATTTTGAACAACAGCCTTAATGGCCCCTTTTCTCGTTACAGGTGTTCTGATCACATAATGTGCCTGTTTCATACTTCATTCAGTTTAAATGTTGGCGGACACCCCCCCCCCCCCCCCCCCCCCTCTTCCCTGCTGGCCGAATCTTTAGATCACTGCAATTCTTTAATTCCCTGTTTACATCGATTATTGATGTCCTGGCAAGGTATTGATGTCGTGGATTTCTCGAGGGTGGATCCAGGCTACATTTGCGGCAGGTTGGTCAAACAGACGACGGACTTTTCCGAAGCACACAACCACGGATCACTTCCTACCGTTTAACACCTGCGTTTCATCGACCAATACTGCACCCACATGTTCTTCTATAATGAGTTATTAGGCTTTGAAAATCATCAGAGGTTCACAGGGATCGTTCGGGCTCGCTGCTACTGAGCGCATCAGTGCTTTTGCAAGTATGTTTACATTTGCGACGTCACGGGTAGGTCCCAGTGACGTCCCTGCAGCGTTCTTTCATTGCTGTAGCGCTAAATCGCCGGGGCCTTCCCACTGGGCTCCAGGTTGAACAAACTGATCCGATGCAGGATCGGCAGTCCCAATCGGCATGTGTGGAAATGTCGATAAAAATGCACTGTCCCAGTTTTAATGAAACATTCCTTTACATGGTTATCAATTTTAGCATGATTTCACTGGGCCCTTGCCACAGCTTGTTCCCCACAGACAGGGACGAACGCAAATAGTTGACCCCCGGGATAAGTGCCCTTGCTCCCCTTCCCCACCCTCACGAGATAGGCACAATATGACTCATAATATGCACGTGACTAACTGCTGACTGAAAAAGTCTAGGCAGAGACGTAGAAATGAGAAGATTGATAATATGCATTGTTGTCCAACGACTCGCGCACTTAGCTAGGGTTTCAGAGAAAACTGTTGAGCTCTGACCCTACCCTCGCCCCTCCTTCCACCCGAGAGCCAAATAAGTGAAATGCACCCTCTCTACTCAATGCCAAAACATGCCCCGTTCTCGCACGCGCTGTGACCGGCACCGACATCTGACGGGTCAGACCCTATGTTGTGGGTCGTCACAGAGGATGAGTCCGCCACAAGTGCTTGTTTCACAGCAGTCCATGCAGCCGTTCGTGCTGTGCGTCTGGTTCAAGAAATACGCACAGACAGGGGCGTGCTCGGAAATTAGTGGAACCGGTCTCGTTCGGCGGCGGTGGGGTCACCGGCCATCAGCGCACTTTCGTTTCGTATGCCAAATGCATGCGCTGCTGTTTGTATCTATGAGGCTTCGTGCACGGCCTCTGAATAAACTCAAAGCACAGTGGTGTACAGTCGAACTTCATAATGTTTTCCGTGTGCGGCAATGAAATGCGCTCCGGAAGAGGAGAGTGGGCAGCACCGCTGCGGCGTAATTTCACCCCTCTTGTTTCGGCTGGACTAAGAAATATTCCATCTGGCTGTATTCCTATGTCTGGTCAGGACCATGGTGCGAGGGGGTTGCAGCACTGATCAGACTCCTCATGGCAGCAGTCGCACGTGCCCTCGCGCAGAGCCCTACATGTGAAGCCCAGCTCTCTGCAGCCCGCATCCGTTCAAATGACAACAGCACCATCACCAGCCCCGCTCAAACGAAAAGCACCAGCTCACAAGCACCAGACACCACCGCTGCGCAGACCGTATCACACGCCCCCCCCCCCCCCCCCCCTGCGGGAGCCGGCCACTGACCTGGGTCGGTCTCACGCCCGAGCAGAGTTAAGCGATGACCTGCGAGAGCCCCTGGCGCGCCACTGGGTGTGGCCGCCCGGTCGCCGCCGGACCCCACCGGACCCCGGCACGGGACCGAAATACCGGGCGGCGCGCGCCGCGCCGGCCTCTCCGCGGGCTGGTGCGCCGCTGGGAGCTGCTCCGGGACGCGCCGCTGAGGGCTGTTCCGGGACGCGCCGCTGGGAGCTGTTCCGGGACGCGCCGCTGGGAGCTGCTCCGGGACGTGCCGCTGGGTTTGCTGCTCCGGGACGTGCCGCTGGGAGCTGCTCCGGGACGCGCCGCTGGGAGCTGCTCCGGGACGTGCCGCTGGGAGCTGCTCCGGGACGCGTCGACGTTCCGCCAGTCATCCTGCTCGCCTCAGCTCTGGACAGTCAAGCCACGGAGCAGCCCACCGATTTATGATTGGGATTTTGTCGTTCGCAGGGTCGGTGCCGCTCAGCGATCTTGATTTATGGACACGACTTTGGCTGAAGTTTTTTTCATAAACTGAATTTTCAAGAGCCGGTTCAATTCAGCCCGCCAACTTTAAAGCTAGCCTATTCTCTATGCTGTCTCTCACAAAATCCAAATAAGAAGCTGTCCATTTCGACAAATATAAAATTAACAAGCATGGTCTGTGCAATTCACCATCTACCCGTTTGCTTCATCGCAGCATGAAAAATGTAGCATGTATTTGAGCGCATTTGGGATCTGCTTTTCCAGCCACCACTTGGTCATTCATCCCGTTTCTATCGACTTGGGCGGGCCCAGTTTTAAATCCTCTCTCATCTTAGTCCGCTTTGTTTTTGGCTTCTCGGATGAGCAAGACTGGTCCAAACATGAATATTCAGTCCATGGAACTGACAAATTCTTGAAGCCTCCCTGGCTGGCCACTTTTTGCTGATACAGGATCCGTTGAGCCGGGAGACGCGGAGTAAACAGCCGATAATTAATGTCTAGGTGTCCCAGCGCTCGTAAACAAATTAATCACGCGCGCCTGAGGAACAGGCGTCCCAAACAGCGCGAGCTGTGGTTCACATGATGACGGCACTCGTTCTCATTCCTCGGCCCATGCGCAGCGCAGTCCGGCATAACCTGATGCAGGTCCCGGAAAATGTAAGGCGTCGGGTCAGGGAAGAAAAACATTGCCCCATTCTCACATACTCGAGCCGGCGCACAATACAGTCGATGGAGCCTGGTACTCGGCCCCGGAAAGCATAGAGCGTCGGGTCACAATAGAAAAGAGTTGCAAACAACGTTTCTTCACTTCCAGATGATAAATAACATGCAGACACCATTAATATCATGTCCTTTGAAGCGAATTTCTGCACAGGTGTGTGTTCGATTCAGTTTTGCTTATTTCAAATGGATTCGGATTCCCACAATTGAAAGCCTAATGATAATGGAAATAAAAACCATTGAATAACAAGTGAGCCCAAACGTATTTGTTCCAGTCTATATAAGCAAGAAAGGCCTTGAGCTTTTATTTCTCCGTTTGATGAGCTCAGAGTTATCGTGCTGATAGCTACCGACCCCCCATAAACAGCGAGGTACCTACTGGTTAAAGAACGTCATCAAGCAAACATTGGTTGCATTGGTAATACTCAAGCATGAAATCAATGTTTGCTTAACAACGTGTACGAGTACCTCATGGTATATTACAGATCGATGACTATGAATAAAAGAACTATGAGTTCATAAATATTTGTTTCGGCCATTTCCACTCCGATGCTTCCGATTCCTAAATCGAAACACAGAGAGAAGGTCTGCGTCAAAAATCAAATTAGCTTTATCCTATCAAGACACGCGACCAAAATAGTATAACTTTTTAGGTTTCCAACGAATCTTTACACCGATATTAGTACTACTTAAGCGTACATGATTTAGAAATACCATTTCCGAGCACCTAAATTCGAAATGAACATTGATGAACATAGAAGTGAGAATCAGCACCAGACATGAGTTGGTACTCGTGTCAGATCATGTCGTATTAGTATTAGTCATCAGGCGTTAGTTCTCACTCTTGTCAGTTCGTAACAACTTTAAGCCAGCATGCAGTTAATACGCGCCCGGGTGGCCGGCTAGATACTCTTCACTCTAGCGGGGGTCAATTTGACCCTCCTGAGATCTCGGAAACTAAGAAAGCTAGAAGCACCAAATTTGCAGGGTGTGTTGACCTTTACGTGAACTCACTTAGGTCAAAATTTGAGGTTCCTAAGTCATGACCTTTGGGTCAAAAAAGTAAAACAGGGTCAAGTCCCAGGTCGGTCACCAAAGTGCTCCCAGAACCTAGATAACCGTTTCTAAGCAAAATGTCGCACGCTCATTTAAGGTCAGTGACCTTTTTTAACCATTTAAAGGTCAATGTGACAAACATAAAGCAAAATTGCCCTAAGTTTTGCATTTAACTAAGCGACAAAGATTACGCTAGGCAGCATGTTCCTAAAACAAAACGTTGACCCGGGTCATTTTAGGCCAATTATTTATTCTGACCTCTAAGAAGTCCATGGAAGATGTATAATGCGGTTCCTGCTATAAATAAACTCGAAATGAGCACCAGAATCTATCCCATACAGCAAGCCCTAGGGTAACAAAACAGGTTGGTTTTAACCTTGACGTGACGTTCGCACCTGACCTTAGGTCAATTTAATTTACTCATTCAACTGTTGTGTTGCCTAAGAAAGCACCTCAGAGATGTACGGATTCGTCTAAAACTCCGTTGTTGGATCAGATTGAAAGATTCCCTAGAAATTGCCTTCGCTGAAACCATGGCCTGACTTTGACCTGCCATAGGTCGGCGACCCCACAAGGTACATCTAAATTTTTGATGCAAGCGTTCCGCTATTCAATTATCTACAGCTATGCAACATTTGGCGCGGCTTTGGAAACCATTCTGGAAAAACCTTGTGGGTCCATTTGACCCCCCCCCCCCCCCCTCCACCCGAGGGCGTGTTAAGCCTGTCAGTGGTATAGTTTCCTTTTTAATTGCGGGGGATGGGCTTTAGCCCTGCCAACGTGAATTCCAGCTCCCCACTCCCAATTATGAAAGGCAATTAGGTCGGATCCATGGAAAAATAGCTTGTTCGTGCATTTCGGTAGAAAGTTACGTCATCTTTTAACGCTCAGCCGTTAACGCTCCGGGAGGCTGAAAGTTAAAAAGTAACGCAACGTACTCCCGAAATCATGAGCGTGGCTTTCCAAAATGAGTCGGGTCGCCCATGATGCGTGGCACGTGCTCGGTCTTCCTTGGTGCAATCCGCCTGTTTTAATTAGGGTTGAAATGCGCCCACGAAATTTTAAGGATTCGTAGACTATTTCACAAAGTGCTATGATCGTAGTCGTTTTTGCGAGGGACAGGCTTTTGCGAGGAGTCAACACTGTTTTGTTTTTAAATAAGTTAAACTCATAAGGCGTTCGCATTGATTTCGAAGTTCTTCCCTTCATTGACACGTACGCAAGAGGTTATGCGAACAGTGTACATTAAACGGAAAGAGAAAAAAACTTTTTGTGTCTTGTCTGTCGTTCTTGATATCGAGTTCAACAAGGACATGTACCTTGTATAGATATTAATAACAATCATAAGTTACCAATAATGACGAATAAGTAAGGTAATAGCACTTGACAGCGTCTTCAACAGAGTGCTCCAGCGTCTCCAACGACAGCGTCACCAGTTCTTTTCTCTTATAATCAATCAGACATCAATCAGACGGCCTCCGTTATCGCTGTATGTATATATATATATATATATATATATATATATATATATATATATATATGTGTGTGTGTGTGTGTGTGTGTGTGTGTGTGTGTGTGTGTGTGTGTGTGTGTGTGTGTGTGTGTGTGTGCGTGTGTGTGTGTGTGTGTGTGTGTGTGTGTGTGTGTGTGTATTTATATGTTATCCCTATTACACAGGGTCTCGACACGGAGCCAAAAACAGTCGGTTCCGTGTCGGTCTGAGCTCTCGGGCTCATTTTCCAAGCAGGAATAAGGTCGGGCCCGCAATTTGCATTGGTCGGCGCCCCTTTAGCAATGCGGGGCTCTTGTGTTGGTCAGTGTCTCGCAGTGCCTAACCGAGTGTTCTGTACCAACAAGGGCCTCGAGTCGATCAGGAGAGCATTTGCTGAACCGGAACGGGGACAGGACCCCAAATGGTAAAATACCTCTTGCGTTGGTCAGGGCTCTGTGGCAATGAACGGAAGCATAGGAACTTGTGAGTGTTCAGTTGCGACAATGGAAGGGTCCTGTGTCAGTCAGGGCCTATTTTAAAACTGTTGAACCTCCCTGCTGTGTGGGTTTTTCCCTGCTCTGTACGTATGCAAATACCCACTGACACACTGCATTGGCAATGAACCCGCTGTTTCGCAAGTGAATTGAAAAAAGAGCGTGCATGCTTTGAAATCCATAGCAAGATATCGGGCAGTTTGTGATCTCGTGAACTTTCAACGGTCGGCTTACGTGTGGTCGCAGGAGCATGACCACCAGCTGTGCCGCTGAACCCGTCCTGTTTCACCGACGCGCTCAGCCAGCGCGCGGTGGGCCCACCGAGCTGTGGTAGCTGGTGCGCCCCACAGACGCCAGCTGGCTGCCTCCCCCGCCGCCGCCGCCACCTGCTCGACCGGCTGCTGCCCGTCGCCTGGGTGGCGGTTGCAGCGGTTTTAGACTGCTGCTGCAGTTCTTGCCCCGCACTTGGTGTGCGGCGGCCGATGGACCTACGAGGTGCTGGCCAGCGCCTGCTGCGCGACCACCTCAATACGCTGCAGGTGCAGCTCGACTCGGAGTGCCCTGACGTCTGTGTACGTCTCGGCTGGCGAGCCGTCGCCACCCCGTCTCTTCTTCATGGTTTTCAATGCCTGGTCTTATCCGTGTTGTCAATAAATTATGTAAATAATGCGCAAGAACTGGAAAAAATCAAGTTCTTGTGTTGGTATTTTATGCTGTCTTGAAAAGAAATTGCAAATGCTCTTGAGTGGTGAAGACGTGAGAAGTGTTTAGCCGCACCCCCTTGGTTACCGCGACCTTGTTTTGGTGCCATAGCCCTCCTCTGGAGGTGGCGCATGCCAGTACCCACCCGTGCCACTCACACCAGTTCCGTGCTCGACATGCGTAATTATTTTGTGTGTCAATTCTGTGTACACAGCATTAGGTTCTCGAGGCGCGAGCAAAAAACCTGTGTACTTTGGTAGCGGTTTGCAGTGTGCAGCTCATTTTTGCCCGCGGTGGAATTTTCATGTGTGCCAGAATAAATATGCATCAAGGCGGGCAGATCGGCGGCTGCCGGTACGCAGCAGAACTGCGCGCAACTCAGAGCTGAACAAAATAACCCATATGAGGCGGCAACACAGCACGGATGAAAGTTCACACTTCTGACATCATCAATGGCGTAACCATTCACACCACGGGTCAGCCGGTTGGCTCTCCGGCCGTCGTCGTGGGCTGGTTGTGGCCAAGTTGCCGACGCGGCGCTTCGTTCGAAGCCAACGCACCTGACAGCGGTCGGATAGAACGGGGTTTTGCTATGTCTGTTTCTGCTTTGTCATAGCTTTACTCGAACCCGCCTCGTAGGTCAGTCGTTGGAGCAATGGACACCTGACGGCTGGGGAGCCAGGCCATGTGGGTACGCCGACTAAAAACTGCGCTCGATTATTTGGTTCATCAGAGGCAGTCAACTAGCCATGAAAGTGTGTCAGTTTGACACGAGGTAGCCATGTCACCTTGAAATGCTTCATGCCTTCCATGTCACCCTGAAATATTTCAGCCATGATCACCAGAGACATTGCAGTTTCTGGACTAGGGTGGTGAGGTCAAGGTTTTCGCAACAGTCTATGATCACCATGGACTCGGATCTCTTGGTGACGTGGGTCGGATATTGGGCCTCTTGTGTAGTGGCCCGGTTAGCACTGCTAAATAGTGATGATGATTTTTTGTTTTTTTGGGGGGGGGCGGGTGTTATAACTGAATTAGATATACTGCAACCCGACACAAAATTGCACTGAGTTGGTTTCCGGATGTATTATCGAATTATTTGGCAAGCACTTCCAAAAAAGAACAGGAGCCATTTCAACATGTTAAGTGGGGGATAAACCTCACTAGAAATTGCACATATTGAAAAGCTTGATTTGCAGGCACATGTCCGATAACGCCTTTGAAACGGTTCTGGCGGAGATCGGAGTCGCGGTACATGCATGCATTGTGGAAAAAGCCAAGCATCCTAAGGTGTGACAGCTGTTCTTTAAAAGATGGAAGGAAACCAAAGTTAACCGAGAACACGCTTTTGAAACGTCAGACGGGTCTGTAACAGACTAGACAGGACACGTCAGACGCGACAGGGCAGACAGTGCAGGACAGACAGCTCCACCAAATCGCTTGCATATCGTGAAATGACAACGATTGTTCTCAATCTTGGTTTCGTCACGTCTGTCAGCCAGAATTAATTTTTTGTGGATACGTGCCGAAGGTTTGGCAAAGATATGACCAACAGGTGTCGCTCATCCTTGTGACAGTTCTGCTTGATTTCATTCTGATTGGTCCAATTTCACGAACAGCCACCATTGCAAGAAAGATAAGAAAAGCCGCATAAAATCTGGCGACTCCAGCTGGCCAATTAAGGCCAGATGTATAGTACTAAATATGACGAAAGTCACCTCATGCATTCCAAATTGTCAACGTTTGGATGCGTGTATATTAATGCATGCCATGAGTTTAGGAAAGGGTAACGCGTATCCCCGGGGCTTCTACATGCCTACCCTTCTGTCTCCTTGCACAGTGTCTTTGTGCACGCTTGCCCCTAGCAATTCACGAGCTGCTTAAAATAATGCCTCCGCCGCCGAGTCCGCCGCGGCAAAGTCCTTATCTGTCGTCGCTTGCTTAGGGCGTGTGCTGAATAACCGCAAAACATTTTTGAAAGACTTCCAAAGTCACACAGTGCGGACTGGTGACACTGGAGTGCATAGTCAACACGAGCACGACCCATTATGATGCGGCGTGCGTAAAAAGCTCAAATGACGACATGGGACCGGATCTCGGTCGGTTATGACCGCGCCTTCCTCTGCACGCCGAAAATTTAAAATCAGTGATGCTGCCTGTGCCTTCATTGATGTACTTCTGGTAATCTTATCACTGCTGCAATGCTTCGATATCGCACAGATGCAGTCTGATCCACATTAATGCCTTGCCGAATGATCACTCCTAAGACATCTCCGATAGCCTCAGGCATCGCTGAGTAAGTTATCCACACACGGAACCAGTGCCAAAATGTTGGGCACCTCCATATTGCATCCGGCGTCATTCTACAGTCCAGCGTTTAACATTAGTTCTACTAACGAGGATTACTTCGTTTTAACTCAAGCAAATCACCTGGAAAATGAAAGGTGTATGCAAGCGTCGGCGCGACAGCAAGATCGGTGAAATGGCAACTCCTGCTATATGAGGACCGCCGGCGTTATACAACATTTCGACGCAGTTTCTGTCGCCACGTACATGGGAGGGCTATGCCAGCCAAATTAATCCAGTCATCTTAAGCTGACTAGCAACGCGCCAGGTGACTCTGCTGCATCTGCGCGCCGCCGACCGATCTCGTGCAGCGCTCGCGGCAGCAGCCTCTGCTTCCGCGGCCTCGCGCATTGTAATGCTTGGCCGCCGCCTGATCGGGGCCGAGTCCATACCGCAGCCAGGCTCGTCAGCTGTCAGCCGAGCCCGCCGTCGAATCGACACGGCCGACGGCCGTGTGGGGCCCGCGGGGCGAGGGGGGGGGGGGGAGCATCCCGTCCGTACCACCCCGCCCTGAATCACTGCCCGACCCTGGCGCTCAGCGCTCCGCCTCTATGCAGCCGCGCTGCTGCCCGGCAGCGGCGAGGGCAGAAGGCTGCGTCATGTCCAGAGAGCTCGTGGGGGCATAATAAGCGTGTGTCGCGATGGTGGGCATGTGCTGTGGGTGACGTGCACGCAAGCGCGCACGCGTATTCTCAGTGTCGCCGTCGGCCACCATCACGGGCGACCCAGCAGGGGCGCAGGGGCGCAGTTGACGTGTCCCCCCTCTGCCTGCCAGCAGGATGGCAGAAGTGTGCATTTGCTCTCCAATCTTTGGAAGGTCTTTTTTCCCAAAGTAAAGGTGTTGAAGCTACTCGAAGAGTAGTAAAATTCAGGTCAAGGAGGTCCCCGTAACTGAGCATGGGGGCACCAAATCCGGGCCAGAAGACCCTTTGATGGTCAAGAAGCCAATTATCTAGATCATGACATCAACATTACGAATAAGATGACCAACGCTCTAGATTGGGAGGCCCAATGTTATGTTAAGGAGGCACATTTGTTGACTCGGGAGGCCCCCTTTACAAACTAAGAGGCTCTATTCTGGGCTAAAGGGCACGCTCTACATTCAGGAAGTCCACTGCATGCATCCGATGGCGCGGCTCCGAATCAGGACGACCTGTTTGGGGATAGCGGGACCCCTCAACTAGATTTGGAAGCCTCTTCTTGAATCGGAAGTATGCTGTTCTGGACTAGAAGGTATTTCTATGCAATCGGAAGCCCCTTTATGGAACAGGATGCCTGCAGGCCACCATTTTCGGTTTGCTTGATGTCGACTTCCATTTACTTTGCATGTGATAATGTAGCAGTTCGACCCGGGCCCCATGCCCTAGGTGCATCATCCTCTTGACATACAACACTGCAGAGGATCCTCCCCCCCCCCTCCTTCTCTAATTTGGTGAGGCCCATTTTGTCCAGGGGCCCGCTGGAAAATTCTGCCCCCCTCACTAACTAAAAATTGGTGGCGCTACACCTAGTCACCATTGCTCCGCCTCTTAACCCCCACCCACCCATGGCGTAGTGGTGGTCTGGCTAGTGACCATGCTTGTTCAAATGCTCACTAGATGTCACCAGGCATGCCATCAGCTGCTTCAGGTGTCAGATTTCTGTGCATGCTGTTGCCGTTTGCTATAGCTATGTCATTATGTGTGTGGAGTAATGCGCGTACAGAGGTGATTTGCTAACCGCCAGTCAGACATACCAATACTCCGACAGGCTCTCGCTTGATTTGATTCGGAATCGAAATTAGCATCAATTAACGAACCACATGAGACTCCGGCGAATTTAGGTTGATGCGCACCATGTCGCAAATCTTCTCAAAACGCGAATGACTCTTTTCCAGGGATTCTTCACCCGAAGCATTTATGTTGGCGGAAGACGAACAGCTAGAGCGCTACGTGGAAAACGCATAATGAACTCTTAGTTTGCATGTTGGTGTATTATTTCGCCTCACTGCCTCCGTCACGCCGCTCCATGTAAGTCCGTTGGCAATCAGACTTGCATTGCCTTTGACGTAACACAACACCAAGCGAATCAGGCATCTCTACACGCGTCCCCAGCCCTGCCTCCCCCCCGCTCGCAGCGCGCCCGCCCGGCGTCACCATTCTTGTGGCGCCGCAGGCTATGACCTGGTGACCTCTGCCGGGGTCAACTTCCGCGGCCCACCACGAGCCGCCCAATCAGGTGAGGGGCGGGCTGGACACAACACTTAAGTAGGTATGTTATATGTGTGTATGCACGTAGCTGCACAAAGATGACACGGACATTAATGAAAAACATAAATAAAGCTCTTAAACTCAGTGTTCTGAACCTACGGTTGTGGTGTTCTGATGTAGCAACAACACTTATGCTGTCTACAAGCTGTCAGTATGTTAAACTGGAGATGAACTCACTTGGAGATGCGTAAAAGTGTAACTAGAACATCGGAAATCCGATTGTGATAGGTCAGCAATATGCTGAAAGTTCGCGAGGAACCGATAGCGTTAGCCCAGACCTCATGCCATCTGCAGCGTGCAGGGGGCACGTTTCAAGCGAGGGTCGCTGTCTCACCAAAGTGGCATGGTGTGGACGACTGTGGACTTAAACGCTGGCACGGCAATATGGTATTTCTTCACATTGATGTGCTGTTATCTCCCAGTCCCTCCTTGGTATGTCGCGAAACACTAACATAGGACAGGAGTCAACGATGATCGTGAATGTCAACCTGCTCTAATTTTAGTCTCGGGTTGCTGTTGTCTGGTCTTGTTGTGTCTGGGTGTCTGGGTGAACTGGGTGTCTGTTGGTGAATGATGTGGCGCGCCCTCACTCCTTGTACATGCCATGCCATCCCCAATGTGGCATTGCTAAAAACTTTTTCATTATCTATTGTCACCATCATCACCTTTGACATGAATGTCATTACATCACCCTAAATGGCATATGTATGATGTATACCCTGTAAACTGCTTTAATAAAACGCTCACAAAATAGCATGTGCTATTGTTTATCTATAGATATGGTGATGTGTTTTATATATCTTATTAAATGTATCTATACCTGTTATTATTGTATGTTGTTAAGCATTATCACCATCATCAACTTTGACATAGATAACATTACATCACCCTAAATGACATTTATCTGCTGCATACCCTGTAAACTGCTTTAAGAAAAGTCTTAAAATCATAGCACGTAGTACAAAAGCTCTAAATATTTTGTAGCCGAGTGCTTTCTTGTTGCACCATACTTTCCAAAATTTCACATAAATCCCAATTATCTTAAAAATGGCTTAGACTCCCTCAAAGTTGAAGGCTGAGTTATGCCCCTAATTTTGATTAAATGTAAAGCAAAGCGGAGGTATGTTTCGTGCCAGGCATAACGACGCTGTCGTATCTTGGCACTGTTGATGCAACTGACGACATAACTTCATTCAACAGATCATAGATCATCTAGATCATCATCACCTAAGATCATCCTTAACACGCGCTCGGGTGGGGGTCAAATTGACCGCCCCCAAAGGTTTTCCCGGCATAGTTTTCGAACGGCGCGGTGTAGACGCGCCAAATTTTGCATAGCTGTAGATAATGGAATAGCGGATCGTTTGGTATCAAATATTAAGACGTACCTTGCAAGATCGCTGGCCTATAGCAGGCCAAAGTCAGGCCACGGTTTCAGGGAAGGCAATTTCTAGGGAATCCTTCAATCTGATGCAAGAACGGAGTGTTTAACGAAGCCACACATCTCTGAGATGCTGTCTTAGGCAACACAAATATTGAATGAGCAAATTAAGTCTACCTAAGGTCCAGTTATGAAGGTCAGACCAAAGTCAAAACCTACTTGTTCTATCACTCTACTGCTTGCTGTATGGGATAGTTTCTGGTGCTCATTTCGAATTTATTGGTAGCAGGAACCGCACTGTACATCTTCCATTGACTTCTTGGAGGTCAGAATAGGTCACTGACCTAAGAATACCTAGTTCGACATTTTTTAGGAACATACCGCCTAGCACAATCTTTGCCGCCCACTCAAATGCAAAACTCAAAGCAGTCTTGTATGATTTTGGTGACCATGACTTTTTTAAGTCCAAACAAGGTCACTGACCTTAAATGAGCTCGTGGCCTTTTGCTTGGACACAGTTATCTAGCTTCAGGGAACACTTTGGAGGCCAACCCGGAATTTGACTTTGTTTGACCTTATTTGACCCAAAGGTCATGACCTAGGCACATCCAACTTTGACTTAAGTGAGTTCACGTACAAGTTAAGACACCTTGTAAATTTGGTATCTTAGTTCCTGAGATTTGAGGGGGTTACGAGCGAATGGTATCTAGCCGGCCACCCGGGCGCGTGTTAAAACCGGATCACACATTTTGAGCTGTGTGCTCAGTGTAGGCGCAACAGGATGTAACTAACAGGCACGCCGAGCCAAAAGTCATATGCCGGAAACCACATGGCATAGATTTAGCAAAAAACTGGTTTTGCTCGCAAACTGTTCTATTACGAGTGGTGAGAATCACGCAACGGCTGAACAATTATGTCCCCGCGCTCAATGCAACAAGCAGTGTCCGTGGCAACAGGGTGGTTTCAATATCCACGCATCCAGTGACCAATTTGCATTCAAACGTGTCACGTCGGGGGGGGGGGGGGGGAGGGGGCGTCCTGTAGTCGTTGAACGTTGTTCGAATCCGGTGGCGGTATTACGCACGCAGTCTGTTTGTCTCACGCATTCCGATCGCGTGGAAACGTGCAGCGAGTGTGGAATATGGAGGCAAGGCAAAATTCAAATCCATTATCTCCATTATGTACTGTTCTTTAAGTCGTTAAACACTTTTCTCCTTTCAAAATACTCGTAGACATTATTCAAAATCAGGCAGGTCAGGTGGTGAGATTAGTGTTCAGCACGCGTGCGTAAACTGGGGTAGGCCAACCTCGATGGGCCCCTGGGGCTCTTTGTTGCCCGATGTCAATATGTCGATAAGTAACTCCTGTCCATAGACTCAAATCGCACACTTATTCCATGCCCTGGCGCCTGTCTGTAGTCACCACGTTAGAATGCGCGACTGAAGCCAGGCTCCTGGGTAGTTACTCCGGCCTATGCCCTACTTCACATCACTGCTTCATGCCCCGCACGCGTGACCTCAAGGTGTCGCCGTCATAATGCGGCTAGCTGTCACCGGTCGCTGGTGTGACCCCCATCCGCCCGTAGTGTGACCCCCATTCGTCCGTAGTGTGACACCCATCCGTCCGTTGTGTGACCCCCATCCGCCCGTAGTGTGAACCCCATCCGTCCGTAGTGTGACCCCCATCCGCCCGCGGTGTGACCCCATCCGTCCGTAGTGTGACCCCCATCCGTCCGTAGTGTGACACTCATCCGCCCGTAATGTGACCCCCATCCTCCCGTAGTGTGACCCCTCCTGCCCGTAGTGTGACTGACCACCATCCGCCCGTAGTGTGACCCCCATCCGCCCGCAGTGTGACCCACATACGTCCGTCGCCGAGCTCCGTTAGCTCTGCACGCCTTGCAGCTGGCCCTCGTCTGCCGAGCGGTCCCTGCAGAGCCGTCGCTCACTCTACTGGACCTCGACGTGCCTCCGTGCGGTGTAGCCACGCACCGTTCGCTGGGCGGGGGGAGGGGGGGGGGGGCCTGACGAGCCGGACGTCTTCCGCCCAGTGAGCAGCAGGAGGTCCGGGCGGCAGCGCGCCAGGCGTGCTCCGCTCGCGTGGACGAGTTCCGACGCCCTCAGCTCGAGTGGCCGAGGTTTGCATGTCCTCAGCTGAGGCGTCCGTTCTCGCAACGTTCCCAGTCCCGGTGTCGGGAAGTGGAACGCGTTGAGCTGGAATGTCCTTCAAGAGAGGGGATTCAGCTGGGCAGTTCTCGGTGAAACGTTCTCAGCTCGGTTGTCCGGTGGTGTAGCGTGCTCAGTTCGGGTGACTGGAAGTGAAACGTTTTCAGCCCGTGCGATCGGAAACGGACCATTGTCAGCCCGTGCGATCGGAAGCGGACTGTTCTCAGGTCGTGCGATCGGAAGCGGAACGTTCTCAGCTAGAGTGCCCCAGTGTGCGATGCTCCGAGCCCGGCCTGGAGCAGCATGAGGCTTGGCACACCGTTCAGGTGAGTCAGCCGGACGCGAGGCTGCATGGGATGTGTATAACGCCGACAGGGTGGGCACTGTGCGGTAAATTCTTAAGGCCGTGCATTTGACTGCACTGTACCCTACTGAGAGTAAGCATGGCAACACTGAACGTTCTCGTTCGATGTGCGACACTGAGAGCTTTAAAGGGAGCTTTTCACATTCGTATGCGGATTTGAACTGAAGTAGCGCTCGTTAAGATCATTTGGTGTAGTTCACAGCCCTCCCGTTCCTAACATATAACCCTCTCTAGTCTGAGCTAGACGCCTGCGAAAATGGGGACGGTAGTTTCGGGGAGAATATTTGGAAGTCACCATGACATTCATGATATCACAATGACGTCCCTGAAATCCTGCCATTTCATTGGCCATGTGGCGATCATGGCAAGGACAAATATAATTGTCGCGTTGTTCATATCTGGCTCTCGTGAGCACGACTTCCAAATAAGACGCCCGTCAATTGTCTCTCAATGTGCAAGGTATATTTACAGGTCTCTCTCAAGGTACATTGGCGCAATTTAACAACGCCGTATTGAGGAACAGATTCACCAAATGGAGAAACTGTCTTTTCTACAGCAGTTTTTCATCTGAAAATATGCGAATAGTTAACGGCAAGCTTATTTCATCATCTTTGATGCTCGCTTCTGCAGCGTCTTTTGTTGTTGAGCTAGAGTTTCTCCCGCTCATAACCCGCATCAACGTACTATTAACCCCTGAATCATCTTACCCGCTTGAATCCATCGATGCAACTGTAACGCTGCACAGGCTGCAGCCACACAGTCCAGCCATAGACACCGGCTACCTCGGCCTGCTCCCAGGTCAGAACTACCGCGTGGCTGTCACCCGAACCCGACGTGACCTGTTATTCTTGAACCTTTAGTCGACCCCACTTCCTGACCCACGAGACCTCCGCTGACCAGTCAATCGCTGCATGAGGAGGGCCTCAACGACACGGGCGATATCGGCTGATCGTAGCAGCCTCCCAGTAGTCCCGACACCAGCCAAGACACCACACCTTCAATATCTGCAAATGTGGAAAATGTGCGGCAATTAATGCTAATATGAACAAGATGTTGAAGACCGCTGAGGGCAGCAGCAGGCGCGGATCTGACCCTCGTGCGGAATGGAGCAACGCTAGCCTTCGTCACACGTTACCCAAATACTTAAAGGAAGTGTTTCACATTTGTATAAGGTTTTGCACTACGACAGTGTCAAAACGGAGGCAATGATTGATACTTTGCGCTGCCCTTATTTTGATAAGTCCTACATATTTAAGTCGTCTGTGCAATATCTCGCTGAATTTTACGCATGCTGTTTTGGAATTAGGTAGCTATTGATGGAATTGAAGGATCTAGGAAATGTTACGAATCCGACGCAACAAGAACGTGTTTCGATTCGCGTATGGTATGGACATGGGTCGTCCGTTTCGTCGTCCGTTTCGAGCCGCTCATTCATTTTGTTCATCGAGGACCGTCAGATGACATGTCAAAAAACGAGTGGCGTGTCACGCCTATAGGGTTCAACTTACATGTGTGCAGATGAACTTTGCATAAATCTGAGCCAAGTTATAGCGCGGAGGTTATAGGTTTAGATGGTGGCGCCACCTGCGCCTAGGAGATAATCACGCCACCGACTATCCACCAGCGATGCGCGTCATCTCCTTTAACGTTATCTCAGGTCAGGGTCGCCGTTGGTTGACATCTTGACTATCACTTCACATCAGCCATCCAACTCGCACCGTAAAACAACTAAACTGAGATGTGACAATCGTGGCGTGAGAGTAATTAAAGGCCAGGCGAGCTCAGGCCTTCGTGGTCACTCAAAATAACGTTGGCAAATATTCGCAGTGTATGGACATATATTACCGTCACACTGAAAACTCATGAGTGCTAGTCCACCGCATGTTGCGCTCATTGAAGCTCATGAATTGGCCTCAGGTGAAATCGCATTGCTCTCTGGAAAGAAAAGGCATATTCTCCGCATACCTGAACCTAACATTCCGGACACATGGGAGGCCAAGCACATACCTCACGAAAATGGTTTGACCTCGCTCGACCAGTCCTGGCAGGTCAGTCGTGTGAGATGCTGCGAAGCGACGCGCGCAGGAGTTACTGACACATATCGCCTACCACACCACCCTGATTTCTTGCTCCTGCACGGCAGGTGTGCAGCTGCAATGGGAAAGGGGGGTTCCGGCGACCCCCGGCAGTGCCGTTGGTGGCGCAATATCGAGTGCCGGTGGGGGTTTTTCGCCAGTCTGTCACCGTCTGGACTCGTGCTGAGCTCCGTCACAGCCGCTCTGCGGTTATGCAGCGAAAACTTGGGATACTGCACCGCCAGTTACACATGGGCCGGCAAAGCAGGTCTCAACAATTGTTATAAAGCTCGCGACGGTGTATTATTCACGAGCATGTACAAAGACAAATGACGAGTAGCAGGTCGTGCGGCATAGGCGCCATGTTGGAACCAACGTGTACGCTCTCGGTGTTTCTCTATCAATATATGTATTATCACGCATCACTTCACTGTATTACGTTACTGGGGACCAGCGTGCTGCATTGCCAGTTCACGTGTCAATGCTGCAAGAACTGACCACTTAAGGCACGTCGGCAGTCCCGTTACCATTTTCAACGCACCACTATGTCCAAAATAAACACTAATCGCTATCTTGACCGGTGTTCATGAAGTGTCCCAAGATACGTCTCCGTGTTATGAAGCGGACTCCCGCCTGCAAACTGCGAAGCCGGCCTTCGACTGCTTCCCGCTGGTCCAACCAGCAAGCGCTGGACATCGCACGCATCGTCAAAACGCAGCGCTGGGCAGTGATGGTCTCCGGTGCTCATGACGCGCGTAGTGCCGATGTACCTTGGCAAAAGTCATCATGAAAGTAATAAAATGCATGCATAATTTGTGACTAACTTTTGCGCAGCCAACTTGAAGAAGCATTCCAGCAATATGAACATATTTTGTCGTCATTAATTTGGGTGACGTGGCTGACGTGGGTGTCGTTACAGCTCTCTTCTCTAATCAGTAGAGAGGCACAACCTGTTAGATCCACGCTGTTGGTGAATTGTGCTCGTCTGACTGCACCCGAGAGGTTTCTGTGCAAGACGTGACGGAGCGTCTAGCAAAAACTTCAAGAGACCACGGCAAGATCCGTGGCATGTCAAAGGGAATGTTCCACAGTTAAAAATATTAAGGCGAGCATCAGACGTTGTTGTTGTTGATTGGATTTTTATGGCGCGTCGACTGCTGTGGTCATTTAGGGCCCATAACAGCAGCAGCTGTGATGAAATAAGCTCATTTATAACGATTGTGGTACTTTTGACATGGAAAAGGCTGCTCCAGAAACCACAGTTTTTCTGTTAAATGAATATGCTTCTCAATGCGCCATTGTTTGATTACGTCATCGTATATCGTACAACATTGAGATCCAATTGGCGGCCACTTTATCTGGAAATCGGGCTTATGAATACCGGATATAAATGACTCGACGATTATATTTGTCTAGCCTTGATCGCCGCATGGCTGATGAAATGGCAGCATTTGAATAGCGTTATCATGGCGTCAGGGATGCCTGGGTGATCTTGAATAGTCTGCCCGAAATAGTCTGCGCAGCTTTGCGGGCGTATAGCTCAGAAAGTAGAGGGGTTTAGGTCTTAAGACAGAAAGACATTAAGATATAAGGCCAAAAAAGAGTCACAAGGACACTTCGAGGTTACCCTACACATCCCCAATCTATCTTATCGCCTGAGCTGCCTGAATTTAGCTATGAATGTGATCTTCAGACCGATATAACTTGTCCAAACAATTTTTAGATGTTACTAGAGAGGGACTTACTACAACTTCGTTTGCCAGTCCATTTCAGTGATTCGCTACTCTTTGACTAAATGACATCTGCCTGTTCATAGTTCTTCTCATTCTTTTGCTTAATGAAACTGGTTTCCTCTCAGTCCCGGCCCAATTTCCAGTGGCCATTGTAGGTTTACATTTTTTATCCCTTGTATACGCTTGAATGCATCTGTCAGATCCTTCTCGGTCTATTATATTTCGGTGAGTACAAATCCAAGGTCCAAGCTTATCCTTGCATTATAAGTTGCCAATCCCATTTATCATCCTAATTGCTTTCCGCCGTACTCTTCCCAGCCTATCCATATCTTTTTGGAAGCATAGGTACCAAGCCTGAGCACAATACTCAAGTGGTTGTCTGACATAAGCTAAGTGCGCCGTTTGATAACATTCCTACTCTTATACTGGACATTCCTGTTAAAATGAGTCCCAGCATCTCAAGTGCCTTCCCACTAGTAGCCCCACAGTCCTTTTAAGCCTTTAAATCACTTGAATTGCAAGCCTTAAGCCCTTTTCTTTCCCGATTTGGTCCAACCCCGGCCTCCCATTTAATAGCTAATGCCTTCCCTGACAGAACCACATAAATCCATCACCTAACACCTATCATAACTGAATGGCATCTGCCACAGAAAAGCTTAGTTCGCTAATTTCTCTAACTCAAGTTTCACCTGGTTGGCCTTTTTTCGATACCCCTACCAATTTAATACGATCAGCAAACTTAAGCGCCCGGTTTCTAACCCTGTCTCAACGTCATTCCCGAAAGCAATGAAGACCAAAGGGCCCAACACGGACCACCGTGGAATCCCACTCCCCACCAGCTCCCACTGAGATTTCGTGCCATTAGGTACTCCTCTGTGTTTCCTGTCTAGAATCCGAGCCCTCACCCAGCCAAGAAGTTTTGCCTCAATGCCGTGCAATTTCAACTGATATAGCAGACAGGGCTGTGAACTGCACCGAGCGATCTTCAAGATGGCTACAACAGTTCAACAGTCAGAGAGTATGTCACAGGATGAGGTTGACATGATATTTATTTGTCGCCGACCGAATTCTTGTAGGCAAAATTGTCACCAATAGCGTAACACGATGCTATATGATATAAAATGGCAGCGCAGTCCATGCTCAATAGCGCAATCGGGAATCAGCTCATCACCGAAACCCTCGTTCATCACCGCAATTTCCAATAGCATGTACACAACCAACACGCTCATTTATACAATGTCACTTAGCTAATATCAGGATAGCTGCTGCTGCTAGGAAAGCAGGCGCTCCGACCTTACGCAATAGGATTTTCCAATTACAAAGGCCGCCTTCTTCCACCCTCGGGACTTGCCGGGGCCTCTTTCTTAACCCCGATCTTCGGCTGGATTTGCTTCCCTCGACCGCAACAAAACGACGAAGGACCTCGACGGCCAGGGTAGCCGAATTTAAGGCAAAATTCGAGCCGGTGGTAGGCAGCACTCGGTGATGACCTTCAATGTGCGGGCCTCCTTTAGGTCATGTCCCCTTATGAAAACCACGTGTACGCTTCGAGCCCCACCCAAGCCATCATCACACTCTCCACCGTACCTCAGGCATGGTCCAAGAACCCCAGCGCGACATGTGTTGCCTGGTGGGCGCATTCTGCTGCGCCTCAGAAATTGGTATATATAGCTCTTAGCTGGACTTCTATGCTACCTGGAAATGGCAGACTTGTATTTTGGGTCCCAGGTTGGTTACATACAGAACCTAAGCTGAAGAAGCTAAGTAGCTCATCCCTTGATTTTCACGCACCGAGGCCACATCAAAGTGTTTGTTTTCTTGAACTCATATGTCTGTCGCTTTTGTAACCATAATCAAACGTTTCTTCTATATCGCGCAAATAAAGGTGCACAGAAATTTTTGTCTGAGCATAGGCATACACTGCCCGTTTGAGCAGCACTTCAATTTATTTTCTGAGCAGACGGTGTGCGGGGGTTTTAGTTAATATGTAATTATTAGCAGCACTATTTCAGCAAAACAACTGTATGAAAGCCATTCAGAAAAGAACTCGACCATCAATGGAAAATTCTTAGTATTTCCAAGGGGGTCCATAGCAAGGGCCCTGTCTGACTGTCTTAGGATTTTACTGGCCGATCCAGGGCTCCAGGCTTTCGGCATATCTCCATGCTGGCGGGGACTCCTGCATACGTCAATAGCGTCAGTAGAGTCGATAGGGTCAATAGGGTCAATAGCGTCACGTGTACGATTGTACCGCTTCTGCCGGCAACTGAGGCGCGCCTTGGTAACCAAGTGGTCTTTGAGCGAGGAGAACGGCCTGTGCAGCGAAAAGAACCACGAGTGTCCAAAATGTTATGCGGATGTAAAGGAATCTGAGCGCATGAAAAGGACCTGAACGAACCGTGGGACCCAGACAACCCAAGGGTTATCTCAAGTGCAAGAGGGATCTTCAGTGGCTAGGGTGGCCACTGAAGCAATCTTACAAGCCCATGAGGCCACTGAAGCAATCTTACAAGCCCATGAGCAGGTAAAAGGCCCCTGGGTGGCCAGAGGTGCACGGAGCAGACATGAGAGCCCTGGGCGATTCCTAAGAGCCCTGGCGCCCAGAGAGTCATCGAGCGGTCGGAAAGGCCCGCGAGCAACCAGAAGGCCAGATCAACCAGAAGGGCTTTCGGGTGACGATATGGGCCTATTGGTGCTGACCAAAAATAAGTGTCCCGAAAGGTCGTGAGTATATAGGCATATGCTCCGGCGGCCAAATGGGTCGCCGCACAGCCAGTGGGTCATCAGCAACCAAACCAAACACTTCCATGGCGAGAATGGCCCACGACCGATTAAAGGTTCTCTATCATTAGCAGCGGTCTGGCCGACCAGCTAAGTCCCTGAGCAGTCAGAGAGGGATCTCTCCAACCAGACGCCCCTTGGTGCCCTGAGGGACCCCTCAGCGACTGTACCGGTCCTGATCAGATCAAACAGCCCGTGGGCCGTCAGCTCGCGACTGCTGAGCCTATTTGGCGTCACCTGCCTCTCACCCTGGCAGGATGGGCAGGCACCCAGGAGAATCGGATCCCATACCTCTGGCTTTCATTTCAAAAACTCTCATGTAATTTTTTAAGTTTTTTAACGAATGGATTTTTTAAAGATTACATTTTTTGGACTTTTTCATTAGAAATTTGAACCTAGCTGACCTCTGATGATATCTCGGCCGGCCTAAAGTAGTATTTTTGTGCCTGGAATACTTTTGTCACATGACAGCCGCACCTAATGACATAAACGTAGTCAGAACAACATCGTAAAAACGTTTTCTGCTTGTGCTCTGCTGGTAGACCAATTTTCAACGGTGACCTGATCTGACCTGACCTATGTGGGGAAAAAAATGATCGGAGTGGGCTTCCAACAACCTTAACGTTTATTTCCTTGCCATCAATATCCGTCTTCTCTTGTTAGCATATATTTTAACCACATCTATCGGAACTATAATTTTGACATTAATTGACCGCTGATGACCCCAAATTGGACTTAAGGTCAAAACTTGTGCGTGTGTTCTTCATGAGCTGACGAAACCTTTACAGCGGTATCTTTGTTTTTCTCATACGGCGCCTGAAATTTGGAGATCTCAGGGAAAGTCAACTTTGCGCCCGGCCGGGCGCGGTTGTCTCACACCTCCGGCCGGATGCGGGCCATTATGTCAAAAGAATCCAGTTAAAAATTATGGTAAAACTTTTGATTTCAGTTTTATTAGAAAGAGCCCGCTGGACCTTGTAGGCTCCAGAGATTTACTTCGTGCCGTTGTTTAAAGCATGATTTCTTGAATTTATTGACTGCAAAATTCAGGCAGAATTGATCTCGCGGTAGCTTGCGACTTTTATTACAGCTATAAATGGTACTAAAGATCACAGACGATAGGCCTGCGATAGTTCAGTGACCATATCAGGAAAATCTAAATCTGTATACAAAAAGATTCGCTATTTAATTTCGTATATCTATGCAGCGTTTGGCGAGGCCACGCCGCGCCGTTCGGGAATCATTCTAAAAACCTTCGGGAGAGGGGCAAGTTGACCCCATCCAACCCCAGCGCGTGGTAAACCATTTTGACCACATTCAGATGTCTCGTCGAATAAATAATAGTTTTGAAACCCACGTGGCTCACCGCGGGGTGCCGGTACTCCTCGTGCACTGCTTCGCTACAGCGCGCAATGCGTATGCTGCGCTGAAGCGGCTCCAGGCTACAGCAATGGGTGGCCATCACACCGGCGGGAGACCCGGCAGCGGCAGTCGGGCTGCGCGGCCGAGGGTCGCGCGTCATGCTCTCCGTGCTGGCGGCGCTGCTGCTGTGGCAGGCGGTCCGCCCGTCATGGCCTTGCCTTTCACGCAGCCGGCTGACGTGCTCGTGGCGAAGCCTGGCGATGTTTCCCAGGTCCCGTTCCGTCTGGCGTGCGCTGCGCAGCGCTCCAGGAAGAGCCCTGACGAGTGCGAAGCATTCTCACTTGCCGAGGACGGTACCTGGTACCTGCCAGCTGTTTCGCGATGTCTGTCTGATCACGGGGCCGCGCTACCAGCACCCGGGAGTGGTCAGTTCCGTGGGTCCCGCCGTCGCGACGAGCGCATGTAATCGTGGCATTGCACTCCGCAACAAATGCTACAGCCACGCACTCGCTGACCTGGCACGCGCCGCGCGATGCCTGCCGCAGGCTTGGCCCTTGCACTCGGCTGGCCGGACCGGTCCATCAAGCAGACTTCTGGTACCTGAGGACAATGCACAGGTTGTCCGTGCCTACCTGGATCGGCGCCGTGTGCGGCTTGGCCCCTGCACTCGGCTGGCCAGACCGGTCCATCAAGCAGACTTCTGGTACCTGATAACAGGGCACAGGTTGTCCGTGCCTACCTGGATCGGCGCCGTGGACCCGGCCGGTGACGCAGCTTATGATGTCTGCTTTTTTTCTGAAAAAGACGTGTTCTCTTGATCGTGTTGCGATGCATCGATGATATGCCCAATCACGGGATATCTATACTGCATCAGCAGCGTTTTCCGGCACATAACGGCCTCTCTGTTGATGTAAGCGCTGTGAAACCACTGAAAGGTTCATCGGTGCTGTGTTGTGCTAGCTGATAAAGTCTACCTCCGTCAGAAAAGTTTTACAAAACCAATTGCCAGTCGAAGTAAGCTGGTGAGGAGATGCCAATGCAACCTTTGCTCCCCGCCCGCCCTCCCCCTCATACTCCTTCGCTTCATCCGATGCATCACTACGCTCCTATTGATTTCCAGCAGCCAAGACTACTACAAGAAATAGGTTGAACTAAGAATTATCTTCATTTCTATGCTAAAATACATTAATAAAGTGACAGCATTTCAGGTGAGATAGGGGGTTGGGCACAGAAAAGTTATACAATCTATCCCCCAAAATATAGGTGTCTCCGCGGACTGGCACACTTCTTGTTACATTACAACTCACCCTTTGAATATGGGATACGGTGGGGGCTGAGCAGTGAAAAATTGTGAAATCTGCCTCCAAAACGTGGGTATCTCTCCGGATTGGCACACTTCCTTACAAACTTCGGAAGGCTGGAGCCCTGAACTAGATAGGAAACTAGATACACATCTGATTTGAGAATCTATTCGACTGGTAGCTATGCTCAGTCAGGAAGTAAAAATGGCACAAATTGACACTTAAGAACCGTTCTCACCTCCTGTCCTTTCCTTTCAAGGGGGGTGCCATCAGCCTCCAATAGCGATTCCGCGGCTCTCATCAAAGGGAGGGAGGCTGGGTGCTTGCGACTGCTACAGTGAGTCAACAGCCTTGTCTCTGTCTTGAAAAGGCAGTCTGGACAACCACGGGTCAATTTCTACCTCCATCGGATCAGCTTGCCGGCCTACCCTAAACCAGCTATGACTCTTGTCGTTGACGACAGGGTGCTGAACCGCGGCATCGCAACAGAGGTCAACAAGGCCCCCGGGCATGAATCTAGGAAGTTGCGATGCGAATACCGCTTGCGAGGCCGCGGTGCGCTGAAAGTCGCCGCCCACCTCACATCAGTCGCATCGCAACGATTGCCACATGCCGCTATGGCCAGATGAATCGCCGTATCTAGGTCTTCCTCAGTATTTTATACTGTCTACTTGTGACACTGGGAGTTGACTGCTAAATACAGTGAATCAGTCGACCGGCCGGGTCATAGGAAATGCAATGATTTGTCGCCGATCTGTCACCGATTCGAGTGATCACCAAAAATCATAAAATGTTTTTGTCACCGCGTTGGGATGAAGCCTTAAAAAGATACTATGGTGCCGTGGAGTACAGTAACGGGTCTTTACGCATAAGCCTGCTCATGTTGTGTAACAAAATGCATTACCCTTGAGGTCTCTCATGTTAGATCGTGTTTTGTTCACTGTGAAATTTGTCGTGGCCGTCTGACGAATCCGTTAAAAACATTTTTGGTACCAAGAGTCACATGAAATATGCATTTTGTCGCCGACCATGTCCACCAAGATGGCGCCTTTACCACCGTAGACCCAGGTCTGGCAAGCCTAGCAATTACGACCTTCACGAACGTGAAGGTACGTATATGTGTACATACACTATCTGTATATGTATGTACATACAAGTGTATGTGTATGTGAACATAAACGATGTGTATATGAATATGTGTACATACACTATGCAAGGCCCACTTACATTACTTTGAGGATGAGTTCGTGAGGTACATGTTCCTATCGCAGGCTCCCATAAGCAACTGTTTGCAAGCGCACGTCCTCCTTGGGGTTTGCTGCACCCATTGCTGGTGTAAGGCGCAGCAGCCGTGGGCGCCCTGAACTCCAGCACATTCCCTCCAGGACCACCCAGCACCAGACCAGCACGGGCATGTTGTGCTCCGTGTTGGCAGGTGTGATTTCGCTGTTCGGGTTCTCAAAGAGAAAGGGGCCGACGGTGCTCGGTTCATTGAGTACTCACCAAGCAGCTGCCTTAGGGGAATAAAGAGAAGTCTTGTCAACTTGTTCTCGTGTCAAGGCCCGGACGACAGAGGATTTGACGGTAAACTTGGCCGAACGCAGCCGAAATTGAGCGTGGTCGGGCAGAAGGCGTTGTCCACGAAGTCCTCGCATATGTCACATTTATGCGTCACCCAACCGTAAATGGTGCTTTGCTCCTACTGGTCGGCGTCTGCCGGCTTTGTCGGGCAGATGTTTGGGGGAAGTCGAACCCAGAACGTGCATTTAGGATCCAGTGCTTTGAAGTTCGACTCTCGTGTGTCTCTTGTGCAGACGCCGTAACGGAAGTTGGGCATCTGGATGCTTATATCCCCCATGTTTTTGCGGTTTAAAGCGTGAATTTATGCTTTTCTGCGAGCGATTTCTCTGCGCTTGGTGCGGGCTGGTATATAAACAGAAACTTTTTGGCAGACCTGAAAATGTTTTCCTTGTCAGATCAGTCTAGGTTGAAAATCTTTTCCTTGAGTCGTGCTTTGTCAACATGGTCTATTTGGCTCATTGGAAAAATCGAACGACCCTGGATTTTTTATTCGTGCTCACAGGGAGAGGGGGTAGGAATAGTGGGAGAGGGGGTAGGGATAGAGGTTGTTATCGCCCTTTATTCAAATGTCATGGCTGCTATGCTAGATATGCATCTAGAGCTGTTTCTCACTGGCGCACAATCTTGCCTATTCGACGTGTCTGTCATTTGGCTAATAAGGCTCTCGGGCTTCCCACGATTATTCGTCCATTTTAACATTGTCTTTCCTGGGGAGGCAAAATTCCATGGGCGGGTAGGCATTTCGGGTCACTGAGGAGGCATCTGCCTCCACAGTGTAGATGCCAAAATACGGCCTGGATATAGGCTGGTGAAAATTTTGAAAGTGGGTTCATAGCTCACAGTGTGATAGATTTTTCATGCACCTTCATTTCGCTGGCTGCTTTTCAAGCGATAGGACTTGTCGCAGCATTTTAGGCGGAAATAAAGTCGGGAGCTTGAAACTGGCAGAAACAATGTGACAAAAGCCATGATACTGGATATTCCCTTTTAAGAACCAAGCCACATTATAAGGCCCATCTATCATATGTTACTTATCTGGACCCTGCTCCTGTCCGCCGCCGGTGGCCACTGCCCTGGCCCGGATGTCTCCCGCATGACTGACTGCGAACTGATCGTATGACTGCTTTGTTGCACACTTTTGGATCAGCGTTACTACTGCATGGTGTATGAGGCATGCGTTTGACAGCTGCAACAGTATCTTTTCCGAATTATCTTTCCTTACACTACACCATCGCATGAAAATAGCCTCCGGGAAGCTGTCTGCTTTAGGTATGAATTAGCGCAACGGACACTCCATTGCCCATCACGCAGCGTATACGACTTGTTCTGCTTTTGTATGTAGGCGGGGCGTAGCCAGAGCCTTGCCAAGGGCGAACACAAGGTTGACAAAAGTCCATCTTATGGTGATCCCCCCCAAATCCCCGGATATATCTTACTTGTTAACAAGTGTCACGGTTTTCTTCGTTATATTGTTATTTTTACATTGTAATCCGAACAGAAACCAGGAGCTACCGTGATCTCAATTCTGTTTGTATTTTGAAGTCAATAAACTTCAGAAATTAGGCGTTGCACTACTGCATGGAATGAATCACCGGCGGTCTTAATTTACAATGATAAATTGACTCTTTATAAGCAGATAGAATAAGGAAGCTTTGTCAGAATCTGTTTCTGGGTTCTACAGATATTGAGGACATCGCGAAGGTAGATTGTAGATCGATATGTTTGATCCAAATTGGAAGATGAAAATTTGATTGCGTATCGAAGGGCCAATAATGGGTTAACATGGCCAAGCCATGTTTGTCTGAAAATGTTCACCATTCAGTCAAAATAGATTGGCGATACAATTTATTTAACGTGTTTTGTAACATGCGCCTTCGCAAATCTTAGCAACAAAAATCTCGACATCAGGCGTTGCAGTCTTTACAGTCCCCGAAGCATTAGCCCAGAAACTAACTCTTAGCTCTGGCCCTCTGGTGGACGAAAACGATGACGCCTTTGAAAAGATTAGATTTAAACACTACTCGACCAGTGCTACGAGATATGTGACGTAATTTTGAGTACGCGCACTTAAAACTTTTATAAACACAAGCCTCGAACCCAGGCGTTGCAGTCTCCGTAGGCCGCACAGCGTTGGCCTAGCAGCTAATACTAAGTTGTGGCCAACGGTTGGAGGAAAAGGACGACGTTTCTGAAAAAAGCATCCTTGAACGCCTCATGACATCAGATCCTACATGTAGAATGCAATCTTAGTGCACATTTCACGCGTGCAATTTTTAGACTGATGGAAAGAATTGATTGGCCCTTAGAGCACCGCGAAGTGGGATTGGAATCTGGTGGTTCAACAGAAAGAGTGACGGTAGAATCTCCATTTTTCGTGTTTTTTTGCAGTTATTTATCCATCCAGAAGACAGATTAACACGGCGCCCGCTGTCTGGTGGCACATGCAGCGGCCGAAACTTTTCGGTTTTACGGAGGTTGCGAACCAGACCATCCTTGTCCTTGCTGTCGAGGCTGCGGGCGGGCATGTTCAAGCGTTTTGATGTAATTTTTTTCAATAATGCATTCTGAAAAATGAATAATCCCAGAAAAACAAGGCATGACCCTGCTCGTTTTTTAAGCTCATTTCGACCCACCTTATTCAACAATAATGAGACCCCCATCTACTCAACAATAACGTGACCCCTTAATTCCTTCCGGGAAAGGGGCCTCTTGAGTAGAACGCCAGGGGTACATAACCGTTTCCAGTCAAGGGCTGAAGGGCCATTCCGTCCCATCGCGAAGTGTCTTCTGGCTATCATTCTGGTGGCACGGAGGGGATCTCCTGGTCGATCCGAAGGCCATTAGAAGGATATATCATATCACATTGTTCCCATCCCTGACACAGCAGGCCTTCTGACCCACGCAGTTAGCCCCGGATCAGCACAGGAACCCTCACTGACGCAAAAACATCCCTGATCACCGCAGGTAGTTCAATAATTGCCACATAGACTCCAGTTCCGTGTTTTTCTGTGTTCTTCAGATATATTGAGTTCTCTCTGACCGTAGATTGTAGATGAAATGGGTTCCTAATTTGTATTAACATGGCCAACCCATGTTCGTCTTGAAATGCTCAAGATCCTGTCAGAGCTGATTACTGATAAGAAAATTACGTAATATGGTCCTGAACATGCGCGCCTCGCAAGTCATAGCAACAGCCTCGGCGCCCGGCGTTGCAGTATCCAGGCCGTGCGGCGTCGGCTTGCGGCTGTAACACTAAGCGATGGCCAATGAGCAGACGAAAAAGATGACGCATCTTAAGGGAGATGGCTGGTGAACTAGGCAAATCGGCATACATGTTTAATGTAGTGCAAAGTAAGCCAAATACAGCCATAATCTGAAAAATGGGGGGGGGCAGTTAACATTGCTAGCCCCCCACCGTGAAAAGTGAAAGGCCATGGCCCCCTGCCCCCCCCCCCCCTTGTTCCTACGTCCATGGTAGTTTGACCTTGTTTAGTCGACCCGAGGGTCACATCGTGGAGATCTCAAAACTGTACACAAACGAGCTCACATAGAATCATACCTACCGTAGGATTTTGGTGTCCCCCTGCCCCCCCCCCTCCCCCCTCCTACTGTTCTGATGTGTCATGGTTGGTCACTTTAATATCCCATTTGGAGCGCGTCGCATTCGACTGATCAGACTGCCGCGTGTAAGACCTGACGCTTCCCACATGTGCCATTTACCGTGGCTTCACACGGCACTGTACCTGCACGGTTGTTTTGTCCCCGCGCTCAGGTCTCCCTAGAAGAGGCGCCACAACGCGTTTGCTTCCGCCTGCCTTCCCGTCGTCGCAGGCCGTTGGCTGTGCTTCTCCCCTCCCCCTCCATTCCCCGCGGCGCGGTCACCCCGTGCTTGGCGTTTCCCCCCCCCCCCCCCTCCCCCCCTGACCGGGAGCGCACGCGTTCTCTGTTGACACGGATACGGGCCACTCGGCCGGAGACGGGAAGTGGGTCGCGGCCGGCCGGATGCTCCGCGCCGGCGGCGGCCCTCCGTCCGGCCGGTGCCAGCTTCCGGCGCGGAGCAGACGGCGGCACCCTCCCCCTCCCCCGACCTGCACTGTCCACAGAGGATTGCACATCGCGGCCGCAAAGAAACGTGCGCGGAAACTGCGGGGGAGACAGCTTTGCCGCGGCAGAAGTGCCCCTGCCGCGGCGGAAATGTCCCTGCGGTGGCAGAAATGTCCCTGCATCGGCATAGATGTCCCTGCCACAGCAGCTGTGCTCATGTCACGATTACAGCATCTCTATTACGGCAGACGGCAGAAGCGTCACTCTCGGAGTAAAAAGACGCCTGCTCCATGAAGTGTCCCCACCACAGCAGTAGCACCGCTGACGCACCAAAACTTACCAATACGATATTAAAGGGGGTGTTCCACATTTGTATGGGGTTTTGAACTGAAATAGGCATCTTAAGGACCATTTCGTGCAGCTCACAGCTCTGTCCTTCTTCAGACCTAAATCCCCCTAGGATCTGAGCTACACACCCGCGAAGATGTGCAGACTATTTTGGGCAGACTATTTCAAGGTCACCCAGGCATTCATGACGCCATAACAACGCCGTTGAAATCCTGGCATTTTTAACATGCGGCCATCCAGGCCCAGAAAGACAGAATGGCCGAGTCGTTTATGTCTGGTGTTCTTGAGCACGATTTCAAAATGTAACGGCCGCCAATGGGCTCTCAATCAATGTTGTGCAAGGTACGACAACATAATAAAACAATGGGCCACTGACAAGCATATTTCTTAAGCATAGAAGCTGCGTTGTCTAGAGCAGCCTCTTCCACTTAAAAGCATACCAATACTTATATGTGAGCTTACGTCCATCATATCTAGTGCTTGCTTCAACATCTCCAAACGCGGAACATTTCCTTTAACGAACCGCCTGTGTCTGCCTGTGTTTGCGTCTTTGTCTGCCTCGCCGTCACGCCCAACCCAGGTGAAATGTCTGGGAGCGGCGAACGGCGAGTGACGTCAGTTCGCCCGCTCCGCCGGCAGATCCTGGCCGCCGCCGCTGCTGCTGCTGCTGCTGCTGCTGACCATCCAGCTGGCCTGCGGTGCACTCCCAACCGGCGGTCAGGTGAGCGAGACCGGCCGCTGGCCAGCCAAAAGAGCACGTACTAGTGCCGCCACTTTTGAGCCTGTAGGCTCGCAAGGTGCGGGCTTAAAAATCCCACACGGCTTTTGGCAGGTATTGCTGACAGTATCGCGGGCACTGACGCGTATTCTACATTAGAACCGATCTCACATTTGTTTTTTTTAGCCACAAATCTAAACATAATTGATCAGCAACTGTTGGTAATCAGTGCCAATGGAAAATAAGTTATTTGTTTGCACGCGGATGATAGCACAGGAAAGACTACATTGAAGTACAGAGTTTTCCAGCTATACAATCCGGTCATTTCATGAACATCCATGCTATGCTGTAGCTTCAAGAGTAGATTACTATGGCATAACAACCGACAATATTACAGTTAGGTGCAATTACTTAACTGAACATTCTGGGAGGACGAAATTTAAACTCAACAGAAAGTTCCATCCTGAAATAATCCCACATTAATTGCAGATTCTGTCATGGATGTAGCTTCCTATTCAATAAGAGGGCTCCAGTTCGACCCCATAACTTATAAGTTAAGTCATTTATCCCTGCTCATCTCACGCTAAGGAAATCAATGTTTTGCAAGACTACGCTCCTGGATTTTGCACACATTTTGTCAAAAATATCACAGGTCACTGAGAACACAAGCCACATGCAAACATTCAGTGGTTTGTATGCACATCTGATGGATGCAACTACCAAGGCTTGCTAAATTGGCAACACCACCAAATGCCTACATTGAATTAAAAGCATTGAAATCCTATGTCCTGCATTGAAATCCAATGTGTGTCTGTAGAATCCATAGCAGCAAACCAAACCAGTCCACTGCGGCTCACACCCCATCTGCAAGTTATGTAACTTTATGCGGCATTGCTTTCTGCTATATATGTACACTAGTGTGGTATTTATACGGGAAGAAAACCACAGGTTAACACTTAAATCCAACCATTCCGGCGATCCTAGCACACTTTCAAAAAGAAATTATCGAAGGACGAAATCTGCGCAATAGGCTGGTTGTCATCAGATGCCACACGAGCTCGGATGCGCAAGATAGCCTTTACGTGGCGCACGGACACAGACGATCTCGTATTTGCTAGTCAACTTTGAATGGGTCGCCAGCTGTCTGAGCGCAAGACGTAGGATTGGGGTCATTTATGGCGCGCTCATCTTTCACCAAATGCTACGTTTACCTTCTGTTACTTCACATGTGGCGTGTCGATGACGACGCTGGTCGGCATGAGGCATTATGTGCACACCTATATTGAAAGGTTTGGAGCATAAATCCAGCATTAAAAGAACAACTTTGATGGCTGGCTGTAAGCGTCGATGCTGGATGCAGATAAGCAAAACCAGCCATCGTTCAGGAACACAGGACTGGCGATGAGATTGGAAATGGTGCCTGGTGACCAAGAACAATCTTTTGAATATTCGTCCCATGAAGCATGTTATGCGCTAGGCTATGCACACTTATTCGTATATGCCAATGTTTCTTTGTGAAACTGACCAGTTGCTTGGTTTGAAGCACCTGCTATTTTGAGCCTTTGGGTGGCCAAAGTATTCTTTGCATAACGCATGCCTACAGCTATGCATGTTTAGGACTGTAGCTATCACATAAACTCAGGTAAGTGTTTAATCAGGCTTGGTATTTGGACCATTATCCCGGCTGGGGTTGTTTGATTTCACACCTTTCAAGGAATAGATTGTTGGTTCCTTTTGAATAGCGCTCTGAAGAGTCAAGGGATGCTGTCGTGGGCAAAGTAGATTTATACCTGGGACCAAAGAAATCGCATGCGTTGGTTCTTTGGCGCAAGGGTGAAAAAAGGGCATTTTCTGTCACCGACAAATTTTGGAACCGTCTGAATTGTCACCTGGAGTCAAATCACTCAGAAACCGTTGCAATATAACCCTAAATGTGATAAACAAAACAACCAAAACAAAGGCAAAATTAATATAGTGCGGCATGATCATCAAATATTTTCTTTTCAGGAGTTTATTTGTAATACAATTTCATTTGCTGCCCATTAAACGCTAAGCGATGGTTGAGATTAACCAAAAATAATTATCACATAAAGGCATACTTAACATCACTAGCCTAAACGCGTGTGGCTTCCCACTTAGTTTGGGGGGGGGGGTGAGGCGGGATTTTGTCTCCTCACCAGGGGTATGCAGTATAATAGTTTTAGTTATCATTTTTATCTCTTATTTTCATTTATCATTATATGGGGAGTTCAGCCATTCAAAAACTTACTTTGAGGAACTACATCCCCGCTCTGGACTGCGAAAAAGCGCGTCAAATTTAGGGGAAAGCTGTTTTAAGTGCATTTCGGAGGCACGCTCAGCCATTTTTCCTTCCTGCAGCCCCCCCCCCCCCCCCTATCCCTTCCATCCCTCATCCCTCTGTATTTTGCAAAACTGCATTCCTGTAGACCTACATCTACCGATAACATGGTTCCACAAGCACCTGAAACAATATCACTTTTGTTGTCATGACGTCATCGTACAATCAGCTGGAAGCGTCGGCGACCTTCATTATATTTGCACTGCCGGCTTGGTGGATAAGGTCGGCGACAAAAACACATATATTCACGCGAAGCTTGGTGCCAATTTTTTTTTAGACATCAAATTTCGGTGACAGCCAAGACAAAGAAATACAGCACACTATGCAAAACACAACATGAGGTCTCCGTACACAGATGTTATGCCTCCATGGTAATAAATTCCGTCACAAAACACAAGCAAACGTTTTTGTAAAAACTCTTTACCGTACTCCACGGCACCCTGGTATCTTTTCTAGGCTTCATTCCAGCCCGGCGACAAAAATATCCCATGATTTTTAGTTGGTCGGTAGGCTCGGTGACAGGTCGGCGACAAATCAGTGTAATTCCAATGGCCCGGCGGGTCAGCCGATTCACTATTTTTAATAGCCGTCTCTCCGTGTCCCAAACTAGACAGTATAAAGTACTGAAACAGATCTAGATATGGGGATTCATCTGGCTGCAAGGGCGTGTTTCAACTGTTGCGATGCCACTGACATGAGGTGGACGGTAATTTTCAATGCAGTCCAACTTTGTAAGTGACGTTCGCATTGCAGTGTCATTTATACCTGCCTAGAGGTTAATTTCTGGCCTTGTTTACTTCGTTGGTTGTGCCGTGATTTAGCACCCTGTCCTCAGCGATAAGAGGCATTGACAGCTCAGGCAAGTCGGCAGGATAATCCGATCAAGGTAGACATTGACCTGTGATTATCCAAACCGCCTTTTCGAGGCACCGAAAAGCTGTTGACTCACCGAAGAAATCACAAGCGACCAGCCTTTTCCCTTTCAAAGAGCTGTGGATTTGATGTTGAAGCGTGAAAGCACTCCTGATGAAGGGGAATAACAGGAGGTGATAATAGTTCTGAAATATAAAATTATGCCATTTTGCGCTTGGCCTGATTGAGAACGGTCACCACTCACATAGATCTTCAAATCAATTCAATTCTTCTTATTCAGTTCAGGGCTCCATCCCCCCCTCCCGCTCCTCTCCCTAAGTGTGAAGGGCTGTGCTGATCTGGGAGACATCCATATTTCTGGGGTACATTGCATAATTTTTCGCTGCTCCCTTATCTATTTTCAAAACTATGCCCCTGCTTGAAATACGATTATGTTTGAAAAATGCTTTGAAAAGTTTTAAGCGGTTTGGAACCTACATTTGTAACGTAGGGTTTCGTTCACGTAACAGTGTCATCTCTCTGCGCGCGGTCCGCAGAATCGTCGCTTACCCCCCCCCCCCCCCGCCGCACGCGCCGGCCTTGAATCCTCTTGCAATGTCGTAAAAAATCGCTATTCTGAAACCAGAATTCTAGGGGCACTTTTTTGCCAACACGCATGCAATGGATGGCCCAGAGGCTACCGAAGATTTGAGCAAGGCTACACAATGTACCGCACTTGTATCCTCGGAAAACCGTGGGGGCGGGGATAACGCATCGCTCCCCCTCCCCCTCCTGTCAGGGCGGATAACTTGTACGGAAAGAGCTATTCGCCTGATGTGAATTTGTTGACAAATTTCGATGCAGTTGTTGGGGCACAGCAAAAAGCGCCCACCATGCAAAACATGTCGGGCCAGGATTGGAGCATGCCTAAGGTAGATACTTTGATGACGGTTGAGATGGGGCTCGAAGCGCAAGTATGATCTTCATGAGGGGCATGGCCTCGTGGAGACCCCATATTTGACGTTATTCCTAGTGTCACTTGCTACTGGTTCGGAATCTGCCATGCATTCTGCTGCCCCGGCTATCGAGGTCCTACGCATTTTTGCGGTCGAGGACAGCAAATCCAGTCGTAGATCGAGTTTAAATGTAAGGCCCCGGCAAGCCCCGAGGGTGGAAAAACTTCCCGTCGTGATTGGGCTATCTCATTAGACCTGGAACAGGTGCGTCTGCTTTCTTAGCAGCAGCACTTGTCCTGATATTTGTTCGAGGGCGGTGTATGACTGAACGTTTCGGTTGTGTGCATAATATCGAACATTGCAGTGATGAAAGATACTTTTAATGATAGGCTGATTACTGATGACGCTACTGGGGATGGACTCAATGACTAGTTTGACATATGATATCGCATTACGCTACTGGTGACAATTTTTCCTCCCCAAATTTGGTAGGTGACAAAAATACACTTTCACCACCCCTGACTCGCACTTCCAAACATGATCCCAATTATTTAGAGCAAAACTCATACAATATTAGTATCAACACATGCAAACGACATTTGTGAACACCTCTAACACCTTCATTTAGCTTTATATGTAATATGACAACTAAATGTGTTTTATCTCACGCTTGTTCTCCGTGCAGTGCGCTAAATCTGACGTGCAGCGGGCAATGTGAGAGGCCTACATCATCAATGCTCGACCTCTTACTTTTAAGCCGCTGTTCCCCTCAGTAGCAGGAAGCCTCGGATGAATTCTTGACATGTGTCGCTCCAACGAGCTCCGTTTACCTCTGAAGCTACGGCTCAGGTATCCACAAACAACAATTATCCTATATCGGCAGGGCTTTTAACGCTATCGCCCTTAAAAATTGACGATTAGCTACGTTCTTCTAGCCAGTCAGCCTCTCACGACAGGAACGCAGCCAAAAACAGCCCATATCCTTGTACTAATCCCGACGCATTACTGCGTGGCGAGCAATCAAGCCCATCTGTCTCAAATGGCACGACGCTTTAAAACGCTGCGTTGCGAACTAATCACATTCGTCGCAAGATGCAGTGGCCAGCCACGATTTTAGGGCTAGTGATAAGCCTAGTTATTACGTATCTTATACTATTTAGTATGTGAAGTGAATCTTGGCTGAAAATCTGTGAAAAGCATTGATCTGAGGGGAATTGGAAAAGCAATGTGTCATCACTTATCTGTGACATCAGTACTGGTATAGTATATTTTGTAGTATGTTTCCGTCACCTGCTGAAAACTATTCTGATTAAGGCTACTAGGCTTGGCAGCATCTTATGGCTCAACTTGCTCATACAGCGAAACGTCAGTGTTTCGACATGTACTCACACTGCGAGCGTTAGCGAGTGCAGACCAATGTTAAGCTTTGAGTTTCGCCGAGCTGGGATAGTCTTTGCAATATGGTTTTGTTTGTTGAAATTTGTTTCCATTTTCGGAAATTTGTCACCAATTGTCTCGCAAAGGTATCACTTTTTGTCACCGATCATATCTGGTAAATCAAAAGCTTTTTTCTTACCCCTGCTTCGGCGGTCTCTTCAAAATGAGTCATAGTTTCAGGTCTGGAAATGAATACAATTCAACAGTTTCAGTCAGTGTTAGTTCAAAGAAAACAGGTGTAAGAATGAGTGTTTTTAGATTTGGAGATTCCTGTGTTGACCTTTATGTTGTTATCAAGTTCAGTATGTATACCTGGAATTAATGGAGGGTCTCGTAATATTAGCCATAAAGAACGGTCTCGTAAGGGATGAATATGCATAAAGATTTCCTAGAGCTTCTTGTTTTGACAGCAAAAATGCTTTAAGGTTGGGTATGTGTACCTGGAATGAAAATAAGATTGGCAGGGCATGCATGCTTTTTGGTGGCACTTGCTTTACGGGACACGTGTTAGCTTTCAAATTTAGCAAACAAATACGGGCTAGGTGCGGATAATCCAAACTAAAAAAGCGCAGCTATAGTAGGTGCCCAAACGGCGAGAACGTCTAGTGGCTCACTGCCCCATGCTGGGAGGGCCAGCTTCCAACATGGCATTCATATGTGTGCTTCACTTAGTGAATGTGATATTGGAAAGCAGGAAAACATAGAAGCAGCATCGTTTTTCTAAGCGCCGTCTTCATGTAGGTACTCAGAGCAGATGCTACTCAATTTCACGCTGCTGGCGCATACGCGTCGTGCCGAACGCCCTGTAAATAGTCTGCGGGAAATGCTGCGCCGCACGACCTCGCTGCACGGCGGGCAAGCGCAAAAAGACCGCGCAGCGTGACGTGGCGGCGGTACGTATTTCTGAATGCATCAAGATTTAACACGCGCACGCGCTTTGGTGGGTCAAATTGACTCTCCCCCAAAGGTTTTCCCAGAATGGTTTGCGAACGGCGCGGCGCAGCCGCGCCAAGTTTTGCACAGCTGTAGACACTGAATAGCAGATCGCTTGGTATCAAAAATTTAGATGTACTATGTAAGGTCGCTGACCTATGGCAGGTCAAAGTGGGGCCATGGTTTCAGCGAACTCAATTTCTAGACAATCGTTCAATCTGATGCAACAACGGAGTGTTAGACGAAGCCATGCATCTCTGAGATGCTTTCTTAGGCAACACAAATATTGAATAAGCAAATTGCGTTGACCTAAGTTCAGGTATAAAGGTTAGACTAAGGTCAAAACCAACTTGCTTTTTTACTCAAGGGCTTGCTGTATGGGATAGTTTCTGGTGTTCATTTCGAATTTATTGATAGCAGGAACCGCATTATACATCTTCCATGGTCTTCTTAGAGGTTAGAACAGGTCATTGACCTGAAATGGCACGGGTCAGTATTTTTTTTAGAAGCATTCTGCCTGACGTAGTCTTTGTCGCTTATTCAAATGCAAAAACCAGAGCAGCCTTGTATGATTTTGGTTACAATAACCTTCAAAATGTCAAGCAAGGCCACTGACCTAAACTGAGCATGTGACCGTTGCTTGGAAACAGTTATCTAGGTTATAGGGGCACTTTGGAAACCAACCTGGCATTTGACCTTGTTTGACCTTATTTCACCCGAAGGTCATGACCTAGGAACCTAGAACTTTGACCCAAGTGAGTTCACGTAAAGGTCAGCACACCCTGTAAATTTGGTGTCCCTAGGTCTCTTAGTTTCCGAGACCTCAGTGGGGGGGAGGGCAAATTGATCCCCCACCTTAGCTAAGGGTATCTAGCCGGCCACCCGGGCGCGTGTTAAAGCTCTGATGAATATTCGTTCCTGGTTTCGTTGTCTTTGAAACATTCGTGTGATAAATATGCGCCTCGAATGCCTGACGCGCGGCCCTCGTCATGAAGCTCATCTCAACCAGCAAATCGTAAGCTGAATTGTTCCCATGCCTTAGGGCGACAAATGGCCATACAGATGCTATGCTTGATGCTTCTTGTCTTGCATGCATTTAGCTCATATGTTCATGTACTTGGAGGCTTGCTGTTTCTGTTTTGCTGCATGCATGTAATCCATGTTGTTGGAGCAGCCTGAGCTCCTTCCTAAGTTTGTTAGCCGTTTCGTCTACAACACCCGCCTTCTCCTCCTCACTTATCTTACCTTCGCCAGTCATGACCTGTACTGTCCAATGCTTGCGCTTGCGATCTTCGCTGAAAGGAATGGTTCACTGCATGATTTTATACAAAGGTGACATTTGCTGATACAGTCCCGAATGTGCACATTGCAGTCATCACTGTCAAAAACATGATCATGGACAGAATTTCGCAATCGGGGTGGAAATGTAGGCCACGATCCAAAATTTCACGGAAAAGCTCACTTTGGATAAGCGCCAGCGCGAAATTTCCGCACGGCACATAACACCACCGCATCGCGTCATTCCACTTACTTTCGGGGATGTCTACCGCCACATTTTAATGGCCGACGTGCATTTACATATCAATGCATCCAAAATTGGGAAGTGGAGATGCATCCCCGGGGCCCACTTGAATACGCGCCAGATGACCGATTCTAGACTCCGCCTTCAGTGAACACTGTATGATCACTGTGCAAGATCGTACAGCCCTGTGAGTTCTGACCGCTGAGTCTTGTATACTGGCCTATGTACACTGCCATGCCTTGCAAGGACCGACGCGTCCGGCAATCAGTCCGACGCGTGGGGGGGGGGGGGGGCAGACCGGTGTGTCGGGGTAGGGGGAGCGGACCCACATCGCCCATCCGGGGGCACCGCACCGGTATGTCGGGGTGGGGGATGGGATGGGGAGGGGGCAGACCCACACCGCCCATCCGGGGGCGCCGCACCGGTGTGTTGGAGTGGGGGGGGGGGGGTGAGGGGGAGCAGACCCACACCGCCCATCCGGGGGCGCCGCACCGGTGTGTCGGAGTGGGGGGGGGGGGTGAGGGGGAGCAGACCCACACCGCCCATCCAGGGGCGCCGCACCGGTGTGTCGGAGTGGGGGGGGGGGTGAGGGTAGGGGAGCAGACCCACACCGCCCATCCGGGGGCGGCCGCACCGGTGTGTCGGAGTGGGGGGGGGGGGGGGGTGAGGGAGAGCAGACCCACACCGCTCATCCGGGGGCACCGCACCGGTGTGTCGGGGTGGGGGATGGGATGGGGAAGAGAGCAGACCCACACCGCCCATCCGGGGGCACCGCACGGTGTGTTGGAGTGGGGGGGGGGGGTGAGGGGGAGCAGACCCACACCGCCCATCCGGGGGCGCCGCACCGGTGTGTTGGAGTGGGGGGGGGGGTGAGGGGGAGCAGACCCACACCGCCCATCCGGGGGCGCCGCACCGGTGTGTGTCGGAGTGGGGGGGGGGGGGGTTGAGGGGGAGCAGACCACACCGCTCATCCGGGTGACCGCACCGATGTGTTGGAGTGGGGGGGGCTGAGGGTGGGGGAGCAACCCACACCGCCCATCCAGGGGCACCCCACCGGTGTTGTGGTGGGGGGTTGAGGGTGGGGGAGCAGACCCACACCGCCCACCCGGGGGCACCGCGCCGGTGTGTCGGGTTCCTCACTCCTGTTTGCATTGCAGAGGAGCCCAGCGCGGCGTGAAGCCCAGCTCCTGGCGCCTGCCGATCAGGACAGTTAGTTCTCGCTGTTCCATGGCAAGCACCGCTCTCCCAAGAAGGAGCATAACGGCTGTCTTTTGAAAACAGACATGACGAACGATGGAATGGTGGCGTAATCCGCTGCCCAAATTTTGGTGTGCATGAGTTACAACGTGAACTTCGCGTTAGAGAAATTCAGAGTTGTGAGGGTTGCAAGGAAAGTTGGTTTTGATTACACAGCATCCGCTATTCTGCATCTTCGTCCACGAAATTGTCATGCTCACCAATGCAGTTTTTTGACAATTGTTGTGAGCAGCCCGCCTGTTCGACAAGCAACACTTGGCTGCGCCCTAGGCCGCCCCTCGCTCGGCGCGCGTCCGGCGTTCCCTAGCAACGGTATACGAAAGGCGTGGGCCCCCGGGGCAAAAGTCAGCTGACGCTGGGCGGGGGCGATTTATGTTCGCAGTGAACAAACACACAGTACCAGGTATACCTGGACGTGTTGGCCTTCTTTTGTCCATGGTTCATGCTTAAAGCTGCATTCGTGAAACTCGGAAACTGGGAATTGAAAGCTTACTCCAACATTCGTCACTGTCACAAACAGATCACGCTGCGAAATGTCTCCCAAGCGCCATAGGCAAATCTGGCTTTGAACTCGCCAGTCGCCAGCCATTTGCATGCAGCGTTAAGGCGGCTCCTGTTGCTTTGCACCCGCCTGTGTTTGTGGGCCAAGGCTAACAGCTGACGGCTGGCGGGGCCGCCACGTGATCACGCCGCGGACGATGGCGTCCGGTAGCCTGACGATGGTGTCCGGTTACCGGACGATGGCGTTCGATAGCCTGACGATGGTGTCCGGCTACCGGACGAGGTCACTACCATGGTAGTCAAAAGGCGACAAAATGGTAAAAAAATGTCACAATCATCCGTATCCTCGACATTTAAGAGATTGATTTTTAAGAGACTGATTTTCTGATAAGAGACTGATTTTCATACAGCGGGTGAGGTCTGTCAAAAACAGAGGATTACGGACGCTAAATTCGCTGGCTTTATCGTCGCTTTCCACTCATTTTATGCTTGTCACCTTATTAGAAGCCTCTTCAATATGGAGCTGAGGAATCACTCAAAATTAAGAGTAAGCCACGTATCTTTAGATGAAGCAATATGATGGGTCCGAACAGTTTAGAATGAAAGTGTGGCATTCCTTCTCAAACCATTTTTCAGTGCACGCGTAGAGACGTCCACCATTGTTGGCTTAGGAAGCCTTCCTGCAGGTAACAGCTGCAATTTCCTCTAAATTGAAGATTTCCGTAGCACATTACACAGCCTTGTCAGCTGACCATGCCTTGCCTTCGCTAGACAATACAAAGTGGATGCCTTGGCGTGACTCGTCTCTGTTTAGCTCGTCCTGCCATATCCGACGGCCCTGTCGGCTGCGGGTTAAGCGGAGTCGCAGTGGCGGCACGTGGTGACGGAGCGGGACGGGCCATCCTCCGGCCGAGTCCCCCGACTTCTAGTGCGCCGTGTCGCCGTGATGCAGGGCGACACGCGTTGAAGCATTGGGAGAGCGCAGACATGATGGCACGCATTTTTGGTAGCTTTCAACCATCATTTCCCCTGGTTAGGCACCCGGTAACGCTGCCCCCCCCCCCCCCCCCCCCGCTCTTCTTGGAGTAAATGCCTGGTATGTATCGTATGCATATGACTTAAGAAGAAGCCAACGGTATCTAGTTTTAAGGTACTATGCTATTCTTAAAGACTTAAGCATGACTTGTTACCCCAACCCGGCGTCACGTTACACTGTCCAAAGCTCCTCCTCCCCCCCCCCTGTTACGCTTCCGTTACTCCCTCTCTCTCCTCTATATGTATCGTACTTTCTGGAAGGCCTCATTAGCTGGCACCCCTTGGAGTCCGTGCCTATTTCCGTTGGGCGTCGCTTGATACAATGCCTTTTAACGGGTTTATCACGATGGCTTTATCACGAGCATGCTCTCCCTTCAGGCTCAACGATGAATCGCGAAAGGATTTGTGCTGATTGGCAATAAATTTATTTGCCAGCCCTGGAGACCAGCTGTGTGGAATCAAGGAACTGCCAACGTTTTGGTGTATCGGCGGCAGGATGGAGCCCAAAATTTGTGTTTTCTCCGGCCTTCGCCAAATCCTGTATACGCCGCCTGTTTAAAAAATCTTAACGACGCGATGATTTGGTTTTTGCAGATGTGATGTGCACTAACTTGAAAAACTGGTCAACGGGGAAGAGTTAGATTATGGCGTGCGTCGTAACGCCGCGACAGAGTCTGACCACACCAGTGACGTAATGAGCCATATCTTGTTGTTCTTGTTGTCTGTAGATAGCATGGACACAATCTGTGACGAAGTGTACGCCATGATTTCGAACGCGTTATCTTGTGTCAAACCATGCTTCTATTTCGCACATGTATTCCATCATCACAGCCTAAAGCAGTAGAATCACCACAAAAACAGATCGGAAACCAGCTCATACTCTCAAACCGGTCGCTTTCAGTCCCCGCAGCCTTCACAGTAAGCGTCCCTATTTGCTCACTACCCCCCGCGATGTGAGAGGTCCCGCTGATGGTGCCCGCCGGCGACGGCAGGGGCGACCGCGGCGGCCGCGGCGGCAGGCCGGGGTGGTGTTCGGCGACGGTGTCACCCAGGACTCGGGCCCCTGGGACTTCTGGGAGCAGGACTCGCTCTGCTCACGCTCCTGTGGCGGCGGGGTCACCCGCCAGGTCAGACGGTGCCTTCGGCAAAGGTCAGTGCTCGACCGCCCCTGGGCATGGCGATTGGCAATGGTCGCGCCTGCATGAAGATTATTGTGGGACGTTGCAGAAGGCCGCCAATGTGACGCGCGGTCAAAGCAGCCGAGTTTGATGATTCATGGAAGGAAATCATCAGAGTCTCTGCGTCACTGGATGGATTTCAGGACATGTATTGCTCGTCTTGGTCAATTTGCCGTCACAGCGAAAAATGACGCGTTCCTCTCGTGAGCAAGGCAGCCGTGCCTTTGAGTCGGTGAACGAGTGGTCTGTCGCCAGAGTCGACGGGTCGTCCGAGTGCGCCGGGCCCAGCACGCGCTACCAGTCCTGTAACGTCCAGGTGAGAGGAGTGACGGGTTGTTCAGCAGCGACCCCCCCCCCCCCCCCCAGACGGCCCGGATCGAGCCCAGCAGGGTACTCAGCAGGCAGCGCCAGGAGGCCCTGATCTCCTAGCGCTAACGCTCCTCGGGTGCACCGCCGCCTCCCTCCAGTAGAAAGTCCTGATTTCAACCGTCCTCATAAGGGACATTGGAACGCTCAGCATTGATGGGTTGAGGTAGGCGTCGCCTTTGGTCAAGGCCTTCCTCCACGCATTGGCTGTCTTATTTCATTTGGCCTTGGTCCGAAAATGGCGCCACCCTCAGCCATTTCAGTGACGGGAGCATGTACAGGCCGTAGAGCTCGACTGCTGGCGCTCTTCCCTGGTGGTCGTGCAAACCCCTCGCACAGCGCCGTGAGTGGTCGGCCAGTCCGTCCTGACGTACTCATGCTGTTGTCCTCGTTGTAGTACTCATGCTGTTGATGTTGTAAAACCGCAAGTACTTTTTTGGTGTTTTGACGGCAAGCGCATTCGCACGTCCCAACCCGACTGCGCCCAGTGGTAGCACCGCCGTTGATGAGCATGTTCGTCAGCCCTGCCCAGCCGGCTCGAAAGACTTCCGAGAGGAACAGTGCTCCTCGTTCGACAGCACCGCCTTCGAAGGCCGATTCTACAGGTGATGTCTAGACGCAGCCGCCCTCGGTGCTCGCGGACAGTCGCCACGTTCTTAAGGCCCGATTTCAGCGTCGCATTTGCCTGCTTCTAGTGTTTGTGGTGTGTGTGTGGGGGGGGGGGGGGGGCGATGGCTGCTCCGAGCGGTGTCTGATTCCGTCCGATGTTGTGAGTCGAGCTGGTAACTGGGTTATTAAACATACGTTATAACGTTCTGCTCTGGCGTTCGCACACCAATGTCAGCTTCCGTGCTGTTCAACTTCAGTTCAGCCTGCCCCGTCACGTCGAGTGCAAGTCAAATCATTACGGATGACATAATCCAGAAGTGACCACTCAAGGTGTTAAGGTGATCACAGTCGATCAAGGATCACTCTCCGCCAACGTCACCTCGACCATACGGCCTCGAGACCTGACGTTTGCTGGCAGATGGGTGCCGTATCTGCGAGCGGCCAATCAGTGCGAGCTGAACTGCAAGCCTCAGGGGGAGCGCTTCTACTACCGGCAGCGGAGGAAGGTGACGGACGGCACCAGCTGCGGCGAGGACGGCCTGGGCATCTGCGTCGACGGCCAGTGCAGGGTAGGTCAGGCGGCCGGCCCCCTTTGGATAAACCCGGCCCCTCCCGAGGCCAGCGGTGATCGGAGTCGGCTTCATGACAGAACCAGCAGCGATGAACGCGGACGCAGGCTCGCGGCACGGATTCATTTACACGTGCAGTGAGGATGGGAGCATGCTGTCACTCACCCGGGAGCTCTACCGCCGCTGTCTCAGCGCCCTCGCGCCTGACCGCCTGACCCTCGCACCGCGCCGTGCCCGTGTTCCAGCGCGTCGGCTGCGACCGGCTGCTCGGCTCGACTCGGCAGGAGGACGAGTGCCGCGTCTGCGGCGGCGACGGCAGCACCTGCCACACCGGCCAGGGCGTCTTCGACTCCAACGACCTCCAGCAAGGTGCCTACACACACACCGCCTGGTGGGCAGGGTGGTTATGGAGCTCCAAGTAGAGTAGTTTTGCGCTTTATTCTGCCCAGGGTGGCTCCGAGTGAGTGTTGCGCGGACATTTGCCGTTCCATTCATTGCGTACATCAAAGAAACGCCGTTTCAATGGGCTGCATGCGTTGAGACAACCGCAGTCAGCGTGCTCATTCATAGCATTTGATGAGACCCCAGTCGCCAGCTGTTTCAACTTTGTACACCGCATTCGCTCTGCGTCACGAGCCCGCCGCGGTCAGCACGCAGATAGGCTGAGTACCGCAACCTTCTCACCGACAGAATTTTGTGCCCGCTGGGAATGTCCTGATGTTCGCTGTGGTGTGGAAAAATGGTGTTGGTAATTGTGGTGAGGATTGTGATAGGAGGACACCTTTCCAGGGTACAATGACATTCTGCTCATCCCCGCGGGCGCGACACATATCTTTGTGGAGGAGCTCAAGTCGTCGAGCAACTACCTCGGTGCGTATGAGCGCGGTGGTGGCAAGCTGAGCAAATATGTCCCCGTCGCTCTTCGGTTCGTCGTTCTTCGTCAGGCGGGGGATCTCAAATCACGTATGGTGGGATGGTGAACGTATCATGCATCGTACCGATTGAATGGATATTGAGCTTAAAGATGCAAGTCTCCGTTTCCACCGTTTTCGAGGATGTCCCCGCTCCTTAGGTTCACCAGTGCCACGACATGCATTTAGGTACGACACGGATCGACGCGGAGTGACGCTATCCCCGGGTGGGACACGACATTCGAGCACGTCCTCATCATGCGCCGGTCACCCCGGTTCGACCCTCGGTCTCGGTCCTTCGCCGGCCGCCACGCGCGCCTGCCCGCGTCGTCAGCAGTCCTGTGCCGCAGCCATCCGCAACCTGACGGGCCACTTCTACCTGAACGGCAACTGGCGGATCGACTCCCCGTCCAGCCGCACGTTCGCCGGCAGCCGCTTCCACTACGAGCGGCGCCGCGCCGGCTTCTTCGGGCCGGAACGGCTGCGCGCGCTGGGGCCCACCACCGAGCCGCTCTACGTTGTGGTGGGTGATGGGGCCGCGGGACCCGGTGCGTGTGTGTATGCGACATGATCAGTTTGGCATACAGTAGGCAGGATTGCCGCCGTTGTCGGACACTCGAATTCCGCGAAAGGGCTTTAGCCCAGCGCTACATTGTAGGACGACGTCGCCTGGAACATCGCTCAGCTTTCCATCGAGACTGCCGTTAATGTTCTTTCTTGTCACAGCTCCTGTACCAAGAGTTCAATCCTGGAATCCAGTACAGGTACAGCGTACCGAAGACAATCGCCGAATCGGGAAAGGCCGAGTACTCGTGGGTACCGGACGAGTGGTCCGATTGCTCCGCAATCTGTGGTACAGGTACGACACAGCACTGTCTATTCCCAGGTATCCCGCTTTTTCTCTCGAGCGCATTTTGTTGAGACGCCACAAAACAGATATGCAGTTTAGATACGGCTCTGGGTTTGTTAAGAAATCCTCATGTCAAAACTCTCTGCGAAGACATCTGAGTAGCGCACGACTCCCGCCAGGGGTGCGGCGGCGTGAGCTCCGATGCGTCCGAGAAGAAGACGAACAGAAAGTGTCCGAGGACCTGTGCGACGTGCTGCAGAAGCCGACGGAGTCGGAGTCGTGTAATGAGCATCGCTGCCAAGCCAGGTGCACGCCCTAAGCCGCCGGGAGCGGGAACCATGGCGGCTGCTCACGGGTGGCGTATTGGAGTCATGAAATACGCCCCTTTGGGGACGAGACAATACACGCCCCTTTGGAGAGTCATAATACGGCCCTTTGGAGACGAGGCATTCCGGTCGGCAGCTTGGGCGAAGCCGTCTGTCCGTTAAGACTGGCGTGTTCATTCTATGAAGCGCTGAGGATATGTTCTAGACCGACTGTTCGTGCCCTGCCCCTCCCCCTCCCTCCGCACACGCACACAGATGTCACTCACTGTTGGTGTGCCGCGCCCAGCTGGCAGGTCGGCAACTGGTCGGAGTGCTCTGCCGACTGCGGCCAGCAGGGCGTCCAGTTCCGGTCTGTCACCTGTCAGCAGAGGGTCACTGCGCTGGTGAACGCGACTGTCGCGGATGACCAGTGCCTCGAGGGGGCGCCGCGGCCGGACGAGTCGCGCCCCTGCGCGGCCGGCCCGTGTCCCAGCTACCACATTGGCGACTGGTCGCCGGTGGGTGTCCGGCCGGAGCGGAGGTCACTGACCCGGACCGTGTCGGCAGGGTTCGGACCGGTGCGGGAGCCCACTGCGCCACGGGATTGCCCGCACCCTCGCGGAAAGTGACGTGCCATTAAGTCTGCGGTGGTATGTTCATGAGCGGGGGGCAGAATTCATAATGTGTGGGCTACCAAGAGACCAATCGTCCTGCTTACGTCATGAGACGGGGCTAGAGGTGACATCTGGTATCACCTAATCGTGTAAGGATATGTGCGCGTGCTAAAGCCCAACCCCGTCACTGCACAACACTCAGTTTGACCAAGATACGCCTGCTTGGGGCTGTCTTCTTGCGTGGGTCTGGCCGCCCAGTCCCGGCCGCCAGTGACCAGAATGTCCTCTCCGGCGTGGCTGACCGCATGTGACCCCGCCCCGGCAGTGTGACCGCCTGTGTGGCGAGGGGAGCCGCACGCGCCAGGTGCTCTGCCATCGCGAGACAGCCGAGCGGACCGAGCTGCTGCCAGACTCTGGCTGCGACGGAGCCCGGCCAAACGGCACAGAGCCGTGCATGCGCCGGCCCTGCGACGGCGTCGACTGGGTCACCTCCGACTGGGGAGGGGTGGGTCACCTCTAACTGGAAAGGGGTAGATCACCTCAGACTCCTGGAGAGGGCTTGTCGAAGAACTGCGACTGTGCAGACCACAGGCGTCTCGTCTCATGTATTTATGCCACCTCTGCCCAGCTTTCCGCGGAGCTTAGTAGGACGGCTGATAGTGACTCGTCCACTGCCGCAGGCTCCATCAATATCCTCGTGCCACGCACAGCGGTCACACGGCTACCCATCTATACGGGCCTAGAGTCCGCTGAAATGGTGGTTCGAACCTCGGTTTACTGAGATCATCTGTCCTGAAATGCTGTGCAAACTCCCGCGAATGCCTGTGCCATCTCTTTAACGACCTCCCACCCGAAGCTGCAGCAGTGGGACCAGCCCCAGGCAGCGTCTGGTGTCCGAGGGCGTGACGGCCGCCGGTCTGCTCCGCAGTGCGCAGGAGCGTGCGGCCTGACGGTGCAGTCGCGCACCGTTCAGTGCGCCAGCGAGGCGGGTCACGTGTACGAGGAGCGGTTCTGCCACGCGGTGCGCCGGCCCGCCCCCAGCCAGCCGTGCGCCGGCGCTCCGGACTGTGCCTTCATCTGGTACGCCACCCAGTGGAGCGAGGTACGCACCCCGCCGGACAGCGGGATAGGGCTCAGCGCGCGAACCGCGGCGGGGCGCCGCCTCGCGGCAGCTGGGGCCCGTGGTGTTCCAGTAATGTTTTCACTCTCGTCTCCGCAGCACGTCCGCGACCGTGTGTAGCATCTGCCTCGGTTTGTGGCTGGATCCGTACTCAGTCTTGCGATTCGATTCAGGGTTAGTGGTATCCTTCCACGGATATCGACTTGGTGGACGCAATCGAGTGAGAGTTTGTTGCACGCTGAGAACTTTTTCGCATTTGGAAGCTTTCGTTGCCCTGTCCACTGTTAGTCTCATCTAACTCAGGTGCGCCCTGCTTTGTCGACAAGCGTTGCGCAGCTGATCAAATTATGCCCACGTTTACCGCAATTCTCTTCTTACCGTAACTCGGTTCCTTTTCCTAGCAGCGTGCTCCCCAGCTGACTGTGCGAGGCTCGTCACGTGACGCCATGGCTCACCTCTGGTGATTAGGATACCAGCCAGCTGATGTATGTGCCGTGTCCGTGCTGGTGTATCTCGACCGACTCATTCATCCCAGCTGAACTGGCCCGCGTATCGCACATCCGCCGCCACGACTTACCTCAGCTGACCTGCCCGGCATCTGCTGACCTGACCTTGGCCTGTACGAACACGATCTTTCCTCAGCTGACCTCACCTGACATGACCTGCCCTCAGCTGACCTGACCTGGGTCTCTACAAACAAGATCTACCCTCAGCTGACCTGACCTCTTCCTCGGCCAACACGAATTTCTCCTCTGCCCTTACCTGCACCCTGCTGATAGGACATACCCCCCGGCCGCCCTGACGCGGACATGGGCTGTGCCCCTCCCGATGACCCCCTGCCCTGCGGCAGTGTTCTGCCGCTTGCGGGCCCGGCCTGCAGAGCCGCAGGGTGTTTTGTGGCGCGGTGGACGAGGCCGGCCTGATCTCCACCGTGGACGAGGCCAACTGTGACCCAGCGCGGCGCTACGAGCCGACCCGGCCGTGTGAGGGCGACCGGCCGCCACCGTGTCCGGCCGCCTGGCGCACGTCGCCCTGGGGCCCGGTGAGTGGCCCGCCGAACACCACTCGCTGGACGTCTCCGAGACGTTCCGTGATTCGTCGTCTCTCGACATGTCTCAGTACCCTTCACTTCTCCTGGGGGGTCCTGATATGACGTGTTTGCGCGAGAAGACCTCGATCCTGGTGTCTATGGAGCGACGCAAAGCTCAAGAGACGCTGTCTCGCTGTGAGTTCGCCCGATAGATTCGTTGTCAGGAGAGCGCCGCCGCCGACTGCCTTCGAGGAGGTCCGTGACGCCGCGTGCCTCGCGCGTGTTCTAGTGTTCCGCCTCGTGCGAGAAGGGCACGCAGACGCGGAAGGTGTTCTGTGCGGACGATTCGGGCCGGGTGGAGTTGAGCCGATGCGACGGCACGAGCATCCCCTTCACGCTCCAGGACTGCAACGACATCGCCTGCGCCGACGCAGGTCGGTGACTGCGCTGAGCCTTCGCCACCAGTCGGAAAGCAGCTCAAGTTCTGGCGGCACCCGTGACGCAACGTCGTGGCTGCTCGTCACGACTGGCTGCTCGTCAGAATCTGTCGCTTCGGCATGGTGTACGCTGTGTTGAAGCTGCTCGTCGCAAGCTGTCGCTTCGGCATGGTGTACGCTGTGTTGAGGCTGCTCGTCGGAAGCTATCGTTTCAGCATGCTGTGTTGAGGCTGCTCGTCGGAAGCTGTCGCTTCGTCATGGTGTACGCTGTGTTGAGGCTGCTCGTCTGGACTTGTCGCTTTGGCATGGTGTACGCTGTGTTGAAGCTGCTCGTCGCAAGCTGTCGCTTCGGCATGGTGTATGCTGTGTTGAGGCTGCTCGTCTGGACTTGTCGCTTTGGCATGGTGTACGCTGTGTTGAGGCTGCTCGTCGCAAGCTGTCGCTTCGGCATGGTGTACTGTGTGCTGTACTGGTGATCGATACTCTGGACGCAGTTAGTTTGTTGCATTTGGTTTTCTCAAAAAATATCGTCCTCAACGTAGAGCCAATAACATCAATGGATGATATTTCGGTATCTTTTGACATCCACTGAGTGATCTAGGTTGAAACGTTCTGGGCGCTCTTCCAAACGGATGCAATCCTTTTGCAGAATTGTTAAAGCAGTTGGAAGTGGCCACACAGACGTACATCCCATCAGCAGCCGACGAAGATTGCCTCGATTACGACGACTACGTAAGCTCCGCCCAGCAGTCATCTGTACGCTAACAACTTCAGTGTCAATCCCTCAACACTGGCACGCTGGGAAGGGCGTCCATTTGAGCAAAGAATCAGGGCCTACAGACCTCGCAGCTAATATGTTTCAAATATTGTCCTTAAGTCACTGAGCTTTTCCATGTTTTGATTCATGTTGTTCGTGACTTCCAGGTGCAGGAAGTTTGAAAGGAATGGTTGGGGTAGTTCGCTTTTTAGTTGCATTGATCTTTACTTTCGCCACCGTCCATTTATTTCATAAATCAGTATTCAGTCCAAACATTTTAACCGGTTGAATTTCAGGGATCAGAGCTGTTTTATGAATTTCAGCCATACTATACGATTGTGAAATTCTAACCCAATGACATAATTCTGTGGCGAAATCTCAACGTACCAGTGCTCGGCACACAGTCTGCACTGTCCTTTAACCTCATCTTCCCTGGAGCCACCGCTTCCACCGACCGCAGGCCACCCCAGCCAGGGACAAATAGCGAGCGCCAAAGTGACTCGAACCCATCCACCCCGGCACGGGTAGGATGGAAGGCAGGCGCTCGAAGCTATCGAGCCACGGGGCGGAGTTAAACATCGCTTTGGTTCCAGTATTATTCCGTTGCGGTGCCAGGCAACGGAGCGCCGGCAATGACAGCTAATAGAGGGATTGGGCGGACCGAAAGTTTGTTTGTGAGCTAAATGCGTAGAGGCTCCGATCTTTCTCTCGATTCACTTAGAACATTCTTGTTTACAAGGCGTTTGCTGTTCACGCGCAAAGACTATACAATTGTAGCTTTTGTATAGTAATATATATAATATTTGTATGTATAATATATAATAATACATATAAATAATATTTTTATATAATGTTTTGCTATAGTAATTGTAGCTAACACCGGGCTTATGACAGGGCGCTGAAGGTGTCAAGGGTTTTCAAGTGGTGTGCCATTTTATAACGGTGGTTTAGTTTAAAGTGTAACTGTGGAAGTCAGCACAAAAAATGATACGTTGTCAGTTGTTCGGTATGACTTGGCGTTGAGAAGCAGCATACCTGACGGCATGTCTGTGTATGTAGCAAAGATAAACTGGACAACTTCATGGTAGACCGAATCCTTCGCTCAACACCACTGATCTGTAACTCTCCATAACCGCATGCCCCTCGTGGCGACCTTCTGCTTCCGTCACTCCCATCCATCCCTCCTCGCTGACGTCACTGACTTGCTCCGCCGCCAGGAGGACGAGGCCGGCTCGGGCAGCGGCTCGGGCGAGGCACCGGACGCGCCCCGGCGCGAGCACGCCACCTTCAGTGACCTGCTGGCACGCGCGCTGGACTCGATCGCGGACGAACGCTCCAGTGGCGACGGTTCCGGAGCCGCCCTCGAGGAGACGGCGGACTGGGACGCGTCCGGCGAGCAACCGGACGACCTCGCCGCCCTGCTGAGGGCGTCGGACGCGGCCTCGGGAGACGGCTCAGGGGACCTGAGGGCAGACCGGGGCGACGGAGCGCCCGGGGACTTGTTCGAAGACGCGTTTGGCGCGGCGTCCGAGGTTGCTCTGCGCAACCAGACGCTGACGACTTCGCCTCGCCAGCGACGGCAGGCCTCCAACGACGACCAGCCTCTGGAGGATTTCTCCGGGTCAGGAGCGCTCGAATCCGACGTCGTCCTCCTCGCCGGACGGTCCCGCAGACTTGGCGGGGGAGCCGTCGTCTGGCCAGGAGCGTGACGTCGGTGAAGATGTGTACGACTATGGAGATGGTGGTCCAGATCTTGGATACCTCTTCGGAGATGCCTCGGGCGACAAGGAGTTAGAAGGCAAGTGGTTCCATGTTCCTTGCAGCGCACACGCTTCCGCGAATAGCGTCAGCTTCAGCTTTCTTCCCTTTGCGTGCTTCGCTTTTCGTAACCATATCACATCAGCGGCAATGCCACAAGGCCTGACAAAACTACGACATGGTATTTTCACCACACCCAACTCTGACACGCCTTCACGCGTTCGTGATTCAGCATGGTGTGTAATCTTTCAGTCGTGCTGGCGTCCTGTATTCCAGTGTCCGTTCTCCGACACCAGATACCATTCTTCGACACCAGATAGCCGGGGATGCGGTGCTAAAGGCTGCCACACACTGGCCAATTCGCTCTGCGATGTTGCCCAGCGTCTCGGCTGCTGCTAGCGATCTGTCTGCTCTGCTTGACCTTGACCCTGTTGTCGACTTGAGCTTGCTGAAGCAGCCGCGCAAAATTCGCAGTGATAAAAGCTGGGCACGATTGTCTAATATCGGCTATTGCCGTCTTCATAGTGAGAGCACTATGCGACGCCAGCCACCTGATAGCACTTTTCAAGGTCATCGGCTACGAAACCGGGTAGATGCTTCCCGGAACACAAATGTGTGCCATGCAGATAACGCATAAGGCCCAATCAGAATTTCGTACAATTTCCAGGAGAAAACTGTGGTAATATGTGGACTTGTCGACATCTTATTTATTCATATAGCCAATAATCCGGGAACGCCGAGGTAACATTGCAGGCGCCTGCCAAGCGGCTGCAATTGTGTAGCCGATAAATATGGCCGTTGACCGATGAGACGCGGGCGATATCTCCGACCGAACTAGTAGCGTGCCAACGCGCCAGCATAAGGATGAGGTTAAATATATTAACTGACGCAATGACGTTACAAATTGGCGCTGAGTTGAATTGGAGGCTCATAAACCTAGTTAAAATGAATTGAGCTGGAACACCCCAGAAGTAAGATTGTAGGAAGCAGGATAGCATTCAGAAAATATCAAATCCATTCCCATCATGCTCACCTGTACGCATTGCGTGATTGGCCGGGTGCATAACAGCTAGTCTGCTGTGGGATAGGCGGCGAGTCGCAGGCGCGATGTTTGGACATCCTCGAGACAGTCGTTCAGCGGACTCACGGTACTGGGTGTGTTCTACTTGTAAACGACGTCTCATGAGCTACTCTCCCGCGTATCCGACCAACCGAAGGACAAAGTAAAGAGTACGGTGCTTTGTCGTATTCATTGAGTGAATAGGAATACCAGATAGTGTGCATTGTACCCGCAACACGCATGACCCGTTCCTGAGCAAAGCCGGTGTTATAAGCAGGACAGCACCATCTCACCGGAGGCGAACGGCCCGGCCGCTCCGTGCACGTGTCCATGTACGGTCTCCGAGCCGCCGCGACCCTGACCGCCGTCCGGCGGCTGGCTGACGACCCGCGGCGCCGGCAGACCTATTTCCGGACCTGGCGGCGCCGCGGCCGCGCGCCGGCTTCCGGCGGAAGTGCCGGCCACGCGCGGTGCGGCTGCTCTGCGGCCCGTCCACGTTCGGCTGCTGCCCGGACGGGCTGACGGCGGCGGCCGGGCCCTTCCTGCAGGACTGCCCGAAGGTCGGTGCTCTGGGCCAGCGCGCCGGCGCCGGGCCGGCCGCCTCACCGGCCAGCGGATGTAAATGGTGGAATAAGAGGGGGAGGGGTGCACTCCCAGTCCGTTCAGATCGGTTGTATCGTCACGGAAAGCTCCGCACTTGAGCGTTTGCATTTTCCTCGCCACTTTTCCACACCTGACGGCGACGAGCGATGCCCTAGTGCCACCAGGTTTGCGAGGCTCGGGGGCCGCCTTGTTTACGCTGGCTCGTCATTGGTTTCAGTGTGGTGTGGAATAACTCACGGCTTCAACGTGGCCCAGTCCCGCGGGCATGACCCTGTACAATGGTGTCAGTGACCTGTGATTCATTCGTCGCATTTGGTTGTGGCAGGGCCGGCAGGAGCCTTCGTGAACCACATGCTTTCACATTTCCGTTTTTAATAGTGTTCCTAGCCTTATCGCGTGTGTGATTTGATGAGGCTGCGTTGCGACCGACAGTCTACTGCTGGAGCACGACAGACCCGCGAGGCGACCTCAAGTCCACGTGCGGGTCATCCCCCCCCTCCGGACTCCCGCATGACGCACCGTCGCCTTCACCTGCCGCCGCCGCCCGGCAGGTGATCTCATGTCCGACCCTCCCCCTCCGGAGACCGCGTGACGTACCACCGCCGTTACCTCCCCCGGTGACCGGCAGGTGACCTCCTGTCAGCGGACGCGGTTCGGCTGCTTGCCCGGACCGGAGACGCCGGCCGACTCGGAGGAGCGCACCGCGTGCCCGCCGGCTGCCGACTGCGACCGCTCCTTGTTCGGCTGCTGCCCGGACGGCTTCAGCGAGCGGACCGACGCGGCAGGCAGCACCTGCCCCGAGCTGGGCACGCCGTGCAGCACCAGCAGGTTCAGCTCGGCTCGCCGCAGACCGTCGCTCCCGGAGAGCCGATGACCCGTGGTGAACCACAGTGGGCGTCGTTCGGGGCAACGGCTGTGGTCGGTGATCACGTCCGTGCAGTGCAGTGTGATGGTGACGTCTTGATATCGCCCTTTTTTAAGTGACGTCGCGAGCGATTCTTTGTCAACGAGGAAGCACGCGACCACCAACCACCAGCAGCTGACGCGTCGATGTTTTGCGTCGCATGTGTCCTGGGACACTCGCTTTCATAATACTACCTTGCCAGTTATTACCACGGTTACTGGATCTACCGGGTACTGGCTACGGGTTATTGCTGGCATTTATGACTATGTGGTCAAGTATCCTGTCATTCAAGTGTTGAGCATCTCGTGGCATTCATTTGCAGCATTTGTGCAGTGCACTTTTGCAGACAGTAGTGATGGCCTTATTCCTCGTAGAAAATACCAGAACAATAAAGGAATAGATGCGTTTGGCGCCTTTATCTCTCCCATTCTCCTGTTTTCTCTTTCTACGAGGAATGAGGTCATTACTACTGTCTTATCTATATGCAGCACTTCCCACTGATTTTTTGGTTTGGTGGTTTGTTTGCGGTTTGTACACCGGAAGCCGCCGCGCCGCCAGATACGGCTGCTGCCCGGACGGAGAGCACGCCGCCGAGGGTCCGTTCGGCGAGGGGTGCCCCGGAGTGCGGCCCACACCCGTGCCGTCCACCGACCAGCCGCCAGAACGTCACCGCTCGCAACTGCAACGAAACTGAGTAAGCAGCGCGGCCAACCGACAGTAGGGTTCGAACGGAAGGCGGGCCGCCGCGCTGAGGCTCCCGCCTGCACGACTGTCGTTCGATGGTTCGGAGCCGCTGGTCCACGTCTTCTGGCGTGTGTTCGTTGTGATCTACGGAGTCAAACCGTGCCCGATAGACGATAGCTGCGACGTTGTGCTGAGCGTGACGTCCTGTTCGTCCACAAGCTGTCCATGAGTGCTGCCAGCTGACCTTTACCCGATGGACAGCGCGCTAAGCAGACGACGTGACGCCGCGGTCTTCCTGGTGACCACTAGTTTCTGCGGGTAAAGCTACTTTACGTATTCGTTTGAATTTGGCCACGGCGCCTGTGGCTATATGGATTGGTGGGGAATGCCGTGCAACAGGTGCGACAGCGACCATACAAACCTTGATTTGCAGCGAGCCATATCATGACGTTTCTAAGGTCAGTCTTCAACACGCGTTTAGCACATTTCCTCACCGAGGAAAAAAAGGAGGAAGTGTGTTCGGGCTGCTGGTACATATCAACATCCAATGGCAATTTTCGCTCGTGCTTGTGTTGACCATTTTCGACCTACGAGTGAGGTGACACATGCTGCTGCACCTAGCCCGCGCTGACCCCCGGAGTCTAATGCTTACTTGATTTGTTGAACATCGAGGGGGCTGTCCCACATAGGGCTACAGCTACCTCTGTACTTACAGGAAAGAACGCCTGAATGTGAAAAGGAAAAGCACAATCGTCAGTTTCGTTGTGCGAAATGTGATCACACGTTGTATGTAGTGTTGTAATGTAATACGTTGTCGCTGTAGAATCACCAAATAATCCGGTTACCACGTTTAACAAAGCAAGTAAGCATTAGACTCCGGGGGTCAGCGCGGGCTAGGTGCAGCGGCATGTATCACCTCACTCGTAGGTCCGAAATGGTCTACACAAGCACGAGCGAAAATTACCACTGGATGTTTTTGTGTACTAGCAGCCCGACCACTTTTTCGGTGAGGAGATGTGCTAAACGCATGTTGAAGACTGGTCTTAGAAACGTCAAGATACGGCTCGTTGCAAACCACGGTTTGTGTGGTCGCTGTCGAGGACTGGTGGTGTCGTGTCGAGAACTGGTGTTCGGGTCGGCTCCAGGTCACCGACCGACCAGCGAAAAAACAACATGTAGGCTTCGCAGCTGTTTGAGCGGTGCATGTGGATGGGGCGGGCATTGAAGCCGTACCCGTGCCAGGCTCCCAAAAAGGCATGTTTGCGGTACAACGTGTAGTAGCCTGAGTGCGCCACGCCGGAATGCTGTGTTACGTCGTCTGCTGCTGGGGGAGCAGGCGGCTGACACAGGGCAGCTCATAAATCTGGAAGCAGCACTGCCAATAAATCCGGACTCTCGACGCGGCAAAGTATGGCGACAAGTCCAGGCCACTGGCGGAGAAGTGCACTGTGGTATTGAGCTTGTGCCCGTTCTGATTCAACTGCATCAAGAAACGTCTCAGGTGCACCACAAAGATGCGTGGGAACCTCTAAATCTTAAACATTTTGGAGCACTTTTGGCGCTTCTGGCGCGTGGAACACGTGGCTTTTCTTCTCCGTCAAGCACCTCTTCCCTGGTAAAAAGGTCAAAGCAGCTATGCACGCCCACCGGAGCCGTCATGGAGGGGATCGGTAGGCTCAGCCCCCAGAAACGGTCCAGTGTGCCAGGCGAAATGACGCAATTTCACGTTTGGGTTTGGTTTTTGTTTCGTCGCTTCAAAACGTATTCATCCCTAACAGGATGTTTGCTCCTGTAAATCTTGAAGTTAATCAACTTGTCTATGCAGCCTGATCTGGCCTCTTTAATTTAATGTTTGAATCTACCGCGTGTCGTTCTTTCGGCTAATTTCGCCCCCCGACTTTCGTTCCTCGTTAGTATAGTGGTGAGTATCCCCGCCTGTCACGCGGGAGACCGGGGTTCGATTCCCCGACGGGGAGCTTTTTCGATTAGCTTGACTTGCACCTGTTACGTCTGCACTAGTTATGCTGCGAATACCGCTAGGATGGGATGGAAATTCTGTAAAAAACAAAAACAAAAATGTGTTGTGCTCCGCATGACACATTTTTGTTATCTTGCTTCGTGAGTTTCTTAAGCGTGCTGGTTCTGAAGCTAATTTAAGACTGGACAGTTCATGTGTTTAACACGCCTTCAAACAATGTGTGCGGACATGCATCCGGAAAGCAATGCATAAGGTACACACGTGAATGCTGCGTGATAGCGAGCTGTACACGTTACCTCATTCACCTGAAACGCAAAAGCTCCCCGACGGGGAATCGAACCCCGGTCTCCCGCGTGACAGGCGGGGATACTCACCACTATACTATCGAGGAGATGTGAGGAGGGGCGCTTTTATACAAATATATTAAACATGGTGTGAGGAAATTGCGATAGTCGACAATTCATACATTTTGAGGAATTACATACCTCATAAGAGATGTTTGGCTCAACAAGTAAGCACTAGCAGCATTCATTTATCACTTTATCTTACCACGGTGCTGAGTAGCCAACGACGCCAACGTCCGGCGCATACGCATTTGCCACTGTTCGAGCTCACCGGGACGGTGCACCCGATCAGCTATGGATGTGCAATGGACGCTGGGGATGAAGGAAAAGACATTGCCTGACAAAAATGGGCACCAGAAGCCGCACTTTTATGCACACACTTTTGGTAATTTGCGTGTTTTGGGTTCCCCTGAAATTTACGGTGCGCGTTTCCCCGCACCGACCGAACCCCGCCGTTTAGAGCCAGTCCCAAATGTGATGCAAATGCGCGACGATGCCAGCCTAGCCGCGTACCAAATTCCGCCAGTGGCCAGCCAGCTGGCGCTGGCACTGAGTTGTGACTGTATTTGTGCCTGACAGACGAACGGCCACAAAGTACTTTATGATATAGATTTTGATGGCCTGTTGCGCGTGCGCTGGCGCTTTAGAGATACGCACAAATTGTTTAATTTTTCACTTTTCACAATTTTTTTTTCAATATCCACAAATTTAATCAACCTGGGATGAATTAAATTTGGCACCAATTTGGCAGGCATATGCGACCATGCATATGAAATTCCCACGTGAATGACCACGTTTCTATATTCTGCCAACATGACTAATCGAGTGGCTCTGTGCTGACAGTAACTTAAATTGTAAGCCTGTTCTGCATTGTTGTGAGGAAAGAAAAGGTTGGGTTAGGCACCGTTGCCCATAAAATGTTTCCTTAGTTTATGACAGGGCGGCCAGGATGACGGGATGGTGACTCCATTGAGTGGCCAAATAAGACCATGAGCAGACAGATGGCTGCCTTGGCGTCCGGATCGCCAGACTAAGGGATCGCTGACGTTGGGGACTTTGGGATGCGCCTGCACGACTTCCAGTTCGTGGTATAACCGTCCCTGGATAACCACGTATGGCGCATGAACACCAGTACCCCTGGGCGGTGGTATCTATATTTCTCATTCTCCATCAGGGAAGACAGTGCCGGGTGCCGAGTTTAGGTCATGGGCCGAGTCAGGGGTTAGTCGACCGGTTGAACTCACCAACAGGCGTCAGCCGCACCACATTCAGACCCAGCTTCAGTAGCACAGCTTGATCAGCGCCAGACGCCGACACCACGAGCAGTACTCCGTACCCGCTCACCGGTAGATATCTAATCCACGAAAACAATAGACTCGCCGCGAGCGAACGCGCGCGACGCCACGCGGTACCGGAAGAGACCCAGGGCAATAGGACACTTGAGAGACCGCAGCTCCTGCCCGTGGCGCGATCGCAACCAGCCAGTCACGTGCTCATGATCGAAAGCAGCCAATCACCTCGCAGGGTTTTCCCGCGCTGCTAGGAATCTTCGCTGTCAGTTTGAGGAGTGGCAATGGATTGAAATGTTTCCAACGTCTCGCGCAGACTGCAGTTTTGTTTTGGGTTTCACTTCATCTTCACTAGTTTGAGACAGATATTAACTAGGTAGGGACAATGTGTAATTACCAGCGCGTTCTACTCCAGCGCCAAGATTCGTGCGTGGATTCGCTTCAGAGGCATTGACTCGGACTCGGACGCACAACACATTGGGTAATCGCAACTCTGATTCTGATCGTCTCGGTGAAGATTCGATTATGATTCTGACTTAAGGCAATGTGGCTCGATTCCGAAAACGAGTTCGATTCGAGCGATGCCTGTAGCAATGGATTAAAAACGGCTTAAAGGGGGCACGCTGTACTTTTTGTACTGTTCATTTATTTTCAGATCAGATGCGTCCATTTGATCGGTACTGCCGGTTTTCTCGAAATCTTCTCAATAGCTCAGAATTTTCATTCGAAGGGGTCGCTCCTGCGCAAGAAATGGCATCGGTCTTCGTGCTCACCACAATAAGTGTAATCCACTGAATTTCCAGCCTGCCCCTAAAATATACCAACAAACGGGTTTCTCCCCAGACTTTGACCTACTTTCTTGCCAGAGTTGGGAGGGGGGGGGGGGGAGCCCCAAGTAAAGGAGCTGAAGCCCACACCGCCAGCTGAATGTGAAGATGCACCCCTACCAGCATGTTTGTTCTGTGACGTTTGCAAGCACACTACTTTGTTAAAATGCTTATGTAATGAATGCTCGAAAGTTCGCAATAGTGTTTAAACAAACATGTATTTAGGATGACCCGGTCGGCCGGTTTCATGAAGGTCTAAACCGGACATTGTGCTGAGAATAATGTTTGTCACATGCCAATGGTTGTGCTCAATTTGGTGCACGCATAACTTGCTAACTTTGAATATATCCCTGTGATCACGCCTCTCAACTCTTCACGTTGACCCATGAACGACTTGGTTTACTCACCTTGGACTCTTCGATCGTCAGGAAACATTTCTTAGGGTCGATTCGGCTCTGACTCAATATCATTTAAGTTGCCTCTGGAGTCGATTCCGACGCTACCTGGAATCAAGCACCAGTCTTGTGCACCCGAGCACAGCTGATTAACCGGCGCTGAGGAGCCCACCGGTAATTAACTTGGCTAGGACCGTGTCAACTGCGACAATAGTTTGGTTAGAGTATGTTTACTTTAGGAAGGTCGTGTTGGGTGCTACCGTATTCCTGGAAGCGGTAAAGTGCAGCAGAACAGGGAACATTTTGTCTGGCTAACATGGACACGGCCATCATTGGTCACCAGCTTTGCAGTTGAGTTGGATGAAGGTTGAGGTATTAGGATAGGCATATTTATTTATTTTCACGACTGACTCACGTAGATGGTTCGTTGTGACGGACTTTGGTGCCGTGATTGGCGGCTACCTATGGCAAAGTGTTGCCTTCGGTATCTGAGACTTTTCATAAGCGAAATGTTGAAATGCCTCCAGGTAGGTTGACGACCGTATATCATATTCCTAATGTTTTCAACAACGCCTATGAAAACAGCACGCCGACACAAATATCGCGACAATTCAGAAGTATCATGGAGTCTGCCCAGGTAAACGAGATCAGATAGCGCATCACGTCTTAACATCACATAATCGTCTCCCTCTGAAGGTCGGCAAGGTAACAGACCCGAGAACAAGAGCGCGAACCGTCCATGTGCCCCACCGTCTGACTCCTCAGGCAAGGCTGCTGTGAAGACGGTGTGACCGCGGCCGCCGGGAGCGCGAGCCGTCCATGTAGCCCGCCGTCTGACCCCCCAGGCACGGCTGCTGCGCGGACGGTGTGACGGCCGCCGCCGGGGCGGACGGCGCCGGCTGCCCGCCGGCGTGCGCGGCCGCCGAGTACGGCTGCTGCGCGGACTCCGAGCTGCCGGCCCACGGGCCCCGCCAGGAGGGCTGCTGCGTGAGCGCCGAGTTCGGCTGCTGCCCAGACAACGTCACCCCGGCCCGGGGGCCCGACCTCGACGGTGAGGCGCGGACTCGGCCGGCTGGGTGCCGCGCGCGAGGGCGACACACGGCAGCGGCGTGGCCGACGACGGCCGCGGACACACGTGTGTGTAGAAAGCGCATGCCAGGTCTAGGAGCTTTCAGATCAAACTGTTGCGCATGACGTCCTCCCGCCCCCCCCCCCCCCCCGCGCCCGTGCAAACAGGTCTTTATTTCATTCTGCAAATGCCCTGTTTTCCATCGGACATCCAATCATTTGTTATGTCAATGCTCTGAATGTGTACGTACGTCTCAGAACCTGCTTTAGGAGACCTGTCAGCGCTTACAGGCCAAGCAGCAAGGACTGAAATGCCGTCCTCCGTTTCACTGGTGCTGATTCCCTGTGCGGTAGATTCGTGACAGGCGGTACTAAAAACGTACTTTAAAGACGTCGCATACTCCTGTGCACAGGTTACTTTAGTATCCAGTCTCACCTTTTTGTCATGCAACTCGCTTTAAATGTGATGGCTGCGGCTCTAGTTCACTTCCGATTCTTCTCCCACTCGCGTTCGACACATCAACGTACGCCGGGTATACGCAACGTAACGCAAAATAACAACGTAACGCAATAACCCCGCCCACCCCTCAAGACCGATCCCCGGTACAGCAACACCGCGCACCCCTCACGACGACCCCGGGTACAGTCACCCCGCCCACCCCTCACGACCGACCCCGGTACAGTAACCCCCGCCCACCCCTCACGACCACCCCGGTAAAGTAACCGCGCACACGCCCTCACGACCCGACCCCGGGTACAGTAACCCTCGCACACGCCTCACGACCCACCCGGGTTACAGTAACCCCGCCCACCCCTCACGACCCACCCCGGGTACAGTAACCCCGCCCACCCCCTCACGACCCACCCCGGGTACAGTAACGCCGCACACGCTCACGACCGACTCCGGGTACAGTAACCCCGCCCACCCCCTCACGACCCCACCCCGGGTACAGTAACCCCCCCCACGCCTCACGACCGCCCCCGGGTACAGTAACCCCGCCCACCCCTCACGACCCACCCCGGGTACAGTAACCCCCCACCCCTCACGACCCACCCCGGGTACAGTAACCCCCCCACCCCTCACGACCCACCCCGGGTACAGTAACCCCGCCCACCCCTCACGACCCACCCCGGGTACTAGTAACCCCGCCCACCCCTCACGACCGACCCCGGGTACAGTAACCCCGCCCACCCCTCACGACCTGGCCCGGGTACAGTAACCCCGCCCACCCCTCACGACCGGCCCGGGTACAGTAACCCCGCCCACCCCTCACGACCGACCCCGGGTACAGTAACCCCGCCCACCCCTCACGACCGACCCCGGGTACAGCAACCCCGCACACCCCCAACACCCTTACCCCGCCGCCGCCCCCAGGCTGCGGCTGCGAGTACTCGGCGTTCGGCTGCTGCCCCGACAACCGGACGCTGGCGCGCGGCGAGGCGCTGGAGGGATGCGGCTGCCGCTACACCGAGCACGGCTGCTGTCCGGACGGCTACACGCCGGCGGCCGGAGCCGACGACTTCGGCTGCGGCTGCCACACCTTCCCGCACGGCTGTTGCGAGGACGGCCGGACCGCGGCACGCGGCCCCAGCCAGGAGGGTGAGGCCGGCCGCCCAGCGGGCTCGCTCGCTGCTTAGGTGGACGGTGGGGATGCCAGACACGTGCGTTTGGTTTGTCTTGGAGAGCGCTGTTTAAGTTTAGTCTGCCTGAGTTAGTGGCATTGCTGGGATATGGTTAAACTCTTTTTAATGGTGTGATGAAACATTACCGGACGCATGAGTGATGAACATGAAACGGAAATATTATTTCGTCGGTGTTTGAAACTGAGCCCAAGTGCACACATTTTGAGCGCGATGAAGCGAATATTGACCTGATGGCAATGGTTATTTCACGTGTCAAACGTCTGGAGGAGGAAACATCGATATTATTACAGCGTGCCCATGTAGCGCCACAGACACAATGTTGAATGCTTAAAAGCTGGAGGAGGCACACCCCTTTCCCCCACCCCTGTGGTGAAGCCCATGCAAGCCGACATGTGAGCATTCAGCACAAGTTTCGATTCGTCCAACCCAGTAGACTGACAGCCTGCAACCGCGTGCACGCCGCCTGGGCCGCCCGTCCACACACGTGCGGGGACCCTCCCGCCTCGCCGCCCGTCTGACCGTGCTCTGCCGCGTCCCAGGCTGCGGCTGCGAGCACGCCGAGCACGGCTGCTGTCCGGACGGCCGCACCCGGGCGGCGGGGCCCGAGCTGGCCGGCTGCGGCTGCGAGGCGCACCTGCACGGCTGCTGCCCGGACGGCGCGACCCCGGCCCAGGGACCCGGCTTCCAGGGCTGCGCCGAGCCGCCCACCGACCTGAGAGGTCAGTGACCCCGCTCTTAGGACGACTACCAGGGCTGCGCCGAGCGGCCCGCAAACCTGCGAGGTCAGTGGCCCCGCTCTCTGGACGGCTGCCCGGGAAAGAGGCGTCGCCGTAATGATTGATTGGTTTTGGGGTTGACATTAGAACAATGCATGGTTTGTCCTAGGAAGTGTTTCGATGGACAGCTGAAGTCGATTGGTCGGGTATGCATGACAAGCAGTCGTAGTGAAGTGCGACGTCTTCCGCCCACCACTGGTGTACCATTTCCTGTGTACATGGCATGTTCGTAGGCCATCCAGAAGGGAGGGACGAGCAATGATAATTATCCACCTCAGCTTTTTCTATAGATGTATGCTTTGTTTCGTTGCCATAGATTCATTGTATATAGATAGATAGATAGATATATACAATTATATATATATATATGTATGTATATATATATATATATATATATATATATATATATATATATATATATATATATATACGATTGGTCCGTCCCGGTGGCTCAGTTGGTCGGGGCGCCTGCCTTCCGATCCACCCACCCGTGGCGGGGTGGGTTCGAGTCGCTTTAGGGCGCTCGCTGTTTGCCCTTGACAGGTATTGCCTGCGGCCGGTGGCAGCGGTCGCGCTAAAGGTCAGAGGACGTCAGAGGGCAGAACGGACCGTGCCGAGCATTGCGGCACGTTAAGCTTTCGCCACTAAATTCTGCCGTTGCCTGGGATTGCGCGATCGGATGGTGGGGGTCAGAGCTCACACAACAAGCACTGCTTAGCGTGAGCGCTGATCCCAGAAATCCATCCATTCAAAAGGGTTCGGATCAAATTTTTTAAAAAAATTATATATATATATATATAAAGTATTTATATTTTAATTTTAAATGTATACAATTATATATATATATATATATATATATATATATATATATATATATATATATATATATATATGGATTCAATGTTATCACAGATGTCACCTCATCCTTCGGTTGCGAAGTTGAGCATAGCAGCCAGAAGAAATGTGTTCGCTGACATTCATGGTGTTTGCGCTCACCAATTCGTTCATTCGCAACCTTAGATAAGCCTGCTCTCATATCAATATGTTTCGTTAACATCCAGCTAAGCTTGGAAATGGTGATTCCTTATCACACTTTGACTGGTCACCCGCCTTTGCAACCGTTCACAAGCAATGCGTTTCAGTAAATCTGACTAAATGCAGACTTCTTAGAGAGTAAAAAAGGACTTCATAGAGAATTAAAAAAAAAACACAGAATGGCAGTTTAGGTCAGGTATGAGGAGATCCTACAAAAATGGAATCTCACGCAAATTGGTCAGTGGTCTGGATAACATCAGTGCACGCCGCCTGTGTCCGTTGCGTAGGCTGTCTTTGCACGTGACCTTGCCGGTACTCACAACGCTTATTGGCAGCAGCCTGTCCACGCAACAGATTGCAGACTCCTCAGTGGCCCGTATGCTGACGTGGTGGTGGTGTGTGCGGGGCAGACCCCTCACTGGCCCGTATGCTGACGTGGTGGTGGTGTGGACGGGGCAGACCCCTCACTGGCCCGTATGCTGACGTGATGGTGGTGTGTGCGGGGCAGAGCCCTCAGCAGCCCGTATGCTGACGTGATGGTGGTGTGTGCGGGGCAGACCCCTCACTGGCCCGTATGCTGACGTGATGGTGGTGTGGACGGGGCAGACCCCTCACTGACCCGTATGCTGACGTGATGGTGGTGTGTACGGGCAGACCCCTCAGTGGCCTGTATGCTGACGTGATGGTGGTGTGTGCGGGGCAGACCCCTCACTGACCCGTATGCTGACGTGATGGTGGTGTGGACGGGGCAGACCCCTCAGTGGCCCGTATGCTGACGTGGTGGTTCTGTGGACGGGCAGAGCTGTGCAGTCTGCCGAAGCAGCGCGGGCCGTGCCGCAACTTCACCGTCCGCTGGTTCTTCGACATGGAGTACGGCGGCTGCTCCCGCTTCTGGTTCGGCGGCTGCGAGGGTAATGTCAACAGCTTCGACACCGAAGAGGACTGCAAGGCCACCTGCGTGCAGCCCGAGGGCAGAGGTGAGGCCCAGTCGGCCGCGGTGTCTGTTGTGGCTGGGTGCGGCCGGACCCCAGGCTGCCGTTTGCTGTCCGGGGATCGGCATGTTCGGACGCTGCGCAATGTATGACGTGAGATATAATGTTATCAGATGTATTTCGGTGTGTCATGATGACAGTCTGAATGACAAGTAAAAGTGGTCTATCCGCCTCAGCGGCGCCTAAAACTGCGTCCATCCGTTCCAACCGGCCCGCGCCGTAACTGGCCCACCGCAACCCGGGCTCGCTTGGTGCGAGCCAAGTCTCAGGCTCCCAGACCGATCAGCGGCGATGAAAGCGTCGCTGGTGCCCTCCAATCGCCGACGCCCGGTCTGTCGCCAGTCGCGTGTCAGCTGCCGCTGGTCCGGGGCCCCTGCGACGGTGATTATCCGGCCTGGTACTACCGGCCGGACTCGGGCCGCTGCCACGCCTTCTCCTACGGCGGCTGCCTCGGCAACGGCAACCGCTTCAGCGACGAGCAGGAGTGCCAGCGCCGCTGCGTCGTGCCCAGCGTGCTCGGTGCGTGGTGGTGGTGAGGCGGACGGAGTCGACGCAGATGGAGCCGGTATTGCGCGAACGGCGGCAGGCTGAGGAGGGGAGGGCCCTGAGTTTCGGTGCAGTGTTAGAGCTCCTGCCGAACGTTTTCACGGAGCGGTCGTGAGCCGTGAAGGACAAACAGCGGGCTGTAATAATAATGCGGTCAGGTCAGGTCATGACATCGGCCGTGCCATGTTTGTGAAGAATGTTTGGGATTGTAGGTGCCATTTATGTTTGTTTTCGGTAGCCACCTCTTTTTGTGGATACTTGATCGCTGAGCGTCGCATTTCGGTCTTTTTTGTACCGCTCAATTGTAAATACGTATAGATTTTCATTTAATGAACGACTCGCGTAACTTAGCGCCCCGACATCGTCGACATGCGATCTGAAAGCGCTGTAAATCCGGCTGAGATAACAAATACCACGATCGAAACCCTCACCTCCTAACAATAGGCCAGCCATTCTAGATGGCCACAGACTGTCAGTGTCCGGAGTGGCACAGCTGGCGCCGCCCGCGTGGCGTCCGTGTGACCAGCGGCGTCGGCCACACGTCGTCCGTGTGACCGGCGGCGTCGGCCACACGTCGTCCGTGTGATCGGCGGCGTCGGCCACACGTCGTCCGTGTGACCGGCGGCGTCGGCTATACGTCGTCCGTGTGACCAGCGGCGTCGGCCACACGTCGTCCGTGTGATCAGCGGCGTCGGCTATGCGTCGTCCGTGTGACCGGCGGCGTCGGCTATGCGTCGTCCGTGTGACCGGCGGCGTCGGCCACACGTCGTCCGTGTGATCAGCGGCGTCGGCCACACGTCGTCCGTGTGACCGGCGGCGTCGGCTATGCGTCGTCCGTGTGACCGGCGGCGTCGGCCACACGTCGTCCGTGTGACCGGCGGCGTCGGCTATACGTCGTCCGTGTGACCAGCGGCGTCGGCCACACGTCGTCCGTGTGATCAGCGGCGTCGGCTATGCGTCGTCCGTGTGACCGGGGACGCCGCCCGCGCGGCGCCTGTGTGATCGGGGACGCCGCCCGCGTGGCGCCTGTGTGACCGGTGGCGCCGGCCGTGCAGACCCCTGTCGTCAGGAGGTGGCGCCCGGCCCCTGTGGCGGCCGCTTCCAGCGCTGGGCGTTCGACCCGGCCAGCTCGGCCTGCATGCCCTTCGACTACGGCGGCTGCCAGGGCAACCTCAACAACTTTTTGACGCGGGACGAGTGCATGCACCGCTGCTCTCGACCCGGACGGAAAGGTCAGCCGGAGGGGAACCATCTGTGGTGAGGGGCTTATGGACTTATGGGTTAGGGGCTTGTGGTGAGGGGCTTATGGGCTTATGGGTTAGAGGCTTGTGGTGAGGCATGTCATCTCCAGCCGAGGTTCGAGACTTCCCATCGTATCAGACAGGCTCGCCATGTTTTGACACATGACAGGTGGTAGAGTTGGCACAGCTTGGAGTAAAGGAATATCAGGTGACGTCACTAAGTTGTGACGTTACCAGAGTGAAGTCTTGTGCGGCGATTTTCGCATGCGCTTGCGGAGACTCAGTGTCTTTTAAATTCCCGATCGCTTAGTTGTCACTCTGATGGACTTGCTTGTGTACCAGTCAGAGTCGGTCATACACTGCGAGTTTGCACACGATCATCAGAAGTCGTGTGAGCCTATAAGGGCTGAAATAAAGTGATTCGTTCTGTTTATTCTGGAGGATTAGGTCAGTATGACTGACACGTTTCTAGAACAACTATTTCTGTTTACATGTGATTGGGACGAGCAGAAAAATTAGGTCGAAGGTGTGACCAGACCATAACTGGCACGACCTTGGCGGGGTGGCATGATGGTGAGCATGCGATTCGTAAGCGCAAGGGAACGCTGTTTCATTGCGTGTCCATTTCAAAGATACTCAACCAATAGTATGGATGCTAGCGATGTCGAATTTCTTCAAGCATGTTTTTGATCTTTAAAGTTTGCTGCGTAGCTTGTGACACCATCATTTACGTTACGCATGACAGCTCCACGCTTTCTGGGCGGCATTGATCAAACCCGCTGACTGCCATTTTCCGATCAGAATTTTTGACCCTGGGGTATCAGGGGATTCCCCCACCCTCCACCCGACTCGTCACTTGTCCGTGGCGAAATGCCCCGGGTGTTGCCAGATTAATGCTGGCTTCGAAAACGGGGAAAATGCTATCGAAAGGAAAACGGTTTAAGATTTTTAGGGTGTTTGGCATTTCGCTGGTTCTGATGCAATATCGGTATGGCAGTTTCAGACTCAGACAACCCCTTCTCAGCAGTCGCCATCAGCGACCGGCCGTCAACATGCACCAGATAGGCGCGCTTATCGGTTGGATTAGTATGGTATTATGATAAGACATTTAGAACAGGCCAGGATCGACGACTCGCTGGACATGACTGAGCATGTCGTGTGTCCGTGCGAAAGAGTTCGTTAGTATTCCGGAGGACCATCGACTTGAGACGTTGAAAGGAAAGAGTCTCTATTAGCCAAAGCGTTACAAGGCAAAGGTGAGAGAGGGGTTAGAAGGGCGGCGTCGCACACTCCGAAGTCGTCGTCGTCGTCGTCGTAAACGCTGTCGTGGCTCACGTCGAGCCGCGCCGGCGGAGTCTGAACGTGGACTGCTCGGAGGGACCGTGCGTTCCCGCCCGCGCGTCCCCATAAACCCACGTGGGTTATGGGCTCCAGATGGTGGGAACCAATCGGCAGATGGGCCGCTCACACCCTCGCGGAGCCGCCGCCGCCGCGCCGGCAGCGACGGCCCGCTTGCTCGTTAACATCGTGGCATGATTCACCGAACATCATATCAGCACGGCAGCGATGTCTGTTTAGCGCAACCACAGCTTGGCTACAAAAAACGCCCGTCATACATCATGCACCTTGCCTGCGTTTTACTCCAAAACATCATCGGCGTGCGTCTTTCTCACTTTATCTGTCAGGAACCGTGTCAGAGCGGTTGTTTTGCGCTCGTTTTAACCCATTAAACGACCGAACTGAAAGCTCACACGTTGGATGTCTGATATCTGTGTTATACCTCGTATGAAATCCCTAGGTCTCAGTTAAGAAAGTTGGCACCTGCGTTCAAACTCACATGGATCTTGCACCGTAACTCAGTTTCCGTCAACCCTTTATGTAGTCTATAATTATCAGTTTGCGCTTGGCTATATGATCCGGGCAATCAAGCGATCCAATCACGTAATCACGCCCATGTCGGTGCCTAGCGTCCGGACAGCTTTCCTCTCTTAACATCCAACGGTCCCGTTCAGCCGTCTGTCTGGTGCCGCTTCCCTGCTGGTGCCCCCCCCCCCCCCCCACCACGCGCTGGTTCCAGGCTCCCGTTCCAGCCCGCCCTGACCCTGGTTACCGGTGCGCGCAGCCGTCTGTTCGCTGCCGCGTGCCGAGGGCGACTGCGACGAGCTGCTGCCGCGCTGGTACTTCGACTTCGCCCAGAGCCGCTGCACGCCCTTCTACTACAGCGGCTGCGGCGCCAACCTGAACCAGTTCGTCTCAGAGGCCGACTGCCAGGCCACCTGTCCGCAGCACGTGTTCGGTGAGTCGTGCGGCAACGGAGCGCGTGTTCCGTGAGTCGTGCGGGAACGGAGCGCGTGTTCGGTGAGTTGTGCGGGAACGGAGCACGTGTTCCGTGAGCCGCGCGGCAACGAAGCGCGTGTTCGTTGAGTCGTGCGGCAACGGAGCATGTGTTCGGTGAGTCATTTACATGAAATTAACAGTAGTGACTTTTTCTTAGGGCAAGTATCTAGTGTATGTGTGGTTGCATGAGGAGAGCTGGGGAGGGTATTTTGAAAGACGATATGTTTTACCTTATTTGACCCAAACGACATAATCCAGGGACCTCAGAATTTGACACGAGTGAGTTCACACGCAGGTATATCTATCCTTTCTATCCTGTCACGCGCAGGTATATCTATCCTTTCTATCCTGTCACACGCAGGTCTATTTGTCTTGGTGTATCTAGATCTCCTAGTATTTTAGATCTTTGAGTATGGGGGGAATTGACCCCCACCCCACCCCAGCGCGTCGCGTCCAGTCGTCGCCCGGGCACATGGTATGATTAAGCGCATCCATCTCCTACATATGTATCACTACACTTCAGCGACGGAAGCCTGCGCTGACGAGAAGGACGCCGGATCGTGCTCCAACTACACGACCCGCTTCTGGTACAATGTGGAGGACGGCAGCTGCCAGTCTTTCCAGTACGGTGGCTGCGGCGGCAACAGGAACAGGTTCAGGACCTTGGCTGAGTGCCAGGACCGGTGCGAATCTCACAGGGAAAAGGTGGACGCCGTCAGCTTCCAGACAGGTCAGCTAGCTGCCCGTGGAGTTGTCACTAAGGAAAGGCCCACGGCCACTATTATTGATGATTTTTAAAAATTCGTTTTAGAACTGTAAGCTTTGCTACTATTACACCTTCCCACGATCTGACTTTTTTCTAGGCCGAACCTTAGTATGCATTCCTAGTCGTGAGTCCCCGTTTTTAATAGCAACAGTCTTGGCTTAATAGTGAATTAAAATATTAATAGCCAGCAGACCTCGCTCTGACATGGCCCACTATGTACAACTATACATTAATATGTCAGTGTTCTGGAGCTCCACTTCGTTTAAGTACCGATTTTTCAGCTTCTCGTATGGATGCTTGTTTGCATCGATAATACGACCTCCAACCTCATGGGCACAATGTGTTTCATTTCCCTGGCAGACCACCCCCTGACGGGCCGTTCTCTGCCAGGACCAGCTGACGCCCCCCCCCCCCTCCCCCCCCACCGCTCACCTGACGACACGTCCGTGAGAGCGCGTCCGTCCGCCGCCGGCAGCCTGGTGTGAGCTGCCGGCCGACGCCGGCTCCTGTGACGGCCGCGAGGTGCGCTGGCACTACGACAGCGCGCGCGGCGCCTGCTCCCGGCTGGTGTACTCCGGCTGCGGCGGCAACCGCAACCTCTTCTCCTCGGAGGCCGACTGTCAGCGGCGGTGCGCCGCCAGTCAGGGTCAGTCGCGCTGAACGGGTGCTGTGTGAGGGATGGGGGGGGGGGACGGGTCCGATGTGTGAATATGGTGAACAGGGCGGAGTGAGTGCTCTGCCGTCACTAGTCAGGTTCTCAGGTAATTGAAGGTTCGAGTTGGAGGAGATAGTTGGGTTCACAGGAGTTATTCCGGGATGGTCCGAAGACCTGCTGAATCTGCCTAATGATACATAACCTGCAGACGTTTGCGTACTGATTTGGCTGGTGAGACACTGATCGATGTAAGTTTAATGGCTTGATCTGCCTTGCTCGCACTTAAAATGTTACTGCCACTCCTGGGCTTGTTAGACACTCGGCCTTGCCGGCCTGGCTTTACGAGGCCTGACATGGTCTGACCTAACCTGACCTGACCTGACCTGACCTGACCTAACCTAACCTGACCTGACCTCCAGGCGTGTGTGTCCCGCCACAGTTGGTCAGCCACCGCTCTGGCTCGCTACTGTCACCTGACCTGACCTGACCTGCAGACGTGCTTGCCCTGCCGCGGCTGGTCCGCGCGTGTTCCGACTCACTGCTGACTCTGACCTGACCTGGTCTGACCTGCAGACGTGTGCACCCTGCCGCGGCTGGTCGGCCCCTGCTCCGGTTCGCTGCGCCAGTTCTACTTCGACACACGGCTCTCGCGCTGTCTGGAGTTCGACTTCAGCGGCTGCCAGGGCAACGGCAACCGCTTCGGCAGCCTGGCCGACTGCGAGGCCCGCTGCGGCTCCCCCGTAGAGGTCACCGAGCGGGCGGGCGGCCCGCCTGACCAGACCACGCCGGCGCCAGAGGGCAGTGAGGGCCGATCAGCGGTGGTCTGTGTTGAACGGCACGGGGTGTGTGCCGGTGTGGCGATGGCGATTGCAATGGCAATTGCACAGGGAAATGGTGTCATCATTAAAAGTGCAGAGGAGTAGCCAAACTTTTGTTTGGTTGATTTCTGTCACAGGGGACGAAACCAAGTGACTCGGGTCTTTTCACAGGGTTTCTGTTTCACACTCAGACTAGATACAAAACAGCCTTCCTCACATGAGAGCGCAACTCGGAGTTTACTCCGTCCTGGATGCAAACATACCCTCTCTGAACCAAACTTAATAATCACAGTCACGTGCCAAGGCCGCGACCTGAGGTCGCAATACCTAAAGGAGGCATGCCTGCGCCAATGTCACCGCCGTTCGGCCCGGTCTCGGCGCCGTTCTCGGCCTGGTCTCGGTCCAGCTCGGCGCCAGCCTCGGCCCGGTCTCGGTCTGGCTCTGCGCCAGTCTCGGCCCGGTCTCGGTCCGGCTCGGCGCCAGTCTCGGCCCGGTCTCGGCCCGGTCACGACCCGGCTCGGCGCCAGTCTCGGTCCGGTCCCGGCCCGGTCTCGGTCCAGCTCGGCGCCAGTCTCGGCCCGGTCTCGGTCCGGCTCGGCGCCAGTCTCGGCCCGGTCTCGGCCGCCACTGACCGCCGTCCGGCGCCCCGACAGGGCCCGTCGACGTGTGCCAGCTGCGCCACGAGACGGGCCCGTGCCGCGAGCCGGCGCGCGCCTGGTTCTTCCGCGCCTCGGAGGGCATCTGCCGCCAGTTCACCTACGGCGGCTGCGCCGGTAACGGCAACAAGTTCGTCAGCGAGGAGCAGTGCCGCCGCCGCTGCGGCGACTACCGCGACCAGGGTGAGTGACGGGGCCGTGAGGAGGGGGGGGGGGGGGGCAGAGAAAGGGCTGCACTGAACAGACTCGGGGGCTGCACTTTGTAGGGTCAGGGTCATTGGCAGAGTGATGGGAACATAGGGGACGGGGTGGGCGCCTACTGGGAGGTTAGCGAGCAGCCACGCTAGAGAACTTGACATATTTAGCAGCGAGATGAGTGACCTCTATTGACAAAACGGAGAACAAAACGGATATGTTGTTCGGGGGAAGCCACAGGGACCGGGGTGACCAGGACTCTGCGGAACCAGCGTGACTACGACCACGGCTGGGTGGCACAGTTTTAGTCATTACGGTTACGCAAGGGTCAGTGCAATCGCGTAAAATTGCGCACTGATTCTGATGCGCACTGACTCACTGTTGAGTTGTTCAGAATGGCCGCTGCATACAGAATAACGACGTAGCAGTTGTTGCCTGCCGCCGGCGCAGGAGATTACGGAGAAGAAATTAGAGCGCGCGACACCTTGTAACGAGAACGCGGGCTATCAATCACACGGCCGAGTCGGTCGTGGATCCTGCACGCTGACAATGCAGCTCATTCTCTGGGCCGACCGCCGGCACGCGTTTCTGCGGGCTCGAGAAGTCGTGTGACCCGTAGCAAGGCGAGCAGTCCACCGCAGCCCGGAGCTTCCGCCGGTGCGTGCCGTCACAGACCGTCACTGGTGGGGGCACCTCCGTTACGGCACTTACGCACTGTGTAATGCAATTTCAGAGCTCACCTCAGAATCGCTTCAAAAGAATTGTGCAACCTTGGTTCGTGCTACAACCTGTTTTGTTATGATACGTCCCAAGGTATTTAATAGCCTTAACTAATCTTTCTTCACCTTTCATCTTTCAGATTTTTTTCATCTTAACAGATCTTTCATCACCTATGCAGCATGCATTTACCAACTAACATCAATGCAAGTAACGCCTTGGCCAGATATTTCATTCTTAATCCTAGTTAATTGACATGACTACACAGGATGGAAACTGACCCATGTTAGCGTCTCAGTCGTCATTACGAGTTAACGGGCTACATAATTCATTTATCTGAAAGTCAATGGAAAGCTGAAATAGCTCGAGGCCACATGGACAGTAAAGTGTGCTTATGCCATAGCCATGCGTCTGATTCGATTTGGTTTAATAGCTTGATGGCCGGTTTTAGTGTTTAAGTTGCCGCAGAAGGGTTGACGCCGCCCCGGCCCGTCAGTGCCCCACCCCATCCCGTCCTAGCACGTCACCCCCTCAGTATGTCACCGTCCCATCCCATACCTACCCCAACACGTCACCATCCCAGCCCGTCACCGTCCCAGCCCGTCACCGCCCCAGCCCGTCACCGCCCCAGCCCGTCACCGCCCCAGCCCGTCACCGTCCCAGCCCGTCACCGCCCCAGCCCGTCACCGCCCCAGCCCGTCACCGCCCCAGCCCGTCACCGCCCCAGCCCGTCACCGTCCCAGCCCATCACCGCCCCAGCCCGTCACCGCCCCAGCCCGTCACCGCCCCAGCCCGTCACCGTCCCAGCCCGTCACCGCCCCAGCCCGTCACCGTCCCAGCCCATCACCGCCCCAGCCCGTCACCGCCCCAGCCCGTCACCGCCCCAGCCCGTCACCGTCCCAGCCCGTCATCGCCCCAGCCCGTCATCGCCCCAGCCTGTCATCGTCCCAGCCCGTCACCGCCCCAGCACGTCCCGATCCCAGCCCGCCACTGTCCCAGCCCGTCAGCGCCCCAGCCCGTCACCGCCCCAGCACGTCATCGCCCCAGAACGTCATCGTCCCAGCCCGTCACCGCCCCAGCACGTCCCGATCCCAGCCTGCCACTGTCCCAGCCCGTCATCGCTCCAGCCCGTCACCGCCCCAGCACGTCCCGATCCCAGCACGTCACCGTCCCAGCACGTTCCGATCCCAGCCCGTCACTGCCCCAGTCATGACTGGAAGCCCGTGCTGCGTCTCGCAGACACGTGTTCGGTGGCGCCCTCGGCCGGCGGCTGCACCGGTAACCTGGTGCGCTGGTACTACGACGGCCGCACCGGCGCCTGCCGCGCCTTCACCTTCACTGGCTGCGGGGGCAACGCCAACAGGTGACGGTGACGAGGTCGCCGGCGGAGGGAGCGCCGCGGACAACGGTGGATAGGGGGGGGGGGGGGAGTGGCCCATGCGCTCGCTGAGAAACGACGGCGGTGCAGAGACGGTCTGGTACGTGTTGGCAAGTGGATGGTTTGTAGAGTAAGACCACGCTGATGAGGAGCTCTGTTTCGATGCGATATTGCATGCAATCGCATTACGCATGATTTCAGAGTGCGTACATTGCATGCAATTGCATTTTGATGCGTTAGAAAGGAGAAACACAGACTAGTATATAATCAGTGTTTTCGCATGTGATCATTGGCGTAAATTGCCCCGTCACTTTTTTCTAACGCTTTGTGTTCACTGCGCATCGCTGGCGCCCTGACTGTCGCTGGTGCGCTCAGGTTTAACACTGAGGAGGAGTGTCAGGCGCTCTGTGTCGGCGGAGAGGAGCTTGCAGTACCCGACAGTCGGGCGACCGAGAAGCCAGGTCAGCGAAGTGTGCACAATGTCTGAGGCATTGGCTGCGTTCACATGTCGAGCGAAATGAGAATGAGAATGAGTGAGGAACTGGAGAATGAACTCAGTCTCGCCATCGCTGTCTGTTAGTCGAGTGAGGGAAGCTGGGGATGTTTTTTTCTGTGATAAAATGAGGTGCACTCCGGTGCACTCCCCCCCCCCCCCCCTCCCGCCCGTCCCCGTCGGCCTGAGAGACTCCCAGCGTGTACAGTACGGCCCCGCTCGCCGCTGGTGTGACTAACGCCGCCGCCGTCCGTGTCCCTGCAGCCGCGGCCGGGACCGCCGCGCCGCCGGCTGCGTCGGAGACCGGTCCGGCTGACTGCTCCGAGGCCAGCGAACAGTGCCGCCAGCTGGTGGTGAGGGACGAACGCCGGCAGGGGCCGCCGCTAACGCCGCCCGGCTCCTGTCGCTGTCTGGGGTGGCGGTCAGAGCAGCCGCCTCCGGCCAAAAGACCGGGGAGCTGAGAGCGGGAGAGGACAGTCCGTCAGACCTCCGACCAAAAGGCCGGGGAGCTGAGAGCGAGATAGGACAGTCCGTCAGACCTCCGACCAAAAGGCCGGGGAGCTGAGAGCGAGAGAGGACAGTCCGTCAGACCTCCGACCAGAAGGCTGGGGAGCTGAGAGGGGGGGGGGGGGAAGGACAGTCCATCAGACCTCCGACCAAAAGGCCGGGGAGCTGAGAGGAGGAGAGAACAGTCCATCAGAGCTGTGCAGTGCTGTGCCGATTGCCGCTGCTTCGTGTGGTTGTTATCGTCCGTTCGTTGTAAGACCGATCTTTGGTGACGCTCCGCCGGAACTAACCGTTTTGCCGTTTTCCGCTTGTGGTGAGCGTTTGAACGCCTTGCGTAAGATCGGCCTGATGAATATCCGGCCGTACCCTGTGCGGTGATGATACCAATGATAATGTGATATGGTGCTGAGATATGCAGTCGACACTATATTCCGTTAATGGCTTCAGACTCGATCGTTTCCGGCCTAGTGTACGGGTGCCTGCCCCTCCCCCCCCCCTCACACAAGACTTAACAAAGGCTGCCTCCTGCGTCAACCCCACCATCTGTGTGTCCGTGCCGAGCGTCGCCGCCCGGTGACCCCACCGACTGGTGACCCCACCGACTGGTGACCCTGCCGCCTGGTGACCCCGCCGACTGGTGACCCCGCCGCCTGGTGACCCCGCCGACTGGTGACCCTGCCTCCCGGTGACCCCGCCGCCCGGTAATCCCGCCGCCCGGTGACCCATCCCTCCGATGGCCCCGCCTCCCGATGATCCCGCCGCCCGGTGACCCCACCGACTGGTGACCCCGCCGACTGGTGACCCCGCCGCCTGGTGACCCCGCCGACTGGTGACCCTGCCTCCCGGTGACCCCGCCGCCCGGTAATCCCTCCACCCGGTGACCCCGCCGCCCGGTGACCCCGCCGCCCGGTAATCCCGCCACCCGGTGACCCTTCCCTCCGATGGCCCCGCCTCCCGATGATCCCGCCGCCCGGTGACTCCACCGCCTGGTGACCCCGCCGCCCGGTGACCCCGCTGCCTGGTGACCCCGCTGCCTGGTGACCCCGCCACCCGGTGACCCCGCCGCCCGGTGACCCCGCCGCCCGGTAATCCCGCCACCCGGTGACCCTTCCCTCCGATGGCCCCCGCCTCCCGATGATCCCGCCGCCCGGTGACTCCACCGCCTGGTGACCCCACCGCCCGGTGACCCTGCCTCCCGATGGCCCCACCGCCCGGTGACCCCGCCGCCCGGTGACCCCGCCGCCTTGTGACCCCGCTGCCTGGTGACACCGCCGCCCGGTGATTTCGCCGCCCGGTGAACCCGCCACCTGGTGACCCCGCCGCCCGGTGACCCCGCCGCCTTGTGACCCCGCTGCCTGGTGACACCGCCGCCCGGTGATTCCGTCGCCCGGTGAACCCTCCCTCCGATGGCCCCGCCGCCCGGTGACCCCGCCGCCTGGCCGGCAGTGTCGGTTCGGCGTGGAGCGGCACGTGGACGCGCGCCTCTGCGAGCGCTGCTCCTGCTACCAGCCGTGCCGCCAGGTGGCGTGCGGGCAGGGCGAGCGCTGCGTGATCGCCCAGCGCCGCGACCAGGACGACGGTCTCGTCATCACGGCCGCCTGCCGCCCCAGTGAGTGGCGGGTGAGAGCGGCGGCGCCGGAGCTGGCGACAGCGCTGGACGACGTCCAGATGCTGGGGAGACGAGTTAGTGACGTGGGGGCTTCCGTCCCGCTCCACCGGTGCTGTGGCTGGTTGGTGCGACTGATGGGCTGGGTGACGCTCCTCCCGCCCGTCCGTGCAGCCGACGGGCGCGGCGGGTTCGAGACTGCAGAATCCGTCGAATATCGCTCCGTCGAAATCGTCGAAAGAACCATGACCCATCGCTTTTTCTGCACGTCAATTCGATACTTAGTTCTATCTTTGATCCATGCTTTCATTAGAACCATACGAATTTCAGCGTGAATGTGAATGGACTTCAGCGAATATTTGACAGAGCATCAGTTGGATGGAACAGAGCGTGGTGGTACCTAGCACCACTGTCTTCTGTAATGTTAGTACGTCCACCGACAAATGCTTATATGGAATGCCGTTCGGATGTTCTAAAATGAATGTGTTCAGCCCTCAAAGAGGGCTCCTGCCGAATTCCTGAAGTCTCGGAGGAGGACTGCGCCGGCCCGCAGACCGGATGCAGGGATGACGCTGACTGCAGAAACAACCTCAAGGTGTGGACCCACTGGACGGCGGCGTTAACACGGGGTCAAATCTGGCAATGCCGCTGCCGAACTCACGCCCACTTCCCCACTGTGCTCTTTGGCAATTTTTGTGCCGAAATTGTCGTTAGGTTTTCTTGGAATGTTGCACAGCTCAGTACATTCTAGCGCGGAGTTGAATTTTTTGAAATGAGCAAGTTGCGAACAAGAAGCGGGCCAGTGACCAGGTCTCAGTACCTGAGAAACAGTAAACACACTGCCAAAATAAATATTGCTCACAAAGACTTTTGAGCCAAAGTTTACATGAACACTTCGGTAACGCTCATGCGTTTGTTTTGTGTGCAGTGCTGCAGCGACGGCTGTACGTTGCGGTGCGTACCGCCGGAGGGTCAGGAGGAGACGTCCGTCCAGGACGCCCCGCCCACTCCGGCACCTGGGGACCAGCAGGTCAGGGTCACCACCGATGCCCTCCCTCGCGCCTGTCTCGTCCCCCCCGCCCCCCTCCGCCGGTGTGCCGTGGCAGAACGTAGCGCTACATTGTCGAACCGGCTCAGGCTTCTGAAACAACTATTCGTAAAATATTCCAGCGTTTGATGTTAAAATGCAGTTGTTTAACGGTCATGTTTTGCTCATTAAACACTCGCTCAACACCTTATCAGACGTTTTACAGCATGCAGTGTCCACTTGATCAAATTCGGGTTTGACTTATAAGCGAGATGTAGTTTTCTATCCATTTGAGGAGTCTTTCGCCCCCCCCCCTCACCCCTCCCTCTCAACGTGGTCTTCACCTCCCCCAACTCTAGAAGAAAGTGAGTCAAAAGCAACCCGTTTTGACGTATTTTGAGGCAGGGTACGTTGATTTTCACTGCTCAGTCCCCATCTCCTTTTGTGAAACTACTCTCCTGTTTACACGTGCGTGAACTGTCAAAAATATAGGGCAGCTATAAGCATTGCAAGGGAAATGTGTCGATCGTTTTCACTTGCATACCGGTTCTGCTCGGTCGATGCAGCCGACCCCCGACACCACCGAGGCGCCAGTTACGACCGGCGAGCCTCCATTCCGAGTCACCAGCCCGACCACGACGACCACGGCACCAACGGCTGCCGCCGGCGTGGTGCCCGAGACACCGGGTCAGTCTCTGCCACGCTCTCTATTGCAGACATTCGGAGGCAGCAGCTGTATGGATGTGGAAGCAGTGAAACCATTTCGCCCTGTTCGTCGCAGCACGACTGGTTGTAAAAACGTGTAGATGCGAGTGGTATAGTGGTTCTACACGTAGCGATTAGTTTTTTTAACTGCTGGCAAGATGCCAACCTCCTCCCCAATGGGTTGTGAATCGTGTCAATTGCATTGCATGCCTGCGCCATTCTATACTCGCATGCTGTGTTCTACAATCTGCACGAGTCATATGGAACCTGCAGCTACGCATCGGCCGTCCCCCGCGCGCGTGCCAGAGCCCGTGACCCGCTGACCTCTTCGGCGGCAGACCCGCGCGCGCGGATCGTGGAGGCTTCGTCGGCGGTGGACGTGGCAGAGGGTTCGCTGGCCGTGCTCCGCTGCGTCGCCGAGGGAGACCCCCGCCCGATCATCTCGTGGAGACGCGGCGACGAGGAGGCGAGTGGAGCCGGCGTCGCAGGCGTCGGCTCCGTCTGCAGGTGGCGCGCTGATTGGCGGAGACGGCCAGCCCGCGGGCAGTGTTGATCGATGGAACTGAGCAATAGCGCAGAGAAACCAATCTTTTCTGCACATGAATGTTGTGGTCTTTTATGTGTCATGGTTGTCATGCATGCGTTTGTTTTGTTGCCTTATCGGCTGCATGCTTCCGGATCGTTCGATTTGAATGCAACATTTGTGATGAATCATTTCACATTTGTGAGGTTGGACAAGTGCGCAACGGTTGCAAGATCAGCTCATTTCCCCCATTTCTTTTGAGAGCGTCAGCTGAGCCGCAGTCCGTCATGTCCCCCTCGCCTCCGCCTCCCCGCCCCAGCGGCTCAGAGTGCGTGCCGACCGCTAGGTGAACCCGCGCCGCGGCCGGTACCGGCTGGACGGCGGCTCGCTGCAGATCGTCGGCGTGCGGCCTGAGGACGCCGCCGTGTACACGTGCTTGGCCGACAACTACCGCGCGCCGCCCGACCGGCGCTCCATGCGGCTCACCGTGCTGGGTAGGTGGCGCGAGCGGCCCCGCGATGGCGGCGGGCCCAGGGGTAGGCTGTTTGTGGGAGGCTGGGTGACGCTGGCCGTGGTTCGCAGTTTGCGAGACCTGCTGGTGATGTGCGACGCCAAAGAGACATGTCGGCTGGCGGCAATCGTGAGGCTTGCCGAGGCGGTCCGGTATCCGGTATCCGATTGCGGTGTCCGGTGCCGTTCAAGAGCAGGCTGCTTGTTCATCGCATGAGTTATGGAAGTGGCTGAGCAACTTCTTTACTGGCCGCCAAAATTTGGTAACCGCTACAACGTAGCGTAGCTAAACCCCAGGTCACGTGCGATATTCTCCAGAAGAACTTGTTCATCGCTGCCCTGCTCGTCTTAACATGTAGTTCAGCGCCAGCGCAGGTGCTCGAGGCAATCTCGCGCCGCCCCAGCTGCCCTCCTGACGCGCCGGTCGACCCGCGCGTGCCGCAGACCCGAGGCCGGCGCCGGTGCGGGTGCTGCGTCCGTCGCTGGCCGAGCAGCCGGTGGCGGACCTGGGCGGGCCGGCCGTCATCCGGTGCCACGCCTACGGCTGGCCACGGCCGATCGTCACCTGGTGGCGCGAGCGGCGCCTGCTGCCGCGCTCCTCGGCCCAATACCGGCAGCGCGACGACCACGCGCTGGTCATCGGCATCGTGCGCCTTCCCGACCTGGGCATCTACACGTGCCAGGCGTACAACGGCCGCGGCCGCGCCGTCTCCTGGCAGGCGCAGCTGCGCGCGCACGGCCCCGTGGACGCGGCGCCGCCGGTGCTCTGGCCCTACCTGCGGTTCGTCGTGACGAGCGGTGGGCCGGCGGCGCCTGCGGCGGCGGTGCCGGGGCAGGTGGTGCCGGCCGGCGCGGGTGGCCCGGCCGGTCCGGCTGCCGCCGCCGCCCCGGCCCGGCCGTTCCCGGCGCGACGACCTGGAGAGGCGCCGTACTGGCCTGAGTACACCCGACCGCTAGGCACGGGTGAGCGCCTAGCGGCTCGGCTGGCACGTGCAGGGGGGGGGGGGGGACTAGCAGGGCTGAATCGACGGGTCTTGCTATGTCTTCACACCATTTGAGCCTGGTGACGCCGCTGTTCTCCGGCGGCTCTGGAGCAGGGATTGTGCCGCTGTATCTACTTATTCGGCGTATTGAACGAGATCGTATGTTGCACGCAGCACTCACTTCACGGCATGATACTTTGCAATGCGTTCTTAAACTCACAGTTTGTGAGTCAACTCGAAAACGACGCTCGCAGGGTAAGTCTTAATCCGGGGGAGGTCATTAAGCCAGGTCCAGAACCCGCAGCATCCGCCCAGCATGGGGACATCACGTGCCACCCCTAACACCGGGCAGCGTGATCCTGTTGTCAGGCGGGGAGGTGGCCGCCTGCGCCGCCGCCGCCACTGACCGAGCGCCGTCGGCCGCCAGAGTCGGTACGAGCCAGCATCAGCCTGCCGGAGCCGGAGGTGGCCGTGGGCGCGCGGCTGAGGATCCCGTGCCGTACAGCCGGCCGGCCGCCGCCCACCGTCTCCTGGTACAAGGACGGCGAGCTGGTGTGGCCGGACGAGAGGCGGCAGTTCGACGGTCAGTGGCGGCGCCGAGTCAGGGCATCGGGGCGGCCCCCATCGGCGCCGGAGGGCATGGTGCGCAGGGATGCAGTACCCACGGGAAAGGGGGGGGGGGGGATCCTCAGGGGAGGACGAGAGATGCAATGGAGGCGGCACATGCGTTTGGAGGGGGCGGAGGGGAGCGGAGACACCTGAGAGGTTCACATTTATGGGCATGCAAGACCAGGACCTGGGGTGCCATGTTTACTGACTAACTGTAGGTGACTGTAACCTTGACTACCATATATGTCAATGTTGGCCGGCTCGGGAGGCGTGGCTCATTGACAGGTGCAGATCGGAGGTCACTCGGCTCGATCGTCCTCCTTCGCTTTTCTATGTTAATGCCTCGGTCGATGCCGCCGCCCAGGTCACTGCATGCACTATTGGTGTGGTGACCGCGGCTGCTGTGACCCCGTGTGTGTGACATGGTCAGGTCCGCCGTGTGTGACGAGATCGGGTCCGCCGTGTGTGATGAGGTCAGACCCGCCGTGTGTGACGGGGTCAGGTCCGCCGTGTGTGACGGGGCCAGGTCCGCCGTGCGTGGCGAGGTCAGACCTGCCGTGTGTGACGAGGTCAGACCCGCCGTGTGTGACGAAGTCAGACCTGCCGTGTGTGACGAGGTCAGGACCGCCGTGTGTGACGAGGTCAGACCCACCGTGTGATGAGGTCAGAACCGCCGTGTGTGACGAGGTTAGGCCCGCCGTGTGTGACGAGGTTAGGCCCGCCGTGTGTGACGAGGTCGGACCTGCCGTGTGTGACGGGGTCAGGCTCCGAGTGTGATGAGGTCAGGCCCGCCGTGTGTGACGAGGTCAGGTCCGCCGTGTGTGACGAGGTCAGACCCACCGTGTGATGAGGTCAGACCCGCCGTGTGTGACGAGGTTAGGCCCGCCGTGTGTGACGAGGTTAGGCCCGCCGTGTGTGACGAGGTCGGAACCTGCCGTGTGTGACGAGGTCAGGCCCAACGTGGGATGAGGTCAGGTCCGCCGTAGTGTGACGAGGTCAGATCCGCCGTGTGTGACGAGGTCAGGTCCGCCTGTGTGCGACGAGGTTAGACCCACCGTGCGATGAGGCCATAACCGCCGTGTGTGACGAGGTTAGGCCTGCCGTGTGTGACGAGGTCAGATCCGCCGTGTGTGACGAGGTCAGACCCACCGTGTGTGACGAGGTCAGACCCACCGTGTGTGACGAGGTCAGGCCCACCGTGGGATGAGGTCAGGTCCGCCGTATGTGACGAGGTCAGACCCACCGTGTGATGAGGTTAGAACCGCCGTGTGTGACGAGGTCAGGTCCGCCGTGTGTGACGAGGTCTGACCCGCCGTGCGTGGCGAGGTCAGACCCGCCCGTGTGTGACGAGGTCAGACCGCGCCTGACTGGCGCTGACCGGCGACAGGCACGGACCTAGTGGTGCGGTCTGCCGAACCGTCCGACTCCGGTATGTACCGGTGCCAGGCGGCCAACCAGTACAGCACGGCCGAGAGCACAGTCAGCGTCCGCGTGCAGGGTGAGAGTCCAGCCGGCGGAGCCTCCCCGGTGCCGCCCGTCCCGGTGGCGGCCGCGTACGGAACAACGCGTCGCGGCAGACGAATCAAAACATGGGAAGCGTGTCCGTCGCCAGTGTTGTCACGTCTTGTGAATGAAAGCTTTGACTCCAGATTAAACACCGTAATCAAAGGATCTGGCTGTTTGGTTTTGTGTTTAGTATTTCCCTTTTATCCGAGGTCGTATATTTACAGATATATGCGAGCGCTGCCCTGTAGGGCTCACGAATCCCGGTCTGATCTTTGTGCCTTCGATGAAGCAGCTGCCAGCTCCCTGGAGCATCGGCCAGGACCAGTGCCAGAAGCCTCCGCTAACCGCGCACACGCAGCCAGGGATTCACTCCCGACCCGCCTCCGCAGGTGTATTCGTCCACCAGAACTGCACGGACAACCCGTTCTTCGCCAACTGCAGGCTGATCGTGGCCGCTCGCTACTGCAGCAATCAGTACTACTCGCGCTTCTGCTGCCGCTCGTGCACGCTTGACGGCCAGCTGCCGTCGCTCGGCTCCCACCTGTACAACCAGCGCGGTGAGTGAACTCACTCCTGGACCATGGGCGGGGCGAGTGGGCCACACCCAGACTGTCGCCAGGGCGAGCGTGGTCACACTGGGCAGCCGGCGGGGTGAGTGTGGTCACACTGGACAGCCGGCGGGGTGAGTGTGGTCACACTGGACAGGCCGGCGAGGTGAGTGTGGTCACACTGGACAGCCGGTGGGGTGAGTGTAGTCACACTGGACAGCCGGCGGGGTGAGTGTGGTCACACTGGACAGCCGGTGGGGTGAGTGTGGTCACACTGGACAGCCGGTGGGGTGAGTGTGGTCACACTGGGCAGCCAGTGATAAGGTGCCGGGGCGATAAGACGCTGGCTATCCGGCGGCATGGGTTGCTGATATCGCGGCAATGAGACAAGTGGTTGGTGGACGTGGAGCGAGCAGGCGTGCCGGCCATTCCCATCTCCGCGCCGCAGACATCCCCGCTGAGTCAGCTGACGCGTCGGCCGTCATTTCAGGGTACTTCGCCGCCTCCGCCGCTGCGGCAGAGGCGGCGCGGCCGGCGCGCGTGCTGGCGCCGGGCCCGGCGACGGTGGGAGCGCGCCGCCGCCTGCCGCGCCGCCGCCGCCTGCGCCGCCTGCGGGTGCGCTTCGGCCCGCGGCGCCGCCCGTTCCGCCCCACCCAGGTTCCGGTCAAGGTCACGGGGTCACCGGCGGAGGTCACCAACCCGGCCAACGCCACGACCGCGGCGCGGCCGTGAGGAGGCGGCGGGGTGGAAGGGGGGGGGGGGACGCTGGTTAGACTGCGAAGGACCAGTCTCGGCCGAGGGGCAGGAGGCGTGGTTCCAGCCGACGGGCGGCCTTGGTCCATGGCGGGGCATCACGCGGAGAGTCTAAGCAGCCCGCCAGCACGATGTGTTGGGGTGCATCTTGCACGCTTACCGCTCGCCAATCCGATGTTCGCGGGGCTAAACTGGCTTACTGTGAGCACCTGACTGTTCTGTACTTTCTGTGAAGCGTCGCATGCGCTTGCGTCGAAGTACGCATCAGCGAAAAACTTACGACTTGTCTGCATCGCCTGTTCTGCGAGTGATTTGTTCGCACTTGTTGCTAACCATGTGGGCCAGAATGCCCAGCTACCGCGTCATGTCAGTTATCATGGATACCGCTGTGGCGGGGGTCACGGACGATCAATGTGGAGAAGCTTTGACGACGCCTTTTTTGTTGCGTTAGCCGTGCTAATACGACGTCCCGGCACCACGCACTGCGCTGATCAAGAGACACGCCCGGCAAATACGAAGGAGCTTTGATGACCTTGTTTGTATTGTGTTTACGCTGGCAAGACGGCGTCCCAGCGGGACTCGGCAACCCTTCGCATTCCTGTCCGGTATCGGCGACTGAAGCATCCACCGCCGCCCAATGGCCGATTAGTGTCGCTTCTGATGACCCCCAGCCCATGCATGGAAGACGCTCTGTTGGCGTCACACTGTCACCTACCCGTTTATTGACCACGTCGGCAATCACCAACAAGCGCTTCGTCTCCGGCGGTACCAGCCCTACCAGGAGGGAAGCAGAGCGCCACCACCGTATCAGCCGGTGATCAGCTGGCCGTGATGTAGCAACATCGGCCGCTGGCCGCTAGACGCGACCGTCGGGCACACATTGGCGGTGGCTCTTCCGCGCGGTCACGCCCCCGCCCGCTGTGACGCTGGCCCGGCGGTGCCGCCAGTCGCATCTGCAAAGCCCCCCCCCCCCCCCCACGCGCTCCACCCGTGTCAGGTGTCAGAACAGTCCGGGCTGCCGTGATCGGGCATCGCTGCCTCGCTGACAGCTGTCAGAAGCCCGCGCAAAAGGGTCGTGATCCCGTCACAGACCACGACAGCGGATCGGGTTCTCGCGGAAAGGATGATCATTCGGGAGAACACTGACGACGTGGTCTTGATGTTGCAAGGTCACATTACGACAAGTGTGGCTAAACGCCACTAGCCTTCCATGATCACAACTAACGCCCGTGCCTCATCGTGCCTGATCTGCCACACTCCCAAGAGTATATTTAATTACACGTCAAGCCTTATACTAAGCCCTAACCGATCGCCGACGTCAGGACCCGTCCCGAATGGGCTTGAGCAGCGTCGGCTTGTGAGAGTACATCTCTGGCACGAGACTCGACAACGTCAGGTGGGTGAGGATCGCCGTCAGGCCCCACACTCGGTGCGGCCCGTTCAGGAACACCGGCATCGAGTACCCAGCGCCGCCGTCCTTGCGCCGGTACTGCGTGTGGCCGACGTTCTCCGCTCGGCAGAGGTGCTCCAGCGAGAGGAAGAACACGTCCTCCACCTCGCGCGGCTCGGGCCGCAGGTGCTCCAGCTCCAGCTCACCCACGTCGGCCACAAACGCCGCCACCGGCTTGCCATCGTGGCGCGAGTTCATCTGCGGGAGCGCGGCCCACAGGCGGTCGCGGCCCACGCGGAGGCCCACCTCCTCGCGCGTCTCGCGCAGCGCCGTGGCGAGCGGGTCGGCGTCGGCCGCGTCGCGGTTGCCGCCGGGGAAGGCCACCTCGCCGGCGTGCTTGTTGAGTGCCGTCGAGCGGAGCGTGTACAGCAGGCCCGACCGGCCGGCGACGCGGCCCAGCGGCACCAGCACGGCGGCGGCCGGCGCGCCAGTCGCCGCCCGGCAGCCGCAGCCGCAGGCGCGACAGCCGCTCGGCGAAGGCGGCGCGTCGCTCGGGCGTCAGCAGGGCGGCCGCGTCCGTGGAGAGGGCTCGGCCCGGCGCCACCAGGCGGCGCCACATGGTGCCGGCGCTGTGGACACGGCGGTCCGTCAGGTCTGTGGCCCTCGGGCACGACAGGCACACTGGCGCAGTGTATTCACAGCTTGTCAACGTTAGGTAAGCGGCAGGTGCTCGATACTGGATCATCGACGGCAGGGCAGGCGACTGACGAGTCCGATGGCAGGCGACGCCCAGGAAGGAGAGGATTGCGGTCGGGGGTTGCCAGTCCAGGGTAGAACAGCCAACGCTCGGTGTCGGCAGTGACGAGTGGGCAGAAGTACTCATTCGCAGAATAGGAGACTACCCAGGTTACACAGTAGCCACTGCATGGGAACACGACGGGGAGGGAGGCGCCTCGAAACATGAGGAGAGGCACGCAGTGCTTTCCAAGGCCCGCCGAGGCAACAGTGGGCCAATAAGGAGACGCCTAATTATTCGAACGGACATTGCATTTCACCAGTCGTCCGTGTAGGTGGCGCCCAATGCGCTCATCTACTAACTTATTCGCGTCGACATGGGTGCTGGTACCTTCTTAAGCATGGACACGATACTAACCTTCGTTCACGCATTGAACAAACACAGGCTGCCGCTCTATATACAGGTGTGCAAGACAGCAGCACGCCACCAGCCCTCAGCTGGCCTTTCTCCTCGCCCTTGGGATAAGCGACTTTCCACTCCATTTCAGACGACTGGCCAAATCCCACGCATGTTCCTGGGCTATGCCGTATATTCAAACCCTCATGCATATCTTGACATATCACAGACGCTTTATGCGAACCGTTCACACAACAGTGAGAGTCGCGCACTGTGTCGGAGCGTACGACGGCCGAATCGTGTCTCTGTGCGACACTACTCTGGCTTACAGTTTCCACCAGAGGCAGACCCAGCAAGGGAGGCGTCGCGCTTCATTGTGGTGCCCCATGAACTCCCCCGCCCCCCCCCCCCCTCCACAAAGAAGTCCCCAACAAAATATATTTCGCAGGAATTATTCGCTGGTTTCAGTGCACTTTATTTCTGAAGGTCAATTTTCTTTTGTTTTCTTTTATGCTGAACTTGAATGTTTAGGGCCGTTTGTGGTGCCCCTGAACTTTGGTGCGTCTTGAAAATAAAGGTTATGGTGGACCCAAAAAGAGGATTTTGGTGCCTCTTTGGCCCAGAGGAGGCATGACCCAATAAGCCTTCCACCCCCCCCCCCCCCCCTTCTGGGTCCGTCACTGGTTTCCACCCAGTTTACATCGGAAACCATTTTGATAAACACATCAGTGACACGTGGTTGGTACCACGACCTCCAGGTCCTCTATTTCCTTTAAATCGGCATGTTCGCAGGTACAACTCCTGTTCCAATAGTTCAACGCACATCACATAGGCAGCCCAGGGTCAACTAGACAATACTATACAAAAGCAACTCCTCCGCAGCTAATCCGAAGCAGAATAGCGGAATTGCCCGTCTCCTATCGAACGTACGCATGTACCGAACACATGTACCCTATCAGTGTTTGATTAGGAAATTTAAGACGCCCAGCAACGTCAGCATTCAATCTCTCACTACAGGAGTGTTCAGTCCAATGCTCGCTGCCCCGCACCGCGCATAAGCAAGTGGCGAATCTTTTCATCACGCCAAAAACGATCAAAAGCGTCTGAAAATCACGCGATTGAGGCGATGGGCAAATATGTCCGTGGCGCTGGCCCGAGCTTGGATCAGACCCGCTTCGACCGCAGAGCAGGGGACGCCATCACCGCTGGTGACGACTTCGGCGTCGGCGAGGACCGTCCGGCTGGGGACGGGCGCACGGCTGGGGTCGAGCCCATGGCGCCGTCCGGCACTGTTTCGCCGCAGAGGCATTGTTCCATGCCGCGCGCGTCGGCCGCCAGGTAGGCGTCGTGCGTCCAAGCGGCCTGGAACGCCGTCAGCGCCGCCGGGCTGTCCGCGTGCGCCATCCAGGCGGCCACTGTCTGCTTGACGCGCAGTTCGCGCTCGTACAGCGGCAGCAGGGCGGCGGCGGCGCGTGCGCAGCGGCCGGCGTCCCAGTCCGCTGGCGGCGCGGCGGCGGTCGGCGGCGCCCGCTCCGCCAGCTGCCGCAGCGCGTCGAGCTGGCTGGCGGCCTGTCGCAGCCGCTGCAGCTGCAGCTGGAGGCCGTCGGCGCAGCTGGCCAGCCGGCGGCAGGGCTCGGCCAGGCCGACCGGGTAGCCGTCGTCGGCGGCGCCGCCCTCCACCTCCCACGGCCGGGCCGCCCGCTCCAGCGCCGCGCCGCGGACGGCCGCGATCCGCGCCACCAGGGCGGCGCCACCGGCGCGCTGCTCGGCCCAGCCGGCGGCGCCCGCCGCCCAGCCGGCGCGCGCCCTCTGTAGCCGGTACGCGACGTCCGAATAGAGGCTCATGGCGGGGTGCGAGGCAGCAGAGCCACTCCCGCACGACGCCTCGCGTTGAGCGCGAGGAGACGTCGGAAGCGACGGGCACACAGTCGTCTGCGGAGGCAGGAAGCAGACGACCGCTGGTCGAAAGGCTGAAAGGGCGATTCTCAACTGAACTAGTCTGCCACGCTTTACGGACGAGGACGGTACAATGGGATGAGGAACAGGTTAATGTACTGCATTTTTCATTGCATGTACAGCACACAGAGCCACATAATACCCATACAGGCTACAACACATTTACACCTTGGGGCAAATACAAAAAAGCCTACCAAAGCATTCTTTTCTTTCCTGTTACAGCTATTAAGTTAGCTCTTGTAACTGCTAATCGTCATGCTGCTTGCACATCTAGCAATCTTTTCAAAGAGATTAAAAGCCCTGACAAGGTTCTTTGTTGTGTGTTATGTAAATATTGCAGTCTTAACAAGCTTGATAGACCAGCAATGTTTTCTAAACACGACTTGCAAGGTAAAATATTTTGAAGCGTGCAGTAAGACAGAAATAATGCTGCTCATCAAGCCTTTCATGGCCAGACTGCTTGTTTTCGTCTCAGAGGAACTGCTTCCGACTGTGAATAGCTGTGCACGGCGTTGAGTCCAATTCCGACCCGGAGAAATGCAGTATAAATTGGAGTCCGAGCCCATTCCGATCCGACGATATGTGAGTTGTTTTTGACATTGGGGTTTAACGACGCACTGAGCTACTGAGGCTATAAGTATCGCCCGCCTCTCACGATAGCAAAAAGGGTGGACACCATGGGAAATCTAACCCCGTACCAGAGGTACGGGGTTCTACTGCCCCCCCCCCCCTCCCCACACACACTACCGAGCCCAACCACTGCCCTGTCGTATTCCCGAGGATAAGTGGATGTATTCTAGAATGAATCTCGATGGAGTCGATTCCGGCGACGACCGTTGAGGCCTGACTTATAAGCTTCACAAATCCTGCATAGAGTATTCATTACATTCATTTTCAGATTGGAATGGGAACATATCTTATTTGGGTCCTGGATAAGCCTCTAAGTTATAAATATATGCTGTTGCTTCCACCTTCATCTGAAATCAGCCCCCAATGATTTGACTAGCTTGAACCCAAATTAAAATCACATGCCTATTTCCAAGGCATTGCTTCCACCATGACAATGTCAGTTTATGGATTCAAGAGTTGCTTTTGACTCTGTTTGGAGCTTTGCAAGCACCAATAACTCCACTCATGTGGACCAGAAGAGGACAGCATTTAATCACAGGTGTGCCCAACAGTTTTTACATAACGGCCATGGCATGGGCCAATGAGCATGGCAGCCTAAAGTTCTAGTTTCCTCCTGACCACTTCTATCCTGATGATGATGATGATGCTACTGAAGGCTGGTCCATTTGACTTAATGGTTGGGCATAGAGTAGTTCTTGCATCCTCAACCATGGAAATATTGTTGAGGCACTATTAAAGAGTGAGAACACTTTGTTTCTATTCAATAGCAAGAGTTCACCCCAGCCCTTCAAGTATTCAACTCTTGCATCTTCAACCTCAGACCCACATACCTCCCAAATACTTTTCTGTCATGCATTGATGTTCAGTCTGCACAATTTAATAGATGTTTCTGTATTCCCCAGGGCCCCTTTGAATGTTCTTAATCATGCTCCTGAGGGCTTTCCTGCAGCAGGTAAAGCAGGCATGATCAACATCTTCAGATTGGGTGTACATTATTAGATCCATTTTCTTCTTCTTGAGGGCATAAACCATCTCTGCAACTTACCACATGCAGTGATTCATCATCATTGTAACAGGCTTAGGATAAGATACAAATGTCTCCAAACAAAAATAAGCTTTCTTCAAGAAGTTACATGATTTGAGTGCATGGTTTTGACAAAGTAGTGGTGGTGATGAATGTCTGATGGAAAGCATCATTTTATCCCAGTCAATACAAGACATATTGAAATCTCCTGGAATAAGGTAGTGGGATAATAGCTTTGAAGTTATAATATCTACCACAAGGTCTCCATACAAAGATGTAATTCCCCTGACTGTGGAGGTGCAGTCCTCACCCCCAACTTTGAAAAGGAAGTAGGCCAAATATGATGAGAAACACACATTTGGACACCCTTTGTGGGTAACTTTAGCCAGGTGTCTTGCTCAGTCAGGCCAAAATTATTTTGTAAAACTATATCCAAGTTTACATATTGCAGGACATAAAATGATAGAGGAAATCAATACTAGACTGATCTAATACCTCCTTACCTTATGAAAGCTACAAAATACACAAACCGCACTGAATGCATACCATCTCCACTTCCAGTGACTAACCAGAGAGAACATCTACCTGACATAATGAGCAGGAAACTGAGCTATGAATGCAGTTTGCATCAGCAGTTATTCTATTAAATTCTAAATGTCTGATCAGATCCTATTATTTTTGGTTTTATATTGACTCAGTACAATATACTTTTGTATATTTTTAAATAAACTTACTGGCATTATTGAATTGATATGCAATAACATGCCCAACCCCACAACACATTCACCTACATTCTGAAATGCACTCTCAGTGGCAGAGGGAGCTAGAATGTGTGCAAAATGATGCTCTGATTGGCTGTGTAAATAAACTCCTTGTTTACTATGGATATACCATATTTCCTTCTCAAGTATAATGAACTTAGCATATTGCACAAGGAGCTAAACATAATTATTAGTGGAGAAAATAGCATGTGTCATAAATGGAGCTAGTTAGGATGTCCAAATATAACCAAGCAGGTTTAGTTGCATGCTTGAACTTCAAAAGTTAAAATTGCTTTGAAATGCACATCTTCAGTTGGGCTGCAGCAAATGCATCCTGCTACAAGTCATCAGCTTTCTGCAATCAACCTTAAAGTAACCTTCATAAAACAGATACTTGTTCATGATTCAGATGTTGCATCTTTCATACAAGTGGAACCGCATGCACGATGTGCCCCTCACATACAATTATATCAAGGCAGATAAAACCCTGATGCAATTACACTTCAGGCCACAAAAACCCTTACAAATCACATTGTTATGCACAGGGGACTGGCTGAACAAAATGAGCTGAGAAAGGGGTGGAGGCTGAGCAGTGAAAAACGATGCAGCCTGCCCTGAAACCACATCAGTAAATAGATTTCTCCAGATTTAGTTCACGCTCTTCCAAAAGTTTTTTTTCTGGAGGGATGGGGCTCAAGTTGGGGAGGGGGCAGGAGACCCCCAACAACAGAGTTAACGAGAACTGTGGCTAGGAGCCTGGTTTGATCAACAAGTAGGACAGTAATTCACCTTAAAGAAGAGCGTGGGAAGCAATCTGAAATGTCCTGGAGCTTTTGATGGCCACTCAACAAATCCTCTTATATCTAGCGCAATTATGCACACGGTGAAAACGCGCCCCACCGCACGCAGCGCCCGAGTATACAGTGCAGGACGTGCGATGCAGACGTCTCTAGAGCGCCAATTACGGTCGGAAAAACAAAAAGTCTGGACATTTAAAATCCTTCATATGCTTACATGAATTCCGGCAAAGTTAGCAAAACATGGAATTACCGGGATGCATGTCAAGCCAATATGTTATGCGCCAAAGCGATCGTATCTTAAATATGTCAGTACCATAACAGGTTTCAAACATTTCAGCTTGGGTGTCTTTAAGTGATTACCTGCTTTTTCCCATACCAAATGAGGTACTTCCCGGAAAAGGTAGATCAGGGCTGTCATACAGTCTTTTCTTAGTTCTCACGCAACTTCAGGCTTGGGTTACTAATCTAGATGACTGATGCAAAATGTTTCATCATCTATTGAACGATGATTTCTTCTCGTAGCGATATGCGAGACATGATTTTGTTTTTGAAGCGTAAGTAAAGGAAATTTGGTGAAGGCTTTTTCTGGATCCGGAAAACTTGCACCACTTACACCACTGCGCCACAGCCGCCGCAAAGTGAGGCTCTGTCATTTGTGTGAGCACGTTCGCTTCTGTGGGCGAACTCCGGAATGCATTCTGTGTTTTGCTCGCGGCGGCGATAGATCAATTCTTTTGTATGATTGTGCTCTACCTCCCGTGACGTGACGTGTCTCTCAAAACGCGTTTATAAAATTATCGTGCAACATATGTCTTTATGAGTGAAAACTCCTAAACTTTAGTGTGGTGGTCGGAACGCCCACAATGGTTTGAAATGGCCACTAATGGTGCTCCGGAACATTCGAGCGTGGGATCTTTCTCCACCAACGAGGCGACCAAGAGCTTCATCTATCATCCAACATTAAATGTTATCCTGTTGATAACCAAAGATGCAAACATCAGGGTTCTTGATGTCCTTTCTTGTCAAACATTGCACATAGCAACACCACCTGTCAAAGGTAAGTAGTAGGGAGTGATGTATTGGCTCTGAGAAGCATATTGCATATTTAGTTTATTGGGTTTATTTCATATATATATATATATATATATATATAAATTAGTCTGGCTGTATGCCATTCAGAATATATTGCTCCAGTATGTGATCATGCTTATGTGCAGTGCAGTCTACCTGAAGTGGGCATCATGGTTTTGGGCAGACCTTAGGGGTGACCAAATTTTGTCATGTGAATACTGCACAAAAATTTCATGATTCCAAGCTGATATGCATGCACCTTGTTTGGTAACCAGAATGTGACTAGTCATAATACACAGTAGGAATTCATATTTTGGGGAATGTTTTCTAAAAATAGCTATGCTGTATTGAAAACCAGAAGTTATTTTGTGTTGTCTTTATCACTGAGACCTGTTAGACAGAATAACCAGTCACATTTGGTGTTGTTTTTACACTAATTAGGAAGTGTTTTATGACTCCATAGGCACTATCAGATATGCCACTTCTAGATGTGCCAGGCTCTGAGTGCATAGCTAAAATGATGAACATAGAGTGTTTATCACATTTTTTAAACAGTGGCAAGCATAATGATGTAAGGATAGATGAATTCAATGTTGCTTGTGTCAAGGCTAACAAAGGAGGATATGTATAACAAGGGACTATGGTGTTATTGGTTGCATTTGGTTGCCTTCATTAATATTGCAATGTTTGGAGTCGATGATCATACAAAGGAATGTCTTATTGAAGAACCTCAGGATGGCTTGCAGAAAATGCTTTTGCACCTAATTGCAGTAAAGCCAAAGTTTAAGTGAAAATCATGTGGCCCTTTCTATCCTACACATAATAAGGTATGTAGGATAGTGCAATTTGCTCAATTTTGGAGACCCATTAGTAAATAGGACATATGGCCTTGTCTTGCTTAGGGTTAACTGTTATCATGTGTTCCCAACTGTCTATGGTTTGGGTGGAAAGGAATACCTTAAAGAAGATGCAACAATGATTGGTTGGCTGGTCTGGGTTGGACCTGTTGTGGGTTTTAGGATATGGTGGCAAGGTATGTTTATGCTATTCTTTTCTATATCCAGAAGCTGATTGGGTAGATTGTTTATGGTCATTTTCAGTTATTGTTGGATCATCTTCAAGACACAACCTACAGAATGTTTCAAAATTATTTATTTGCATGGATCAGTATTGTAACAACATGATGAAATACCCTTGTGACAGTGTCTTTGTTATAACTCCTGAATTGTTGAAGCACATGGTGAGTGCCACTGAGTCCAGTTAGATATGGGATGGAAAGTCCATATATATATATATATATATATATATATATATATATATATATATATATATATATATATATATATTATACACCATTATATATATATATATATATATATAATGGTGTATATCTAATATATAAATGTTTGACACAGTAAAAGTATATATGCAAATAACTGCAGATATGTCAGGACAGATGATATCACATGCTGGTTATGCTGACATGATAAATATGGTATGGATCATAGAGATCATTTGACATAATGTAAATCAAAACTTTGCTTCTCTGGGGGGCTTTAATTGGCATTTCAGTAGAGAATGAAACTTCAAGCCATCATCAGATCTGTTTCATCTTTGGGACATTTTTGAGCATATGCTTTCAGCAGTGTTCTGTGTGTTTTCTCATGCAGGATTGGGGCTGTTGACATTCCACAGAATTCCATGGCTGTTTTGAGCTGTTGAGACAAGCACCTGAAAACTGATCTCTCAACACATCATGTTTACAAGCTTTTAGGTGGCTGATGTCCCATATATTTTGGGGCTTCCCTATCTTTTTTTTGTGTTCTTTCATTGCTGTTAGATAGAAGGATGAAGACCAATAATGACAACATTACAATAGGAAAGTAGTTGAATGAGTGAAAAATGAATGAAGGGTTTTTCATGAGGGGTTTTTCACTCATATTTTTATTTCACTTCCATCAAGGCTTCTTTTAGCTAGATGTGGAAATAAATTGTGTTGTTGATCATGATGGTATTTTGCCAATCTTCCATTTGTATTTGCATTATTGTCCTGTAAACTCTGTTGGTTATTTTCATAAAAGCATTTGATGTTTCCATCAGACTATTTCTAATTTTCATCCATATCATTGTTTAAGCTTGTCCTGTAAAGGGTTTTTGCACTCAATCCTTTTTGGTGTGAAATTTCACCCCAGTTTGAAAAAGAAACTACAGAAAGGAGAGCTGCATGCAAATCACTTTTTGGTTGAATATTTTTTATTTACATCTTTCTCATTTAGATCACTTTTTGGCTAATCATTTTCTGTTTTTGTTTACATCTTTCCTGTTTATGTTGCTATGATTTTGTTTCCATTCATTTGTTTTTCAATTGTGGTTTTATTTAAAACCACATGCTGATATTATGTCAAATATTTTACAATTATATCATCCACATGCATGCATCTTGTCCTTGCAGGCTGGAAAATGCTCACACAGACTAATTCTGGAAGTGTTTTCACTTGGCTCAAGAGCCAGTGGCAAGCACAATTTTTACTCACAAAAGTCAAGAACTGTCAGTGCATCAGGACATGGCCTCCGCACCATGCACTGCTGGAGAGCCATGCCACTCAGTGCACTCCTGGCAGCACGGCGGCCGTGCGGCAGACGGATGGCATGTGGCGCGGCGTCTGTGACGGGGGTCACGGACGGAGCGAGGTCTCGTCCTCTCCCCAGTGGGAGCCCAGATAGGTGTCCCTCCCCCCTCCCCAACCCCTTCCCGTCCAGGTTACACTCAGACGGGCTGCCGCGCTTCTTACACCCGGCGGCCGGTGGGTATCAGTCTGGTGTCAGGTGGTCGCCGCTGGCGCCACTAACGAGCGGGGTGGCTTGTTTGGTTTGGCGTCCTGCACGCGAAACGAAACAGCTCGCCGAGCGGGTGCGGAAGACGTGAAACAGCATACCATGAAACACTCGAAAGCTACCAAATTTCGCTTTACGTCATTCAGGTTTTGACCACAACCATCGGTCATTTAGAGTCATTGAGCAGTTCTCAAATTAGTGTTTTTTATGGGACGAACACCTGATGGAAGGCTGTGGACAGCGCATTTTCTGAGAGGAGAACATCCAGTAGGAGGCCGTTTTCCCGGCGCTGGCTGGTGGCAGACCACCCCCGCTTGTGGCGGCTCGCCCGCGCCCCCGGATGACCACAACTCGTGTCAGCCTCCCACAGCAGCACGACGAGGGAAGGTGTCACCTGACGAGCACGCCTCACGCACACACGCCGCGTTTGAGTGGCCGGCCGGGACGAACCGGTGCCTCGTTGACCGCCACCTCCGCCGCAGGCCGGCCGCTGTTCGGCGCGTACCTGCCGGGCGTCGACAAACTCCTGCTCTGCGACGGCCATGCGGTGGGCGTGCGCAAGGACCACAGCGGCATCGTGCTGCTGGACTCGATCCTGCAGACGCCGGTGGCGCGGCCCGACTGCGTGGTCAAGCTGGACATCCCGCTCTCGGAGGTGGGTGCGGGGCGCGCGCGCTGCCCGCCGATCCGGCTGGGCGCCTGCCGCCCGGAAGGTGGCGCCCGCGTTGGCCAGGTGCGCGCGCTCCCGGAGACGGGTTTGGTTTACGCCAGTGACGCGCGTGTAAGCTGCTAGCTGGGTGAACCTGGCGCTCGGTTTGGTGTCATCATTTCTGTGGAAAACGTGTGGCACGACCAGCGAAAGCGGTTCCATCTCATCGCGATTTAAAGGCGTGACCATCGGCGACGGTGAAACAGCGATGAAATAGGTCAGATGTACTTGACGATCCTCAAGCCTTTGATGAACGTGGTATGAAACTTGAGGATGGTGTGAAACGATGCGAATAATGCTTTTCTCAAACAAGCACGCTACGTTGTCCGTTACGTGAGTAGACAGGTCGTTCCGCCTGTGTACAGGAGCGGATGAGACTGGTACCAGAAGGCGCGCATGCAATTTATCTTTCCACTCTGTGAGTGGAATCAAGGTCAACCCGTCACCGGAGTGCCGGTGAAGCCGGTGCCATGCGGCGCGCGCTGCGTAGCGTTTTCTGGCGGTGTATCCGCCACTGTCGGATGGGCCGGAAGTCGGGGTGGCAGGGGGCGCCCGCGCGGGACGCGGTGCCTCGCACCGACCGTCGATCGTTGGCGCCCTCCCCTCCTTCCAGACTTATGTCTAGCCGCTGACTCACAGCCGGCAGGCTCGCCCTCCGCTGAGCCGCCTCCGGGGGGCGACAGGGTGGGACCACCGTCTCCACCCCCGATCCCGGCGGTGGAGACGGTGGCGAGCAGGGAGTGGGCTGGTGCTGCCAGTCCGCTGACTCAGCGCGATACACGGCCGGGTCTAGAAAACTGGTTGTGGTCTGGGTTATTTCTATCGAGTTCTGTTTGCGGCCGGGCAAAATATCCGCCGGTAACCCGATTACCACGTCTGTAAGCTAGCACACTGCATGTAATGCGGATAGTATTTTGCATGCGGTTGAAGAAAGCCCCTGAGTGATGGAACATGCGACAGGACTTTCAGGAACGTGGTCACGTATGTAGTGAACTTCCCCTCCTTGTTCAGCAATGCGACCTAGTCGCGTTAATCCTTTATAGCTTGACTCAAAATTGACACGTCGTACGCCCAATGGTCTGAGCGGAGCCCACTCTATGCAGACCCTGACACAGTCTCCCAGATGTTCACAACTGCGCACGCGCTTCGCCCCAGGTGGGCGGCCACTCGTCCGGAGAGATGTGCGACGTTGTCACCATGTCCGTCAATCACCTAGCGTCGCCTAGCGACCAGTGTCGCCATGCCATTGAGCGGAGAAAAGAAAAAAAAAACAACAACGAAGGCTAACGTCGGCTGTTCCGCCAATTCCCCTCAAATTGTAGCCGTGTTGCCCTAAGCTGTCAGTAGGTCGGTGTTTGCGACGCATTTTTCACATACCTCCTGTGAACCAGCCCGTGTCTGCAGGATCACGGGAGAGGCACATGCATGCTTTGCATGGTGCACTTTGCTTGAAGACTTGTCTCCGGGCCTGTTTGAAGAAGTTTTAAGAACTCGGCCTGCGTATGTTTTCTTGGAGGCAATGTCCGACATGTGACATAGAAACATGCGTAACACATGCGGAATGGATGTGACAACAGCTCCTGTTCGGCACCCAATTCCCTGTCATCATTAAAAGCACCTTGGAGGTCAAATCAGGATGTAAGGCGCTCAGTCTGTCAGAGCATTTTGGCAGATTGCTCGGAAAATTTGCCCTGTATCAAGATCTGCTGGGAAACCTAGATTAGAGCGGCCCACGTGACTCTTGTGGCTTTTCCCGGCAATGCCGTCGTTACGTCCGGGATATGTTACGTCATCAATTGTGACGGAAATAGGCAGGGTTACATCCGGCACTTGGAGTCCGTACAGATGCACCGGTTGAAATGGGCATAACCAGGATTGTCATCTGGGGGAGGCTCAGTGAGAGTGCATCGCGATTGTTTTAACGTTCTGTCAGGAGCTGTCTGACACCAACAGAAAAATGCGAGCCCAGGGGAGAAGGCCGGACGTACCCCTCCCCTCCTCCTGGCTGGGGGAGGTCCGGCCGGTCCGACTGCCCCCCCCCCCCCCCCCCCGGTCGAGACTGGAGTGCATTGGATGCTCGGAGCGCGGTGTGAACTGAGGCTCCCCTGGAGCCTCAGTGTCGGAGTGTGCAATCCCGATTATGGGCGTTGGTCAGCGGCCATTGATTTCCCGCTGTGGACAGTTGGACACACGCTGCCGCCACATGCGCGCCAGGTTTTGCAATGGCGAGTTTTTATCGCGCCAGTGTTGTCACACTTCGATCAGGGCCACTGCGCGCCCGCCCGCGAGGCGGTCGGTGCGCGACAGTTGGCGCGTCCAATGGCGCCGCCCGTCTCATCCGCGTGGGGATGGCTCGCGCGGAGCTCGCCGGTGATCACTGCTGCGCTCTTTTGTCGCGCGCTGCTTGGTGTTGGCCGTTGAGGGCGGCGGCGGGTGCGTGACGGCATGTTCAAGATGCGTCCCTTCGCGGCAGTTTGTCGGATTATGTCTTTACTAGGTCCGGGTTCGGGGACGGTGGGGCGCTCAGCGTGTACCAGCCTCGGTGCGTGGCGGAGAGACTTCGCCAGTGCGTACCGCCTCGACGCACCCCTATATTGATTGTCCTGAAGCTCAGTCTGGTGGTATCACCTTGACGCACGGGGTCGCTGTCTAACGACATCACACACGCGAAGATCGCATGATTCAGCCGATGCTGTCCTGTACCTGGGGGCGCGACACGCCCGCGTGTGTTGGTTACCCGCCGCCGTTGTCATGGCGAATTGTGACGTCCACGGCCGCACTAGTTACATGCGTCATAATATTTGTGTTTGAAGGGACCGTGGAGCCACCTGAGGTTGTGAATGACGGGCCTTTAGGTTGGGAAGGTGGCGCGTTGATGACGATAGAGGTGAAGAAGACGTAATAATAAAAGCTGGTCACGGAAAAGACAGCCGCAAATTGTCAGCCGTAGGACATCTTCATGTGGAGGGTAGAGTTGGATTGTAAGGGGGGAGGGGAAATACGTGGGAACTGAGACCGCACGTGTCCAGTGTCTAGGATGCTGAGGTCGCACGTGTCCAGTGTCTGGGTGCTGGGATCGCATGTGTCCAGTGTCTAGGATGCTGGGATCGCACGTGTCCAGCGTCTGGGTGCTGAGACCGCACGTGTCCAGTGTCTAGGATGCTGGGATCGCACGTGTCCAGTGTCTGGGGTACTGAGGTCGCACGTGTCCAGTGTCTGGGGTGCCAAGACTGCACGTGTCCAGTGTCTGGGGTACTGAGACCGCATTTGTCCTATGTCTAGGATGCTGAGACCGCCTGTGTCCAGTGTCTTGGATGCTGACACCGCACGTGTCCGGTGTCTGGGGTGCCAAGAGCGCAATTGTCTGGGTACTAGGACCACATGTATCTGACTAGTGACGCCCGGCGCGCGCCGGTGTCGACAGGCCGTGCCGCTGGCGCAGGCGCTCTCCAACACGGACATGTCGGTGCTCAACGCCTCGGCCGATGAAGACGACATCGTTTACTCCGTGCTGGAGCAGCTGCACGCCAAGATCGACGCCCACAACACCGACAGCATGGCCGACAACCTGAAGGCGGCGAAGGTGAGGCGCACCGCCGAGCCTCAGCAGGCCATCATCTGGCAACGCGGAATGGCTCTGTACCCAGTTGTTCAGCTTAGATGACGACATGTGATCCCATGTTGTGGTGGCCGCGTTTGGCTCTGTGCCACGCTGGTCTGCCGCGACTGCGGGCTGCCGGGTCGGTCTCAGTGTGTTGCGCTGTTGCCTTCCGTGACCTTTTGAATGTCCGGCGTCGCCCCGCGCACGGGACTTTGCCGGCGGGCTTGGGCTGGTGCTGCCGGCCACTTAGTACCCGGATCCCGGAGGCGCACGGCGCGTCCATAAAGGGATCTGATGATTAAGGCCCGTCTACTTGTGTAGACGGTGTTGTCGCCCGACGCCCGATGCTCCCATATTCCAGCGGTTGGTGGCGTGTCTGAGGGTGTGATGATGAAGATCTGCGCTATGTGCTCAGGGCTCTCACGCTGTGTCCACGGCGTTGCGCTCCCACGCTCAATGGGCCGTCTCCGGTGTGTTCCAGTGGAGCACGGTGTGTCTGGAGCTGCCGCTGGGCGTACTGCGCGTCGTGTTCTCTGCGCTGCTGGCCGAGCTGCTGCGCGTCGGCCGTCACATCCCGGCCGTCTCGCACGCGGCCGCCGCCGTGGAGCGGCTCCACCTGACGCTGGCGCCGGGCGCCGACCCGACGGCGCCCGGCGCGCCCGGCGCCGCCGTGCCCGACCGGCGCCGCATGTTCAGCGAGGCGGCGCGGCGCCAGACCTTCAGCCGGTGGCCGCACATGCACTACAAGTCAGTGACTAGGAGCGGGCGCGGGCGCGGACAGGGACAGGGACAGGGACGAGGCGGGAGGTGGGGTGCGGGACCACTGTCTGGGACCTGTGGAGCTGGGCTTGGGTTGACAGTCCAGTCGGTTTGCGGGTGACGCGTGGAGGAGAGGGAGGGGGGATGGAGAGGGAGCCTTGAGAGACGCTTGGTGGTATTGACTCTGGTTTCACGTTGCTTCGCAACTTCTACTCACGGAAAGGCTTTGTTTGTGAGCGTCAGCGTCAAACGGAGTGCTCGCGGTCCCTCACGCAGCAGCGAGCGCCCGAACAAAGCCGCACTTGTGTTGGGATATATTGACCCCGTGTGACATGTGATACTCTCTCGTGTGGTGGCCTGGCTCCGGCGGCAGGCTGGCGGCCCGGGAGCGCCGCGCCCTGGCTGACTTCGGGCGCCGTCCCTGCCGGCAGGTGGGCGCTGCCCGAACAGATGGCGCAGGCCGGCTTCTACCACCAGCCCAACCAGTCGGGCGACGACATGGCCATGTGCTTCACGTGCACGGCGTGTCTGGTCTGCTGGGAGCCCACCGACGAGCCGTGGTCGGAGCACGAGCGGCACTCGCCCTCCTGCCCGTTCGTCAAGGTGCGCCGCCCCGCCCCGGCCCGCCCTGTCCTCGCCCGCTGGCTGGCGTCAGCCGTGCGGCGAGCTTGGGCCGCAGCCTGTGAGAAGGCCCGTGTCAGTAATGTGGCCGTCTGGGCTCGGCGGCCAGCGTCAGACCTGGGGCGCCTTGTGTGTGGCCGCCTCACTCGCAGGTGGCGGATGCCACCATGAATGCGATGGTCGTTACACCTGAATGGAACGTATTCGTTGCTTGCCTGCTGCCGGCCTGGCCTGCTGCCGCGGCGACCCTGACGCCGCGCGTCGGCGACTGACTGGCCGCGCGCTGCCGACGCCGGCAGGGGGAGCACACGGAGAACGTGACGCTGTCGGTGACGGAGAGCACGGAGCCGGCGCAGGCACACGGCGCCGAGCACGGCGAGGAGGCGACGCTGCTGGCGGCCTCCTCGTGCGCCCACCTGGCCGCCACGGGCACCCGGCGCGGCCATCTGGTGGTCTGGAGCGCGGCCGCCACACTTACGGTACGCCCAGCGCCCGGCCGCCGCTCGACCAATGCTCGACCACTGCTCGGTCGGCGCGGATCGGCCGGGCCGTGTCGGCGGCTGAGCTGTTGGGACGGTTTCGGTGCGCACTGTTGGACCCCGTAATTGTCGCGCAATGTGTCCGGCCGGTGGCGTGTCGTCCGAGGTCAGGGGTCAGGCAATGTCGGCCTGTTTACTCGAGACTTCTGCTGCCTGCCGGCCGATTTCGTTGCCCGTTATCAGTGACATCAGCTGTTGCACACCGTTCGATTTTGATGGGTTCGTGATTTGTTCCGGTAAAGTTTTGTAAAGTGGTGTGTTACACAGAAAGCCCCTAATAGGGGCGGACTGCAACAGCTGAACCGTGCAATGTGTATGGGCGCGCTGGGCTGATAGCCGCCCGGCTCAGCTGGACACCGAGTCGAGCTGCCGTGTGCAGCGCTCCGTCTGACAGGCGGCATTAACGCTCGCCGCCGCCGTCCACAGCGGGAGCTGGCGTTCCGCATCGACCCGTCCCACCCGCTGATCCTGGGCCAGAGCCTCTACTGCGCCCAGTACAGCCTGGACGGCACGGGCGGCGTCGAGATCCCGCTGGAGAACATGGGTCAGTGGCGGCCCGGGAGGCGGCGCCGGGGCCGGACGGGGCGGACTCTGGGCGACGGTGACTCGTGGGAGACGCCGTGTCGGCGCTGGTTCAGTCCAACAGCCCAGGAAGTGTGTCGTTCTCGCGCGGTCTGTGTGCACTATCGAATGGACGGTCCGTCCGTCACCGCCGCGTCGCCCCGCCGCCGGCGCTCGACGGCGGCGGCGGCGGCGGCAGTCCCGCTCCCCTGCACCCGTGGTGACCACCCCCCTTGCCTCTCTGCCAGACGAGCTTCTGTCGGAGGCGGGCCCGGAGCCGGCCGAGGTGGCGGTGGGCGCGCTCTGCCTGCTGGCGCCGCCTGGCGAGCCGAGTCCCGGCGCGCCGCCACCGGCCCGGCCCTGTCTGGTGGCCGGCGTACGGCTGCGGAGGCGCCCCTCCTCGCACGAGCAGGCCATGAACGTGGCCAACCAGGTGCGTGGCCCGACTAGGCGTCCGCCAGAGGGACGCCGAAGGGGGCGTGGAGCACGCGCGGGATGTGACGGCAGGAGTCCAGCTGGGGATGACCTGCTGACGTCCTCATTCTCTGCTGAATGAATGGTTCGTGTGGTATAGATGTCGCTTGTGTTTTGTGTCTCATTCATACTGGTTCGCTTACTAGCGGAACGGGTATTTCAGTTAAAGCATTCCACAAGCGTTTTTTTTTTGTTGAGCGGCCGCGAGAGTGGCGCGGCGCCGAGTTTCATCAGCTCCTGCTTTCGTCGTAATTCGTGCTTGTTTCGATCGCACTGACCCGCCCGGCGTTTTCAGAGCGTGTCGCCTGGCGCTAGCAATCCACTTGACATCATGGAGATCAACAACGAGAGCATGGGGCTGACGGAGGACGAGCGCGTGCAGCCCTTCCTTCTCGTCTACGACATAAAACAGCAGGTCAGCTGCCCGCGGCAGCGGCTCCCCAGGGCGCAGACCTCAGGCGCTCAAACCGCGCTACGGAGACGAACGCAGAATGTGTGGAGATTACAAACGTGGCGTCGACTTGCGTGCAGCTTGTTCTTGGCCTGTGGTCGTCACGGAATGTGTCTTCACCATGGCGCGTGAGTACTGTTGTAGGTCTTCCTGGCGATGGTTACGCACAGAAGACTCGGTGTTCTGCCCACTGCCCACTTGCGCGCCGGCCCTGCCCCGTGTTACTGTGGTGTCGTCTGACCCGGCCACCCCCCGTCCCGGCAGGTGGCGCCGTCCAGCGCCGCCCGGCCTGCCGACACCACCGTCTTCACCCATTCGGGCAGCGGCCACACCAAGAAGATGAGCGCGCCGCCGGCCGCCGCGCCTGCCGACGCCGCGCCGCCGGCCGCCGACAAGGACGCCGAGTTCTCCGACACGCTGATGAAGTTCCTCATGAACAAGGACGAGCTGGCGGCGTTGCCGACCGGGCCCGAGTCGCCGTCGGCGGCGCCGCCCGCCGGCGCGCCGCCGCCGCCGCCGCCGCCGGCCGAGCCGCCGGCGCGGCCGGCCGAGCCCAGCCTGCTGCAGTGCGTCGGCCTGCCGCAGCCGGTGGTGGCGGCCGGCCTGGCCGTAACGACGCTGCTGCCGTCGGCCGACGGCGCGCAGTTGCTGGTGCTGGCGGCGCCCGAGCCCGGCCAGCCGGACGTGGTGGGCGGCGGCGGCGCGCTGCTCGTTTACGACCTGGAGACGAGCGGCGCCGCCGTCGCGCTGCGGCCGGTGCCGACCGTGCAGCGCCAGTACGGGCCCGCCCAGCCGCGCCCCACCGCCATCACAGTCATACCGACCGAGGTGAGGTGCAGGCTGGACCGCCGTCCCATGCTGGCGCCCGCGGATTGAGCCCCTCTGGTCTGCACTGTAGCTGGTGCCCCAGGTTGTGCTGGAGGATGGGGAGTTGCAAGTGGAGGTCAGGAACGCTCTCCGCTTGTTTGGTCTGACCTTACCGCGTGTGTCTCGCTCAGCTTTTTGCACGTGCTGGTTGTTTTCTGGCGCACGGCATATGTAAGAGCCCAGTCTGCCAGCACCGCTTCCCGGTGCTGGCAGACTTGGAGTTTGAGTTGGAGTTGTATTGGAGTGGCGGCTTGACACCCAGCCGCCGCCGCCGCCAGGTGTGCGCCAGTCCGGAGGAGGAGCCGTCCGAGCGGCAGGAGGGCCAGCTGGCCGTGCTGCTGAGCAGCGGCGAGCTCCAGCTGCTGAGCGCCGTCACGCTAGAGACGCTAACCGTGCTGCTGCCCGCCGGCTCCGGCTGCTTCGCCTGCTGCTTCTGCAACAGTGAGTGGCGGCCGGCGCTCGGCGGGGCGTGGGCTGGGCTGCTGCGACGGCGGTGGGCCGGCGCCAGGTCCGGCCGCAGCTGGTGATCCTGTGGCGGAGCGTCACCGGGTTGGTCAGCAGGTCTGTCGCCTCGCGAGAACGGTCGGTGGGACATCAGCCAGCAGGCCACGTGACTGTCACGTCTGCAGTTTGTGACGTGTGTCCGCCGGTCCGTGGTGTCTGGCTGCGGACACGCCGGCGTTGTCTGCGGTCTGTCAGCGGACGTCCAGCCTCTGCCGTGCCCGCCGGCAGGTCTGGAATGTCTGATCGCGTGCACGGAGGCGGGCGAGCTGACCTTCCTGCCGCTGGGCCGGGCCGACCCGGACGAGGTGGACGCCGCCGACGGCCCGCCCGGCCCGCTCGGCCGGCCGGCAGCCAGCCGGCAGAGCAACGCTGAAGCCCGTGAGTGCCCGACGCGCGCCCTCGACGCGCGCCAGGCCGCCGGCCTGCGGCACGGCCGGCGCGGCGGCTCGGCTGTGGGTGGATGGTCACGGACCATGGCTGGTGATCGAGACATCTTAGTTCACGTTGTATGCTGCCATTGGGTGGTAATGATGTTTCCACTCCTTCAGCGGCTCGACTCGGCTTTGGCTTTTGTGTTTTCCTTTATCAATGTCAATCGGTGGGACATTTAAAGGGATCTTGCGAGGCATTTAAACGGATCTTGCTGTGCGATTGTCATGCCATCTGTGGCTGCGTCGGTTCCAAACGCGGCGTCATGACACTCCGTTTGTTCCTGACGCTTAATGGTCTTCGCACTAGTGCCGAAGCCCAGACACATGGCTCCCATGGGTAGTGCCTGTACGGACGGCCCCGTCTCGACGGCCGCTGAGCTGCGCGCTGACCGTGGCCCGGCGCCGGCAGCCTGTGTGGAGCTGGTGACGCAGCCGCCGCTGTCGGCCGCTGCGCTGGAGCGGGCGCACGAGCTGACGCGGCTGGAGACGCTGACGCCGCTCTTCTCGGCCGTGGTACCGCCCTGCTGGACCGAGATCCAGCAGGCGCAGAAGCAGCGCCGCCACCCGCGCCACCTGCAGTCCGACAAGCACCACACCCGCACCTGGCGCCTGCTTAACGACGGGTACGCCGCTCGCCGCGCGCGTGCTGGGGGTCGGGCGTGCGCCTGGTCGCGCGGCAACCGGCTGCAGGCGGGCTGTCTGGGTGGGCGGTGTACTGGCAGCGGCGGTGCTCTCCCGCGATGCCCGCTGTCTGTCTGTCCGTGTCGCGGTTGGTGGGGCGTGGGTGGCGCTGGTGCAGCGACTGGTGTTGTGCTCGTGTTTAGTGACGGTCGAGCGAGCGGCCGTCTGTGATGTGTCCTCGTGTCGCGCTTGAGCCTCGCCTCCTCCCCCGCCCCCCCCCCCGCCCCCCCCCCCCCCCCCACCTTCCCCCGCGTCCGGTGACCTCGCCGCGTGGCCCCGCCGACAGGCCCGCCTGGAAGCAGCACGTGTTCGAGATCACGCTGCCGCGCTCGGTGCCCGTGGCGCACGTGGACTTCCGGTTCGCGCTGCAGCCGCTCTGCACCTCGATGCCGCCGGTGGAGGCGACGCTGGTGCGCTCCGGCGCGCTGCCGAGGCCGCCGGGCCGGCCCCCAGCGGCGGCGGCGGCGGCGGCGGCGGCAGCGGCGGCAGCGGCGGCAGCGGCGGCAGCGGCGGCGCCCGAGGCGGACCCGCCGCCAGTGCATGGTGAGCGACGCTGGCGAGGTCAGACCGCAGCCGTCAGACGCGGCCGGTGGGATTGTCAAGTGGCCGGCTTGTTGGACCGGCTGCGGGCAGCTGTTGGCGCTGTCAGCTGCCTGTGTGAGGCGCTTGTGGTAGGACCTCTCAGGCTTTCAAACAATGCCTGGGTGGGTGGCGAGGCGCGGGTATGTGGAGATTGCCGCCGGGCGGTATTTCATTCAATTAAGCAGACATGCTGGGAAGTGGTGTCAGATGCATGGTCGTGGTCCAAGCTAGACGGTGTTCCTAGTTTGCACAACAATCCCCATGGCCGCACTGTGGGCGTCTGAGTCGGTCTGCAGGCGCGGACGGCCGGACCGGCCGCCGTGCCGCCGTGCCGGCCTGAGCGGCGCCCGCCTGTCGGCAGCGCCGGACGAGTCGGAGGTGCTGTGCGGTCCGGTGGACCTGCGCTCCTGCCTGGACATGTCGGGCCAGGGCGGCACGGCCACCTTCACCTCCAGCGAGCTGCTGCGCGCCCACCACCGCACCTTCAGCATCAGGCTGACGTGTGCCCCGCAGGCCGGCCAGGTGAGCGCCACGCCGTCCCGGTGCCGCACGGGGGCGACCGGGGGCGCGCTTCACGGCTGCGGCCGAGCGCGAGGCGTCGATGCCCCGCGCGGACTGCCGCGCACAGACAATGTCCCTTGAAATAGTGATGTGTGTAACATTTGGACAGCATTGAAATGTGTGAAACGGCCGTTGTAGCACATCGAACATGAACAGCGGCTGATTGAGAGTGTGACCATGGTGTGAGCTGTTGTGCTGTACCGCTCACGGCCCATCCACGCGTTGTTCGTGCTGCGGGTCGGTGCGCGCCTATCGACCACGCCGTCCTCTGTTGCAGAGCAAGCCCGCGGCGTCCGACGACGACGGCGCGTCGGGTGCCTCATTCCTGCCGGACCTGCAGAGCGTAAGCGCACTGCGAGACGATGCGCGCGCGCCGCGGCGGCTGGCCGGGGGCCGGCACGCGGGCGGGGGCCGCGAGTCGGGTGGGCGGCGTGGAGGTTCGGTGCCGTCGGTGTTCTGCTACCCTGGCAAACCGGGTGGTTGGCGTTGTTTCAATGGGCGAAGAACCCACGTAGCGGCAAAAGCAGCTCGACTGCCGTCATGTGCACTGCTTTCTCGGCATTATTTAAATTCCAGTGTGCTGGTGTCCGTCACTTTCGCTAGGCTCGCGTGCCTTTGATATCAGGTCGTCGGAGGTCGTTCCGGGCCCTGGTCGACTGACCGGCTCGGCGCGTCCCCTCGGCTGCCCGGCCCCTGACCGGGCGTCCACGGCCGGCCGTGCCCGCAGGCGGTGTTCAGCTCGGTGCCGCTGACGGTGGACAAGCTGGCGGCGGCCGGCGTCAAGGCTGACCACCTGACCGGCTGCGAGTGCTTCCAGGAGGTCAGCGTCACCATCCGGCGCGTCAAGACCTCCTGCCTGCCCCACCAGAGGTCAGTCGCCCGCCGCTCGCGCGCGCCGCCGGGCGTGTGGACGGGCTGGCGGGGGAGAGACCGTGCTGGGTTCGCGAGGAACTGGGGGATGGGGCGGGCTTGACCGTCGCCGGGTGTTGGTGTGACGTTCCTGACCGAATGCTGGCTACGCTGTTCGCAGGGAATCCTTTCTGAGCTATCAGCACACCGTCATCACATTTTTGTTTGCATGTCATGCGCATCCCACAATTTGCAGTAGGTGCTGCATGTATTTCAGCGAGGCGGACTGACAGCCGTTTTACATAATCCGTATGAATGATCCTTATGCCATCCGATTGTCGTCAGAATTATGTCGTTTATGTCATTATTGCCGTCATGTCCGATCCCGAAAACCTGTTGACAGGAGGCTTCGGTGACCTCGTTACCAGATGAGCGTGATGGATGACAACGCCCTGCCTTACCCAGTGTGCTGTTCGTTCCGCCATGCGTCTCCGCTGTGGTTATAGCCTCCAAGGCAGCGATTAGCCGAGTTCACCAGCTAAGCCGGAGCCGGAGCCTTTGACCCCTGACCTCTGACCTTTGACCTTTGACCTTTGACCTCTGACCGCCGCGTGTGATCGGTCACCGTGCGTCGCTGCCGCCCCAGACTGCAGCGCACGGCCATGCTGGAGCAGAGCCGGTACCACGAGAGTCTGCTGGCGGCCGCCTGCCGCCAGGCCGAGCTGGACGACCCGCTCTTTTGCCAGAACATCTCGCTCGACATCCTGCTCTGGGTGGCTGCCCTGCGGCTCATGCACAGTGAGTGGGCGGGCTGGGAGAGTGCGCGGCGACGGCAGACCTCAGAGGCCGACCTCAGAGGCCCGCCGCGGGCCGAGAACGGACACCATGCAGCGGGAGGGAACGGAGACCAGAGGTAGATGAAGCAGGTGTTGGTGTGGAATGCTGTGACTGATGCTGTTCGATTCCCCGCGGTGCCCGCCCTTCCTGCCAGGGTGAGAGGCAGGCGACGCCATATAGCCTCAGCAGCTGAGTGCGTCGTAAAGCCCCAATGACACAGCACGCTGTGACTGATGCTGGCCCGTGGGGCGTGTTTGTTGCGTGGCGGGCGTGTGGTCCGTAACCTGACCTGACCTGACCCGACCCGACCCGGCGCCGCAGACTCGTCGGCGGCCAGCACGCGGCCGTTCATCAGCCTAGTGCAGGCGCGGCTGGACGACCTGGTGGCCGCCTGCTTCCTGTACGGCTCGCGCCCCGCCGCCCACAAGTGCTCCCGCCTCATCGTCATGTGCATCGAGTGAGTGGTCGGTCCGGGCCCGGTCGGCGCCGGGCGACCCGTCACCCTACAGGTCACAGCTGGGTCGACTGGGTCACGCCGGGCCGGAAACGCCCCCTTAGGGTTGGTCGCTCCGTGGCAGCGCGGCCTGGACCAGCGCTCCGCCGTGGACTGTCGTGCTCGTTCAGTAGTGCGCGAGCGAGCGGATGCTCGCTCTAGACGGCTGCGCCACCTTGTCCCGGTGCCTCTGACGTCACTGATAGACACCGCCTCGCGGCCAACTGCGCCCAGCCGCCTGAGCGTGACACCGTGACCGGCCGCCGGCGCTGACGGCCGCGCGTCTGCCCGCAGGGCGAGCCGCGGCCCCGCCTTCGGGCGCGCCCTCTGCGACACGCTCGTCAGCCACGTGCCGCGCGCGCCCGACTTCCAGTCGCCGGGCGCGCTCTCCTGGTTCTTCGTGCTGCTGAACCACACGCGCTGCCTGACGCCGCACGCGGCCGCCGGCGCGCTCATGACGCTCCTGGCGCAGGTCGGTGAAGGGGTCCGGGCGGACAGGCCGGCGCCGTCCGAGTCCGGGCGGTGCAGAGGAGGTCCGAGTCGTACCGAGTCTGAAGCGGCAGGCACGTGGCAGACTCGGGGTCTCTCAGCATATTATACAGCGTATATGTACAGGGTCGCGTTACGTGTATCTGGAGATGGCAGGATGTTGCTCCATGCGCTTTGCGCTCCCCGACCCCTCAGTCGGTCCCGCTGGAGCTGGTGTCAGGCCCGCCAAAGGTCGCGTGTGTGCGGTCACGTGGGCGGGCGAGGATTGCGGCTGGGTGGACACGGGATTGGGTATCGGCTCGGAGTGGCCAGAGCCCAGCGCTCGGCTTTTCCGGGTAATGATATCGCGTAGTGCGGTGAAAATGGGATATTACCAGCAGTCGGCTCGGACAATGGAGCTTCGTGTGCGCAATATGTTTCTTGGATTGAAGCACGTACAATGTGAGCATGTGTATGAATGTCGTGAATATTGCATGCTGCGTTTTGGTCGTACTCTGCGTCCAACTGCGCGGTGAGTGTGACTGGTGGCGGGCATCGGCCTCCATCTCTCGTCTGGCTCACGTCGCGCCGGCCGCCACCTGACCGTCGACACGCGCTCGACCGGCAGGTGACGCGCCAGCTGGGAGCCCGGGTGGACCCGCTGCACGACCTGCTGAAGACCAGGTGAGCCGCCTGGACGCGTCCGGCGCCCGGCCGACGGCAGCCTGGACGCGTGCCGAGCCGGTCCGTTGAGGTCGTCGGGGGTGGCGACGCTGGGCCGACGATGGCGGCGGCGCGTGCTCCACGCCGGTCACGTCCGCGGCGCCGGCGGATGGTGTGGGCCGGCTGCGGCAGGGCTGGTGACGAGTCGGCGCAGAGCCGGTCGGTGCGGTCGGCCGGCGGCACTGACGGCCTGCCGCTGGCGTAGTGAGGTCGAGTGGGCCGTGCATTCGTGCTAAGAGAGGTGCGGTGAGCCGCTCACGGGCCTCTCCCGCGCGGACCCGTACGTGATCCGATGCCAGTGTAGCCGGCGGGGCCGCGTGTCAGCCGCTGTGAAGGCGGCGCGCCCGGCAGCGGGTGTGACTGGCCTCTGTTCGGACCTGCGCGTACCTGACCACCGCCTGACGTCCGTCTTGACCTGCGTGTGGATGCTGTCGTGACCCGGCGGTGGGTGTGGCTGACCTCCGTCTGCACCTGCGTGTGGCCGCTGTCGTGACCCGCGGTGGGTGTGGCTGACCTCCGTCTGCACCTGCGTGTGACCGCTGTCGTGACCCGGCCGTGACGGCGCTGCAGATACGGCCTGCACGGCACACCGCTGGAGGAGGAGCTGTTCGACGTGGAGCCGCCCGTCTGGAGCGAGGGCCCGGCCGACCCCAACGGCCAGACCGAGCCTGACTTGCGCGACCTGCTCGGAGCGCCGGCCGCCGGCAGGTCAGGCGTCGCCGCGGGGCCCGCTTCGGGGCGCGGGTCGGACGCTGCGCTGGCGCCGCCCGTGTGCGCTGTGTGCAGGACGGTGATGGTTCCACCCTGCTGAGGATGTGGCCCGGACTGTGTGTTTCTGACTTGACGCGTGACGTGGCCTCGTGCCTGCCCGCGACCCGGGCGTGTGGTGACCTCGCCGGTGCCCAGTGGTATGCCCTGACCCTGTCCCGTCCCTGCAGAGCGGGCGTGTGGTCGGCGCTGGCCAGCGACGAGCAGCTGCGCGGCCTGATCGAGGTGGAGCCGCTGCACTACACGTGCCACGCCACCTCCGACTGCACGCGGCTCGAGTGGCAGGCCGGCCCCGGCGCCGCCCGCCTGTTCGGCGCCGGCCAGCAGCTGGCCGGCCAGCGGGACGGCCTTAGCACAGCTAAGGTTGGTCGCCGGTGGCGGCGCGGGCGCGGGCGCTGACGCGGCGCCGCGCCAGGAGAGCGGGCTTGTGAGGAACCGTGCGGTGATGCGGACAGACGCTGCGGTGCGCGCTGTCGATGGAAACGGCAACGTGTGCCGGTTACGCAGGAGCCTCAGGTATCTAGGAACGGGCACTCCCGCCGCCAGAAACGCGCTACGGTTCGTTACGCACGCACACATTAATGCCGGCGTATGCGGCCGCCTTGTGTCGCATATGCCTAGGAGACGACGATCACACTACATCTGTTGAGTGGTGATGGGAATGTGTGCTGGACGTCGTTGCGCCGGAGGACGGCGGAGCGGGCTGGACGTGTTTGTGTGCCGCGCGGCGATGAGGTGCGTGTGCGTGTGGGCGCGCCTGAGGTCCCGTGTCCTGCGGCCAGCTGGAGGAGGCCATCGCCGACGTGGAGAAGAAGGCGGCCGAGCTGAAGGCGCTGATGACGCAGAAGCCGGACCAGGAGAACGGCCACCTGCTCGACATCCTGCAGCACGTCAGCCAGGAGGTGGCCGGTGCCAAGCGGCTCTCGGAGCAGCTGGAGGACTCGATGCCGCCGCCGCCGCCGCCCCCAGCGCCGGCCGGACCGCCGCCGCCACCACCGCCGCCTGCCGACCCCGTACATCAGCTGACGGTCAGTGGGGGCGGGGCGGACCGGTGGCTGAAGCCGGGTCCGGCCTGGTCCTCGGCTGGGAGAGTTGGGGGCTTGTGCGGACTGGCTGGTATGGCGATCAGGAATACGTTGTGCACAGTTGTGTTGCGCGGCGACGGTGTGCCGCGCTGGTGCCCGTGGCGTCGTACCGTTTCGAAGTTGGCGCCGCACGCGAGCTGGCGCTGGCCGCCGCTCCGTCCTGCGCCGTGGCGCCTGTGTCCGCGACCGTGAGCCGACGGCGCCGCCGTCCGTGCCGCCGCCAGGACCCGATGCTGTCGGTGCTGCTGTCGCCGTGGCACCACCTGCTGGCACCGCCCGCCCACCACGTTCTCGTCATCGACCGCATGCACAGCGGCGCCCGTCGCTTCGTCGTCATCGACTTCGGCGCGCCGATCCTGCTGACCGGTGAGGGGCCGCCGCCGGGCTCGGCCCCGTCGGCGTCGCGCCGGCGGGCGCCAGCTGGCGTGTGTGTTGCGATAGCCAGAGGAAGTGTGCGACGAGGTGACAGCGAAGTGCTGGTGCGCTGGGATCTGTACTGCGTTGTGTCATGACCTACTGCGACCGCCGCCGAGATGTGTTGCTCGCGCCGGCCGGTTCCCCGGCGACATGCGCGCGGGACGGGGTGAGTTGGACGCGATCAGCCTCGGCACGTCTGCGAGCGCGTGTCCGGGCGGCCCGCTCGGCCGCCCTCCGCGGCCGTCGCTGCGTCGAGCGCGCTCGTGCCCCGTTGACACGGCGCCGCCGGCTCGCCGCCAGACATCATCATCCCGCCGTGCGCGGATCTGCTGTCGCTCAGCGTGGACGTGTGGACGGAGCGCGAGGAGGCGGACGGCCAGCGGCTGGTGGTGGCCTCCGACATCGGTTACCGGCGGCTGGTGATGACCAGCCTGCAGCCGCCGCCCGTCTGTCGCTACCTCAAGGTGCGCCCCCGCCGCCGCCGCCGCCGCCGCCGCCGCGCGGGGCGAGATAGCCGACCGGACGGATCGGCTGGTGGTCAGAGGGGGGGGGGGGGGGGGAGGAGGAAAGGGGGAGCGACGGGTGATGGCCGCTTGAGCGAGACGCGGGATGTTCTGTTACCTGCTGTTTGATGTGACGCTTGCCGCGCCACGAACGTGGCAAGATTGACGCGGCTTACCACGCTGCGATGGGACGGCCCGGAAAACCGCGTGTGTTCCACTGCGGAAAGCTGGCCGTGCGCTGGTTTCGCCCTGGCTCGGCAGCACGTCCGCGCGGGTGGCATGGCCCCGCACGTGCGGTCTGTCGGCGGTGTTGCCGACGCCTCGAGCCGGCCTCGGCGCTGGCAGCGCTCGGTGACGCGCGGCGCGCCCCGCCAGATCACGACGATCGGCCGCTTACGGCATGACGACGACGCGCTGTCGCATCCCGATGGCCTGGTTCTACGGGCACACCGTGCTGATGCCGTGGGAAGTGGCCGACCCGGCGCAGAAAGTGCGCGTCATCCGCCGCGACCAGGCGCAGGTACGTGTGGCGGCGGCGTCCGGCTGACCGGGCGTGGCCAGGCCGGCGCGCTCGGCCGCCGGCGGAGATCGTTGGTGCCACGGAGAGGGCTGGATGGCGTGGGAGGCCGACTAACGGCAGCGACGGACGTGGCTGGGCTAACTGGTCGTGACCGGGCTGCCTGGTCGTGGCCGGGGCGGGTCCCTCAAGGTGGGGATGCGGTTCGAGGCGGGTCAGCTTCGCCGGCGTCTGTCCTTTACGCAGTCAGCACAACCCGACGACGCCCTGACGTGTGGCGCGGCGCGGCGCGGCGCCAGTCGCTGCGTGCCGTGGCCGCGGCCGGTGTGCGGCCTGGCGTGTCTGGCCGGCGATGCGCGCCGGAGCGCGGGCCTGACGCAGTCTACTGGCCGCCGGACAGACGGAGCTGGGCCTGCTGACCACGCTGCACCAAGAGGTGCACTGCCAGTACAGCCTGGCCTGCGAGCGCCTGCGCCGCCTGCTGACCGCGCTGCCGCCGCCGGCCGACACCGCCGACGCGGCCGCTGCCCCGCCGGCCGCCGCCACCGACGACAAGGTGCCCGCCGCCTACCAGGTGAGGGGCCGAGGAGGAGCGCCGATCTTCCACGGCACGCGGCGCTCGCGTCTGGTCGTGAGCTTGAGATCAGGTCGAGAATGGGGAACCTGATGACTTCAGCCGATTTTGGGATCCTTGTCCGTTTGTCATGTTGTGTCATGTCTTGTTTTTGCTCTGAATCTTCATTTAGCCATCCGCTATAATTAAAGCGTCATTTATTCATCATAATCATACAGTACTCAGTATCGTTCCCACCGCATGTCGCATATTTTGGGCTGGCTGTTCGTCGCGTTCTGCTGAGGGCTCGTTTCCCCTCCCCCCTCGCATTTCTCGCCGTTTGGTGACCGTCGCCGCCTGCGCGCGCCGCAGGAGTGCGTCACGCTGCACCAGCAGGCGAGCCTGGTGCTGTCGCTGCTGCGCCGGCTGCGCCACTACTGTCAGCCGCGCCTGCCGCCGGCGTCGGCCGCCGCCGGGCTGCGCGCCGCCGGCAGCTCGCAGCTGCGCCGCGTCTGCGACCACCTACTGGAGGCGCTGTTGGCGCTGGCGCCGGAGACGGCCGGCCGGCCGGCGGCGCCGCTACCGGCGCTCACGCCGCCGCTCTGCCGGCTGGTGTTCTCCGAGCTGTGCGTGCACGGCGGGCCGCGCGCCCAGCTGGCCACCGGCGCGCTGCTGCTGGCGGCGGCCGCGCCGCAGCCCTGGTGGGGCGAGCTGGTGGCCGACACCTTCTGTCGGCTCTTCACGCACACCGAGGACCGCGACTTCAGCCGCCAGAGGTGAGGCCGACCGCCGGAGAGCCAGGGCGGGGCGGGGCGGGGTAGCGGCCAGCCTGACGCGGTGGCTCCGCGGCTCTACGTCAGGCGCCTGACGTCTCACGGTCTTGAACCGTGCGAGTCTGAGACACGCTGTCGCCGCGCGCTCCTCAGCCCGCCGCGTGTGTCACGGCGTCACTGTCCGCGGCTGGGCCTGACCGTCGCTCCGCTGACGCCGGCGCGCCCGCGTCGCCCCCAGGCTGTTCATCCTGCTGACGTACCTGGGCCAGCGGACGATGTCGCGTGGCACGGCGCTGTCGCGTTGCCTGCTGGAGGCGCTGCTGGCCGCGCTCTGCGCCCTACCTGACGGCCGAGCTGGTCGACCTCACGTTGGTCGAGTGGATGCTGCTCTACCTGGCGACGCTCATCGAGGGACTGGTGGAGAACAAGGACGCGGGTGAGCTGCACGTGTGAGGCCAGCCGGGGGGGGGGGGGGGGGAAGGGGGAGACTCGAGCGCCCCTGGTACGCCGTTGGGCACACGGATACTCCCCGGAGCGCCGTCACCTCAGAGGCGGGCTGGCCACGGATTTGATTCAGCGACCGCGTCGGTGCACAGCTGCGGAACGGTACGTTATAGCGACGGCCCTTTCAGCAGTAATGACGACCGCGGATGAATGGCGTGGGCACATCTGAGGTCCGTGCTTGAGGTTCCCACGGGTAAACATTGGGTGTGTGAGTGATCGGTTGATTCATCGACACGGTGACCTCCGGCGGTGACCAGCGTCGGGGCCTTGCTCGCGGTCGTCCCAGCTCAGGAGCGGCGCTGGGGCGGCAGCGCGCGGCGCCGGGGCGCGGTCCCCCTAGCGCTGACTGCCCGTCCTGCCGTGACCGTGCGGCGCTCCTCGACAGGCCGCTGGCGCTTCCTGGCCGGCGAGCGGTCGCTGCTGCGCTCAGGCGGCGCGGCGGCGTCCGGCCGCGGATACAAGGGCTACCGGCGCCGCCTGCTCACCCGACTCAAGAACCACAAGCAGATCGACGAGCTGCTCAACGTCAAGAAGCTCACCATGGCGAAGGTGGGACGGAGCGCGGGATGGCTGAGGTTTCGGCGGGAGGCGCCACTGCGGTGCCGTTCAGCCGGTCGTGTTGTGTCGGGACACCGGACCGCACCAACTGCATGTCATGTTTTCATGTGACATGTCAATGTCCCCAGACTTAACGTGGCTTAAATCAAGCACCAGGGGGTCGTATCCTGGCATAATGTCGCAAGGCGGTCGCAGATCTTGTACAATGCGATTTGTTCCGTCGTGCAGGTTTCAACTATTAATGTAAGTTTCGGGCTGCTACAAGATAATCAGTGACATCTCGCCGCTGAGTATCCTGCTCCCTGTCCTCAGCAGAGCCTGGCGAGCAGCAACCTGATCGGCTTCCTCGTGCACAGCACGCCCAAGTCCGACCTCATCAAAAAGAAACAATTCAAATACGTCAAGGTATGCAGCGGCGTTCATGGACTCGCACACACACGCATTGTTGCTCCGTCATGCTCCGTGTTCTGCACAGCTTCTTGCTTGTGATTTGAGCGGAATTAACGTCATGCATACCGCTCGTGCTAAACGCGGCCATATCGCTCAGTGAGTCCCACACACATCTTTGCTGGTTGTCTGATTATCTCGCCCAGGGTGAGCTGTTGGCGCGTTGTGCCGATTGTTACGTCACGCTGTTGGCCGCTCGGCTCTGCGCCGCAGTGGAGCCCGTCCATGCCCCCCCCCCCCCCCCCCCACCCCACCCCCTGCTAAGCATGGTTACCGCCGCGTCGACGCGTCATCGCTTGAGAAGACGAGCGTGTCTCGGAACGGTCGAAATTCCGCGCGCGTGCTCTGTTAGTCGGTGAACAACGGTCACTGAGAGCATTGTGGCCTGCGACGATGAGAGAAGCCAACATCAGCTGATTTGAGCGCGACGTCGCCGTGTCCGCGTGGTCGCCGCGGAGTGACGCGACCGAGCCGAGCGGTGCAGCACCGTCGCGTCCTGTCGCGCCGGCCGGTGCGTGTGGGCGTGAACCGGTGCCCGCTCCCCAGCGCCGATGTGCGTGTGTCCGTCTGACTCCCACCTCGGCCAGCAGGCGGGCCCCTCCTCCGACGGCCGGCGGGAGGCGGGCGGCGCGGCGCCTGGCGGCGGTGGCGGCGGCGGTGGCGGCGCCGGCGGCGGCGCCGGCCAGCCCGAGCCAGCGCCAACCGTCAGCCGCGACGTCGGCCTGCGCGTGGTGCGCCTGCTGATGGAGCGCCTGCTGGACCCGCAGCTGCTCGTCTCGCCCGACATGATGATGACCGGCTGCAAGGTGAGACAGCTTGGGGCAGCCGCCACACGTGGCGGCCCGGGGCGTGCCGCCGCATGACTCAGTTGGGTGCGCGGTGTAGGGTTCTCGCGTGGGCAGATAGTCATAAGGTTTTTGCCACCTGGCACATAATCGTTGAGCTAATGCGACTGCTGTTTGCGAAGTACATGCCAGGTTTTTCGGCACACAAAGCGCAGCGTTGTATAGATAAATATAGTGTAAAGTGTAGCGACAATTATAGACAAGATTTGGTATGGGAAGCTCGCCATGTGTTTGTAGACAAATGTTTTGCGTGTGGACGGGCCGTTGTTGGATGACGCGGAGTCCGTATGTGGCTGCGGTCCCCGCAACCTGAACTCGCTGTAGACCTGGACCGTGATCATTCAGGCCAGATCAGATTTGATGACCGGTCGTGACCAGCGATAACGCGGGCCGCGCGACGGCCAGCGGAACGTTGTGCTCGGCGCTGCAGCACGGGACGCTGCCGCTGCTGGCTGGCCGGCACGCGATGGCGCTTGTGCCCGTATTTGGCAACAGCGGCAGCTGGCAGCGTGCCCCTCCCCCTCTCCCTCCGCGTGGGATCCCGATGTGCCGTTTGGTCCTGTGGTCCGACCAGACGTGTTGTGCTGTAGCAGACGTCGCTCCTTGCCTCGTGACACACTGGGCTGCCCGAGTGGACGCCCCGGTCTGGTGCCCCGGCGCCAGCGGTCGGCCGCCCTGCGTGCGGGCCGCGCCCGCGCCTGAGTTCCGCCCGTCACCGTTAGGTGGTGTCGTGGGTGAGCTCCGCCACGCGGCCGGCGCTGCGCCTCTGCGAGGTGGTGACGGCCGGCCAGCTGGACGCGCTGCTGCGCGCCGCCAGCGCCACCTGCGCGGCGCCCGTCGGCTGGGCCGGCCCCTGGACATCGCACACCATCCAGTGCTTCATACAGGTGACGGCGATGTGTTGGAGCCAGCAGGCAGTCGAGAGCTGGCGATTGACCGCGCGTCGCGGTGCATGGGTGCGGCTTCACGTCGCCGGCGCAGGTGCACCGCTGGTGACGTGTCTTTGTCAGCGTGGCGGTGGCAGGTGTGACGTCGCGAAGATGTGTCGGCTTTGTGTCGCGCTGCCTGTTGCGGGTAGTGACTTGCAGTTATCATGCCATGTTCCCATCACTCCGCCGGAGGTGGGGTGGGATGGGGTCGTCGGCTCGTAACTCAGGGGAGGCTGAGATGAGTAGATGATATCAGCTCGCAAAAAGTTGTGTCAGCATTTATTGTGCACGCGGTGCAAAATTGTGTCCGTCAAGTGAACGCTACGCTATGTGACATCTGCACCACAAGCCAAAGTAAACTGAAGTGGCTCATATCTGATTAGTGTCTAGTATTGTGTCATGTCTTAACTAATCAGCTCTCGACGCAGGTAAGGTTTCCCTGATCCCGGCCTTCCAGGTGAGCTCGTCTTGTTTTAGACGTGTCGCGGGAGCGGCGTGCTCTGCCTCGTGTCGTCTCATTCATCTTAAGATGCGCGACGGCACCGTGCCCTCAGTCCTCACTGGCATGTCGCCCGTTCCTCACCATTTCGGCGTTAGTCACAGCGTCGACTCTCGCCTCCCCACCCAGCGCCGCCACTCAGCGTCGTCACACTGCCTCCTCCTCGGACAGGAGATCCTGGTGGCGGAGCGCACGCACCCGGCGCAGTGGGGCGGCGGCGGCGGCGGGGGACCGGCCGAGCCGCCGCCGTCGCCGCCGCGCGCCCCCGCCGCCGCGCCGCCCGAGTCGGCCGGCAGCGGCGGCGGCGGCTCGTCGGCCGCGTCTTCGGACGGCTCGGGCACGCCCGAGGACGACGACGACGACTCTCCCAGCCCGCCGGCCAACCAGCCGCTCTCGGCCTCGGTGAGCGGCGGCCCCGCGCGCGCCACCAGCGCCCGCCCGCGAGTCGTGTGTGGCGACCGGCGCCTGGTCACGGACTCCGTGCTCGGCTGACGTCGCGTTTGTGACACTCGTGCAGATGATGCTTCTCTGCCGGACCTGAAAATGCTTCATCCGGCCATGACGTGGTGCGCCATCGATTTTCTGGCTTCGCATGTCTCCACATCAGCACGCCTCCAGCGTGGCTGTGTTGCGAGGCTGCTCGTTGTCTTTCCTCCACTACCTATGCCATCCGCGTGTCCGTGCGCCTGACGTCCGACTTCGAGCGATCTGACCCGTGCCTGGCCGTCCGTTCCGGCAGTCCGACAAACTGGAGGTGCACATGTTCTCGTCGGACGGCGGCGGGCCGCCGTTCTCCTCGTTCTACCCGTTCCCTGGCGCCATGTCGTCGGCCGAGGGCGGCGGCGGCGGCGGCGGCTCGGCCGCGCCGGCCGTGCCCTCCACCTCTACGGCACAGCAGAACCAGGCGACCGACGCTGCCGGCGAGCTGTACTCGGACGCCTCGCAGGAAGGTGAGGCGACGACGCCGCCGCGGCGGGCTCGGCTGCGGTTCGGACCAGGCCGGCTGGCAGCGGGTGCACGGTGATGTGGTCGCCGCGGTCCGTCTCAGCTTTGGGTGCGGGAGCCGGCCGATGTAGCAGGACTTCGTACTTTCCACTGAGTGTCCCTGCACTCGACAGCAGGTGGCCCAGGAACTAGACGGGCTTGGGTCTTAAGAAGGGTGGGGCTGTGAATTTCTCGCACTGATCTTCAAGATAGCTATTTCAGTTCAAAAGACAATTCAGGTGTGGAACACGCCCTTTAACGCCGCGTCCCCCCACTCCCCCACCCTAGGCGTGTGCCTGCTGCCGCCCATGGTCGAGTCGGACGACGACGGCGACCCCCTGATGCTAGACGACTTCGTGATGGACATCTTCGACGCGTCGCTGGGCGACAAGAAGCCGCCGCTTCCGTCCGACGCTGTCAAGTGGGGCCTGATCCCGGCGCCCGGCGGCTCCTGGTGCCTCTCCAACTCGCTGTGAGTCAGCCCACGCGGGCGCCGGGCGGCTCACAGGCCGCCGCGTCCTCGGCTGGCAGCTGGCGTGTCTCTGTGCCTCCGTTTACGGCCACTGGCTTGGTCTGTGAAGCGCCTCGCCGTTGGTTTATTGGAGGCGCGTTGAACGGCATTCTGCTGCGATGCACGTTCAAACGGTGCCTCCTGCGTCTCAGTCAGCTGCTCCCCGCCGGTCTCAGCTGGTGGCGTGTTCGTCTGACCGCTGCGCGCCGGCCGCGCACTCATCTGACACGCCTCCGACCGCCGGCGCCGCAGGTCAGGACTGGGCAAGCTGGGATCCGGCTGGCTGTCGCAGGCGGGCGGCGGTGGCGCCGGCGCCGGCGGCTCGGCTTCCTGCCTCGACATGCTGCAGTCGTCGGGCGCTGGCGCCGGCGGCGCGGCGGCCGCCGGCCCTCCCGCCGGCGATCTGGCCGGCTGCAGCACCGCCTCCGACGCGCGGCTCGAGGTCGGCCTCACCGCCTGGCCCGAACTGCGCCTGCGCAAGATGGCCGCACTGCACGCCAGCGCCGTACGTCACTGCCGGCGACGGGCCGGGCAGGAGCGCGGCTTCGCTCGGCCCTGGCGGGGGGGGGGGGGGGGAGGCGAGTTGGTGCGCATGGAGGGTCTATGGCGCTGTATGTGATGTTTGCTGCGACGGACCGCTCATGAGCCCTGATTCGTAGCTGAGGCCGTGTCACTGTACACTTGAAGCGGGTTGACTGTGGGGGATTTGACCCAGGGTGATACAGAGATAGGCGGCATGCAGTTCTCACAGAAGCCTTTAGCCGAACGGCCGCTGCTGGCTGAGTGCTGGCGTCTCCCCGATGCTCCTGGCGGTTTGACCTGGCCATGGCAGCGGTGGCTGTGATGGTTCGACCACTTCTTTTGCAACTGACCGCCCCCTGGCTGCGGCCACAGCCTAGACCGTAACATAACGGTCGGTACCAGCTGTGAGCCGCGCGCGTGACGGTGCGGCCGTTCTCGGCGCCGGCAGGTGCTGCGCGCCGTCAGCGCGTCGCCGCCGCCGCTGGCGCCGCCGCCTGGCCTGACCGAGCCCGTCACCGGCGGCGAGGAGACGCCGCGCCTGCGCGGACAGGACCTGGTCGCCGACGGCCTGGCCGCCATCGTGGCCAGCATACAGTACACGGTGCGCGGCCGGCCCGAACCTGGGTGGCACACGGGGCTGCGCGCTGGGCATGGGACGGGCATGCAGTCGAGTGGTCCTCCAATGGCATGGATGAAGTGTGAATACTCCAACAAGCGGTAATCGACAGGCTGAAATGGTTTTCGTTAAGTTGAAGATAAGCGCATGGGACAGCGTGTCCCTGATCGGCAGTTAAGCTCAGGGTCAGTCGGAGTGTGGTGTGGTGACGGCTGCTCTGTGACGGTCGTCCGCCGCCGCCCCTGACGCCGTGTGACGCCGCTGTCTCCGGTGACGTCAGGCCACGCCCGAGTGGATGGAGTCGCTGCTGGAGCTGTGGCTCAGCCTGGACTGCGCGTGCACGGCCGGCTTCCACCGGTCGGTGCCGGTGCTGCTGCAGGCGGTGCGCCGCGCCGGCCGCCTCTCGCTGCGCGGCTGGACGCTGCTCTTCCAGGCGCTGACCGGCCGCCGCAGCCCCGAGGGTCCCTCGGCCCGCGCGTCCGACGTCTCCCTGGACGTGAGTACCTGGCGGAGATCGCCCTCCCGCTGGATCGATGTCTCTCTGGACGTGAGTAGCTCGCGGAGGTGTCTCTCCCGCTGGATCGACGTCTCTCTGGACGTGAGTAGCCCGCGGAGGTGTCTCTCCCGCTGGATCGACGTCTCTCTGGACGCGAGTAGCTCGCGGAGGTGTCTCTCCTGCTGGACCGACGTCTCTGGACGTGAGTAGCTCGCGGAGGTGTCTCTCCCGCTGGATCGACGTCTCTCTGGACGTGAGTAGCTCGCGGGGATGTCTCTCCCGCTGGATCGACGTCTCCCTGGACGTGAGTAGCTCGCGGAGGTCCCCCCCCCCCCCCGCCCGACCGACGTCTCCCTGAACATAAGTAGCTCGCGGAGGTCTTTCTCCTGTCGTCCGACGTGCCCGCGAATGCGAACAACACGCGGCCGGACGGGGCGGACTCCCGAGAGCTCCGCAGGTGGCGAACAGGCAGGCAGGTTGACCGGCTGACAGCCATTTTACTAGATTTCCCGCCGACAGGAGCGATCCACCGACAGCGGGCACACATGTTGCAGAGATGCTCGTTTGGACCCGTTTTGGGTCGCACTGAGCGCAGTGTCGCGTGCAGGATTGCGCTGCCTGCCATGTTGAGGACAGAAATGGATTCAGTCGTGGTCCCAGTATTTACTTGCTATACAGCCGGGGATGACGGCTACACAAGCGGCACTGCAGAAGGGGGCGAGACCTCCACCGTTGATGACCGTCGGAAGTGCGCACGTTGAGTGAACCCTCAGCGTGCCCTCTGCTGCCGCTGCCGCTGCGTCGGTGCCCCCCCCCCCCCCCCCTGACCCTGACGAGCGCCCCGCCACCGGCAGATGTTCCTGGCGCACGACTTGGTGCAGGCCACCTCGCCACTGGGCCTGGTGCTCATCATGTTTCTCACCCAGTCCGTCAGCGACATCCACGGCAAGCAGGAGGTCAGTACGGGGCGCGGCAGGCGCCCCCGCCCCCTTCCCTGCCCCCTTTGGCGGCGCTGGTAGCGTCGCTCGAGTGCTTGCCCGACCTGTCGATGCTGGGCGTGGCGTTGCGATGTTTGGAAGGCTGGGGCGCTGTTCGGGACAGGGGCGTTGGAAGGAGGCCCGATAGGGCCTGGCGTGCCTGAACTCTTCCCGTGTCCGCGGTGTGGCGCCGCCGTCGTCCGGCGCCTCGACGCCGCGCTCCTGCCGCGCCGCCGTCTCTAACTCCCGAACGTCCCGCAGTGCGGCGCCACTGTCTGCCAGTGGTTCGACGCGCTGCTGCTGACGCTGATGTCGGCGGCGGACGGGGTGCGCGTGCTGTTCCTGGAGCTGCTCTGGATCGCGGCGCACACGCCCGGCTTCCCGGACCCGGGCGCGCCGCTCGACGCCCACTCGCGCCTGGTGCAGCGCATGCTGCAGCTCAGCTACCCGGGCTCCGAGCTGGGCAGCATCGTCGGCCTGGTGCAGGTCATCGGTTAGTGGCGGGCGGCCCGCGCCCCGCGAGCCTGCGCCGGGACGGCGGCTGGCTCGCGGTCCGCCAGGGACGACGGAGCGGAGGCGCTCCAGCATGGGGCGATGCCGTTGTGCCGCTTGCCGCTGTCGGTCTGTACACTGGATCGGGTGCGCTGAACAGTGGAGGGTACGGTGTACCTTCCGGGCTGTGGACGTGACGTCACGGCGTGGGGCCCGTCTTGCATGTGAATGGTCGTGTCACGTTGTCAGAGCGGCCAGTGATCCGGCGGGTGTCAGCATTATTGGCTAGTGCGTAGCCAGCGGTGGTCGCGTGCGTTTGGACGTGGTCCCAGCTGAAGCCGGTCCGCCGCGCCGTCTTCTCAGTGGCGTCTCGCGGCAAAGCGTGGTTACCGCGCCGACCCACGGTCACTGCACTGACTTGTTGGCCTTCCTGACCGTGACCTGGCGTGACCTGACCCTGTGTTGACCCGCCTGCTTCATGTCCTTTTCCCTGAGTCCGCCTGACCCTGGCGGGTCCCGCCTGACCCGGCTTCACCCGCCTGACCCTGCCGTACCCCGCCTGACCCCGCCTGACCTTGCCTGACCCTGCCTGACCGTGCCCCACCCTCTCTGGCACCGCCGGCCTCGCTGGACCCCGCCTGACCAGTTGACCCCGTGCGGCCGGCAGTGTCCTCGGTGCACCGTCACCTGGCGTCCGCGGCGCAGGCGCGCTGCACGCGCGGCCCCGACTCTGCCCAGACGGAGCCGGCCGTCGAGACGCTGCTGGTGGACCTGCTGCGGCTGGCCTCGCTGCTCGTCTGCGTGCCGCTGCGGCCGGACCGCTCGGTCAGTGTGCCGCCGCGCGCGCCGCTTCTGTGCAGCGTCGGTTTGGATCCAGTGCTCGGTGCCGGTGCCGCGTGAACGGAAGCTCGTGTGGGCTGCTTGGCTATCATGGAAACGTCGCCATTGGCGGTGGTCGAGCTCGCCGCCGGGCCGTGTCGGCGTGAGCGGCGGGAGCGCCGCGATGTCGGTGTAGGAGCATCGGTGCGTTGGCCTGACCTGACCGGCGGCTGCGGCAGGGCTCGGAGGCGCCGCCGCCGCAGACGGATGAGCTGAAGGCGTCCGGTGCGGGGCCGGGCGCCGCGCCCCGACCCAGCCTCCGCCAGCTGGTGGTGGACAGAGGTGAGCGGCCGGCATAGTGACGGCCCGGCACTGCCGGAGAGACGGACGGGCAGACACCGCCACCCTGGCGCTAGAGTGGAGCCGAGTGGGGGGGGGGGGGGGGGGGGGGGCATCGGTGGAGGCGCCGTTAAAGCTGCCTGTCAGAGGGCGAGGAGTTTGAAACAAGCGGATGTTCGGGCACTCATGTCGCTGTCACTGAAACGAATGACTGGGAAGAGGCCGTGCCGCCGGAGGGCTGTGGAGTCGGCTGGCTCAGGGCGGGAGGGCTGTGGGGCGGGCTGACTCAGCGGGAGGGCTATGGAGCGGGCTGACTTGGAGCGGGAGGGCTGTGGAGCGGGCTGACTCAGAGCGGGAGGGCTGCGGAGCGGTCGGCCCCTGCTCAGAGCCGGCGGCATGAGCTCGCCACTGACGCTGTCCTGTGGCGGTCGGCAGTGCTGGAGAACAACGTGATCGTGGAGCAGCTGCTGCTGTCGGCGGCTCTGGTGACGGCCGCTCCGCTCGAGGTGCACGAGCGCACCGAGCAGGACGTGAGTGGTCGGCAGGGGGCGCCAGAGCGCGGCGCCGGCGCCACGCAGGCCCTGCTCAGGGCTGGTCCCGCCTTCACAGGCGCCAGGCGTGCGGAAAGTTGCGCACTGCTGGGGGAATGACCGAGTGATCGTAACTATTTGTCACGTGATCAGATCATTAAGTCATGATTAGAAGGGTAATTTAGTCGTTGATCCGAATTGCTGGTAAGGTAGATGCTTTCTAAGTCAGATGTTGGATGTTGTTATGTTAAACTTCTGCCATTCGTTTCAATAAAAGCATGCTGCCGAAATATCACATCCATATCTACATTCTCCTGGTATTTTTCCGAGGAATAAGGGGTTTACTACTGTCCTATTTATCTATGTGCGAAATGTCCCTTGCAAATGCACTGAACAACTCACGCAGACGTTAGATGTTCTTAAGTTAGAAGTTCGATGTTTAGATGCTGGTAAGCTAGATGTAGGTTAGGTATTAAGTTAGATTTTGACATCTTTCTTGTCTGGTAAGTTAGATCAGTTAGATGTTCATAAAAGTTGCATTGGCTTTTGTAACAGTGATGTAAAAATCAGTTGTCAGCGACGTTTCCATCGTTGTCCCCATTCAAGACTGGAGCACGTGCAGACCCGTTACACCCATGTGCCCGGCCGCCGTCGGCCGAACCTCGCCCCCTCTGACGCTGCTGGCGCGGATGGTGACAGGGCGGTGCCGGCGCGCGCGCGGACGGCGCGGCGCTGGCCACGGCGCTGGACGACCTGCTCAGCACCCTGGTCACCCAGTCCTCGGACCGCAAGCTGCTGGCACGCGCCATCATCTCGTACCTGGGCTCGCGTGAGTGACGGCAGCCGTGCCGGGCGGGTGTGCGCGGCGGTGGCGGGGTCGGACGGGCTGTGTCTGTCGCTGCCCCCGTCATGGTGACCTGTCCTGTCGCGTGATGGGACAGCGTCCGGACTCGTAGCAATATGAGGAGAGCGTGCGGTGTTCCGAGTCGAGCAAGCTCCGTGGTGTCATCAGCTTGTGCCGGCTGCGGAGAGGCTGTGGGTGACCCGAGCACAAGGGCATAACCGGACCTGTGAACCTGAGAGACGTTTCCATGTTCATGATTGGGATATAACTCGGCAGGTTTTATGGTGGGCGGTCATGCATCCCTGGGCCCCCTCTGTGTCACCCAGTCGGTCCTCCGCAGCCTACCGCCGGGCGGACCCCCTAACCCGGACCGTGACCTGACCTGACCTGACCGCGCGCTAGGCTCCGGCGGCCGCCCGCCGCGAATCTCCCAGCTGCTGCTCAACTTCTTCCTGAAGGTGCTGGCCTCGGACACCGCCGCCGCCTCCATGATCCGGTACTGCGGCCTCGAGGTAGGCGCCGGCCCTCCTCGGCCGGGTCAGGGCGCGGCTGTGGCGTGGGACCCCCCCCCCCCCCCGGATTTCCGGTGGCGATTGCGACTTGCGCTGATGCGTCTCCAGTTTGAGATGGTAAGAAAAAGCTGTCACGCTGGCAGCGACGTGTGAGTTGAAATGCGCTTTACGATGTAGCAACAAGGAGCGGGTATCACTGGTCGGCTATACGCGAGAGGTATGTTAGAGTCGCGTTGTTTCCCGCCGCGGATACTCATTCGCCTCAGCTGGACTGTGTCTTGACCACGCCCCGTCGGCGGCCGGCAGTGGGTGTTCGAGAACCTGGCGCTCTCCTGCCGGGCGGTGACGTCACCGGCCAGCGGCGTGACGTCACAGATGATGCGCCACATGGGCCAGCGGCAGCGGCGGCCGGCGTCGGCGCTGACGCTGCCGGCGCGCCGCGCGGCCGGCGCCGCCGGCTCGACCGCCACGCACCGGCTGGAGGATGTGGACGGACTCATCAACGTGGCACCGCTCAGTGAGTGGCAGCGCTGGGCCTGCGGAGGCCGTCTGCCCGGGGTCGGGTCAGAGGGTGGGAGCGGCGGCGGGCTTTGCGTGTGGGTGTCGACTGTTGCCGGGCTAGGGCCCGGTCAGAGGGTGACGGGGTAGCGGGGGGGGGGGGGGTGACGGCGGGTGCTATGAAGGAGACACCAGGCCAGCAGTTGTGGAGGATCGCGGACTGGGGAGTGGGCCTGGTGGCGAGAGCTGCACCTGCCGTACCCGCCACCGCCAGCCCGAGCCGCGTCCTGACCCCTCCCGCTGTTCGCCGCAGGCACCATCACGTGCAGCAACCCGATGGCGCTGCAGCCGGAGGTGCTGGTGCAGCCGACGGCGCCGCACCGGCGCTCGCGCAACCCGGCCTGGTCGCACCACTTCTACGCGCCCGAGGAACGCACGGTGGAGCTGCACGTGCGCCTGCCGTGTGCCGTGCTGCTGCACCAGGTGCACCTGCAGCCGCACGTCAACTCACTCGCCAGTGAGTGCACAGGGAGGGAAGCGCCGGTGGGGCGGGGGTCCGGCCGGGCGGCAGGAGGCGGGCCGGCTAACGGATCGAGTGTTAGGCCGGATGGGTCGTAGTCGTCCCTGCTTCTGTGCTGAAGCAGGCCCCGGACCTGCTTCAGCTCAGTGAACAGGCGTATTGATTGGCGGTTTAATTCACGTCTTACGCCACATAGTTGGAGCTAAGTATTTTAGTTGTTCTCTTGCACACTTGCGGCAGCGTTCCGTCCTCGGTGTTTTTGTGACCTTAATGCGGGATCTTTCCGCGCCGGCGCGCGTGCCGACCGTTGACTCATTTGCCACATGCTTGCAGGTGGTTTTTGTTTTGTTTATTCATTAAGTCGCTCATAGACTCATAGACTTCACTGGCAGTGGGAAGTCACTCGATACAGCGCAGTGCATTGCAGTCCAGGGCAGACGATGCCCAGACCTCTCAGATGACAAGGTGTGACCAAATATGAAAATGACTGGCCTGTACGTCTGAAGATAGCTGACATGTATGTCTGTGTGCGCGCGCGGCAGCGTGTCCGTCGGCGGTGACGGTGGAGGTGAGCAGCGGCGGCCCGACCGGGCCCGTCTGCACGTCGGTGCCGACGGCCGGCCTGACGTTCATCGGCATCGAGCTGGCGCGGCCGACGGTGGCCACCGAGCTGACGCTGCGGCTCCACCGGCCGGCCGACTCCTACCAACCTGGGCCTCTCGCAGCTGCGTCTGCTCGCCTCCACCACCTTCGGGCCGGCGCCGGCCGCGCACGCCGACCCGGGCGCGGCTGAGTGGTGCGTGTCGGGTGGGCGCGAGGGCCGGCCGCCGGCGGCGCCGTGCCGGTCCGGTGCTGCCAGCGGGGCGCTCAGACGCAGCGCGTCGCCTGGTCATGAAGTGTGGCGTGTTGCGACGCGTCGTGCCTCTCTGCCGTGTCGGTAGCACACATTAGTGGGTACCGCAACGCGCTGGGAGCGCTCGTTTTAAAATTATTCAATTTCAGCTGTGCTGTGGAAATAAAGCGGGCAAAGCCGGCGGATGCTGGCCGGCCGGCCATGCCACCACGGTCAGTTCACAGCTCACTGAAATGTCCGAAGGAGCGTGGTCGCCTGAGGGGGAGAGCGTGTCGTGTGTGCGGCCGGTGTTCCTCTATCAGTCAGCTGCCCGCGTTCCCAGTCGCCGTCCCCAGCACCGAGCGCGTGTTGACGCCTCGCGCGGCGCGCGTCTCTCCGGCAGCCACCTGTGGCTGCGCCTGCTGGACGCGGCGCTGCCGACCTCGGCCGACCGCGAGACGCTGGACCAGCTGTGCGCGCTGCCACAGCTGCTGGAGCGCAGCCGCGCGCTGCTGGCGGCGGCGGCGCGCCGGCCGGACAGCAGCCGGCGCGCGGCGCGTCTGCTGCTGCTGCTGGGCCGGCACCAGGCCGAGCTGGGGCTGGGGCTGGTGCGCGGTTTGCTGCGCCGGCCGCCGCCCGCCGGCCAGCAGCCAGTCCGTCTGCTCTACCAGCTGGCCACCACCAACGACCAGTTCATGGGCAACAGGGTGTTCGAGCTGCTGACCTGGATTCGGGAGTCGGCGCTCGGAGCGGTACGGTCCAGGCGGCGGCGGTGGGGTGTCGGCACGCGGGGCGCGTGGGCGTTGTCGGCGCGACGGAGGCGGTCCGCTGGGGACGGCCGGGTCTTAACCAGCGAAAGAGGGGATGAGGCGCGAGTGTCCTGAAGTGCATCTTGTGCGCTCGCTTGCGCCGTGTGCGATGTCGCCTCTGTGCTCCTGAGACTTTGTTACCACTTCAAGCGATGCTGTGACCCGAGGTGTTGCGACCAGGCCAACACTATGACCGTTGGCAGCCCCCCGCACCGGCGAGCGCTCGGTGTCGACGCATTGCCCCGTCCCTGTATGTGAGCCGCCCCGTGGCACGGCGGCGGCAGTGGCGCGCCGTGACCCGCCGTGACCCGCTGCCCTGGCCCCGGCAGGACGTGGCCACGTCGCTGGGTCCGCTGCACGCCTCGCTGGTGCACTGCGTCGCGGCCATCCTGTGGACAGTGGCCCAGCTGAGTCACGACGGCGTCCATCAGCTGATCCCCACCGATCTAGTCACGTGAGTGTGGGCGGCGAGCGCGTGCCCGGCGCGCGCCCATGGCCCTCGTGCGCGTCCTTGGCGCCGTGGCCGGCCATGTCGTGTGTGACCGGCTGGTGGCGTGGCCCGACGCGGTACGCCGCCGCGCCGTGTGCTGCCGTACGGTGCTGCCCCGCGGATTCCATACCCGTGTGCCCGGCCGTGGCGTGTCCGTGATCGTTGGGCGGCGTGTTTCAGTGTGGTGTACGGCTGGTGCAGCCGCCTGCCGACCGAGTCGCGCCTGAAGCAGTCGCTGGACTGGGTGCTGTGCGCCCTCTGCCACCTGCAGCCGCCGCTGCTCAGTCAGCTGCTGCAGACCATGGGCGTGCTGGTGCCGCCCGGCGACGGCGCCAACGCCACCGACGACAGGTCAGTGGCGGCGCGCGCTGACGGCTTCCGTTGGCGGCAGGTCAGCCGGCCTTCCAGCTGCTGCTGGCCCGTTTGTGCCTCCGTTCATTTGTGCAACGATGCCATGGTAAAATGCTGACGTAAAGCGCTGGTCCCTGGCGAGAAGGTGGCACTTGACGCCTGCGCCGTGGCGCTTCAGCGTCGTGCTCTGATCCGCCCGTCACCGCGCCCTCCTGACCTGCTCTCGCCGCCGCCGCCGCCGCCCACAGGAAGGACATGGAGGCGGAGGCGTGCGCGTCGGTGAGCGACGACGACAAGCACGGCGCGTCGGCGTCGGCGGCGGCGCCGGCGCGCCTGCTGCCGGCCGAGCGGCTGGAGCTGGGCGGCGGCCAGCTGGCGACGCTGGCCGCCGTGCTGCAGGCGCCCGCCGCCGTCAGCCAGGCGGTCGACTCGGGCCTGCTGCACGCCGTGCTCGTGCAGGCCGTGCATGGTGAGCGTTGGCTTGGGTGACTGGCGGGGGAGGGCGGCGGCGTGCAGGGGCGGTGGCTTGGGATACTGGCGGGGAGGATGGCGGCATGCAGGGGCGGCGTGCGGCGTGCAAGGCTTGGGATGCTGGCGGGGGAGGGCGGCGGCGTGCAGGGGCGGTGGCTTAGGATACTGGCGGGGAGGATGGCGGCGTGCAGGGGCGGCGGTGTCGTTCAGGGGGGTGGGGACGGTTGCGGCTTCTTTAGAGGAAGTTGGGGTGGTGGAGAGGCTGCGGCTCAGTTAAGGGAGGACCTTTCCTGGCACGGCGCAATGCTGCGAGGTGCTGCCGTGGTCGCGGGGGTGTCTTGGTGGCTGTGACGCCTTGGCGTGGCGTGGAAATCAGCTGGGGTACTTCCTTCGTCGGTGGCCTAAAGGGTTTTTTATTTGGTATCGCGGTTTCTTTGATATTTTTTTCGCGCTCTTAACCCGCAATTTAAACTCCTATCCGTATCATGTAACTAGATATTTTTCCGCCACTGTTTGCTGGCTGTTTATCCATGGGAATTGCCGTCCCCGACGAACGGGGTCCAGGCATTGAACTGATCAACACCAAACCAGTGTCATAGACAGCGGCCGGTCGGGCCTCTGTCGCGCGGCTGTTGACGTCAGAGTGGGCGCCGTACGTGACGTCCGCCGCCTGCCGTCCGCCGCAGACTGCTACTCGGAGATGGGCGGCCCGGAGGACGGGCCGGACCGGGAGTCGGCCGACCGCGACGAGGGCCTCACCGACGCGGACAAGCGGTGCCGCGGCGGCCAGCAGCCGGGCAGCGCCGCCCCGACCGCGCAGGTGAGCGCCCGCCGCCCGCGCCGTCTGCAGGCTGTGCCGCTCGGCGGCGCGTCAGCAGGCGGTCTGGAGAAGGCGGGCCGCGTCGGCTTTCAGTGATGCTTGCGACGTTGTCGCGGCGGACGACGGGCTTGTGCGCGTTTACACCTTGACTGATGTTTCGGACGTGAGGAAAGTGTCTGCCGTCCCTGGCACCGGTGCCCGAGGTGCCCGATCATCGGGCGCCGGCTGATAACGCGGCTCGGGCCGCTGTCTGCTGCTGTCTGTCGGGCCGCTGTCTCTGCTGTCTGTTGGGCCGTTGTCGCCGCTGTCTGTCGGGGCCGTCGTTTGCCGACGTGGCCCTGAACGGCACTCGTGGCCGGCAGATGCCGGCGCTGCTGGCGCTGCTCAGCGCCGCCTGCTGGGAGCCGCGCGTGCGCGACTGGCTGGCCTCGGACACGGCGTCGGTGTACTGGCTGAGTCTGGTGCGGCTGCTGGCCGTGCGGCCGGCGCGGCCGCTGCCGGCCGGCCTCGAGACGCAGCTGCTGCGCCTGCTGGCGCGCTGCTGCCACTGCCACCCGGCCAACCAGCGCCGGCTGGCGACCACCGTCTGTGACGTGCTGTCGGCGCAGCTGGAGGCGCCGGCCGGCTACCGGCCGCGGCCGCAGGGCTTCACGCGCCGGCTCGTGCTGGGCCTGCTGCTGGAGAGCGAGCGCGTGGGCGTGCTGCTGCGCGCCGCGCCGCCGGCCGCGCTGGCCGTCGGCGCGCAGTCGCCGCCGCACCACCCGCGCTTCTGGGCCGACTCGCCGCTCGTGCTCAAGACAGACTGCACCGTGGCACAAGTGCTGCAGGCGGCGTTCGGTGAGCACGGCGCGCGCGGCCCGACCGGCGCGACCCAGGGGAGAGGGGTGTCTGCTTGCCTACGACTTTCGATGGACACGTGCGCACGTGTACACGCCGGGAGCTGTGTACACGTCGGCAGGTCTATCACGGCGTAGTGTGTTGTGCGCGTGGTTGTAACTTCCTGGTGCAGCTCTTCACAAATCTTGCTCGCGTGCATTGGCGTCACAAGGATCGCGAGCATCGCGCCGCGCGATGTAGACAAAAGCATCCCCTTGCCTCGCGTCACGAGGTGATCATTGTTTCGCTTCAGTCGCTCAAGTCGCAGTTGGCCGACGTCGCCGGCGGTACAGTCTTGACTGAGAGGTGCCGGAGCCCACGCGGCCCGCTGCGCCTGACGCGTCACATTGCCCCGCGCCCCCAGGCACGGACAGCTCCGGCGGCGCGTCTGCCCCGAAGGAGCAGCAGCAGCAGCTGCAGCGCGGCGACAAGGAGCAGAAGAACCAGGCGAACGCGGCAGCGGTGGCCGACGCCGACGGCCCGCCCGGCACAGGCTCCTACAAGGCCAAGCAGGAGAAGAAGTACGGCAAGAGGAGTCGACGCACCGCAGGAGGTCAGAAGAGCCGTGACGCACAGTGTGACCTCCGAAACTGGGGAGGAAGGGGGGGGGGGACGCTGCGGAGGAGTCATGTATCGCACTGTTACCTCTGTAATGTCAGCAAGGCCTTTGCACTCACTTAAGCAGATGCCGTGTAGGTTTAAGTTGACGGGCGCTGGCGACAATTTGAACACAGGCGTGATAGTCGCTTTAGTTCTCATTGTGTCATGCGGCTCTGCTCATCGATCTGTTCACGTTTTTTAAGTTGAGTTGGTGAATCTTTTGCATCGATCCTGCATCGTTTTTCTTTTTTGTACACAGTCACGCGCTACGCAATCGTGTCAGTGTTTTGTACGGCTGTGTCTAGTCTGGTCGGATCTGCGCTGTCTACCCTATCCGTGCTTACTCAGTATGGGCGTGTTGGACTGCTACCGAGTGTGTGCCGCTGTTTTAAGCGGTCGTGTGCCGCCGAAGTGCAGTGTACTGGCCGGCACACCGTCCTCTCCCCGCCCTGGCGCCGGCAGCGGCCGACTCCAGCAGCCCCGCTCATGTGCGGGACACCGCCCGCCGCCCCCTGACCCGGCCCCGACGCGGCAGACTTCCTGCCGGAGGTGGCGCCGGCGCCGGCCGAGGCGCGGTACGAGCTGGTGGATCCGCAGCTGTCGGACCAGCCGCTGCCGCCGGCCGCCACCCTCAGCCAGCTGCTGACGGTGCGCGCCGAGCGGCTGCCGTCGGACGCTGCGCCGCCCTCGCTCTCGCTCACCGTGCGCCAGAAGGGCGCCTCAGGTGAGTCGCCGATCCACCTCGCCGCCAGTTTGTTGTCGTCGCGGCTCTGTGGGAAAGAAAACGGGCGATTTGACGCGGGGATGCGCATGTAAGGTGCTAACTTAGTGCGGGACGTTCCCCATGGAGACGGCCTGGGCTAGGCGCGATGCTTCGACGTTACCACGGTGCAGCGATTGTCGAGAGCAGTGGGCTGGCGTGCACGATCGCCGCCGGCGCCTGACGCCGCCGCCGCACCGGCAGGGTGGTCGGGCTCGCCGAGCCGCGAGGAGGGCGACCTGTCGACGGCGCTGCTCGGCGCCGCCGCCTTCCCGTCCGTGCTGTCCGTGTTCGCCGAGGAGGGCGGCCTGGCGCTGCTGGCGCGCACGCTGCCGCTGCTGTTCCCGGAGGGTGGCGCGCCGCCGCCGCCGGCCGTCAGCGGGCGTACGGACCGGCCGCCGCCGGCCGACCTCAACGACGCCGAGTGGGTCAAGGTGGACCAGACCGAGGAGGACGAGTACGTGAGCGGCCTGATGCCGCTGGCCGGCGGCGGCGGCGGCGGCACGGCCGGCTCGCAGCTGGGCGCCGGCGGCACTGGCAACGGCGGCGGCGGCGTGGCGCCCGTCATGTCGCCGCACAGTCTGGCCTGCTTCGGACTCTTCCTCAGGTGAGGCCCGGTGGCAGGCCGCCGGCGCCGCTGGGAGTGGGGCCCCGCTGCCCGTGGCCAGCGGCGCCGAGTGCTTCCTGGTGGGAGGTAGGACACCCTGCCCTGTGATGAGCGGTGGCGGTATGGTGGTTATGGCGTCTGGCTCTGGAAGTGTTGGTCCTGTATTTGGTTCCCTGGCGCACTTCTATCGCATTTCACACGGAACTGAATGAAGGCGTCCCGTCTCTTAATGACCCTGGCAGTCTGTGAGACGTAAAGCCCTGACCATTATTGCTGCGATGCACTGCAGCCCTGCATACAACACTGACAGCAGCTGTTGCGATAGTGTTGAGCCGTGGCAGTTACACCTCGTGAACTCCGATGTCTTTTTGTCAGCATGTGCATGCCTGTGCCCGCCTGTTTTCCCTCACGACTGCCAACGTGCCCGTGTGGCCGGCGGCCGTCTGGGTGTGTACCCCGGACCGGGGCCGGCTCGTGCCGTGCAGCGCTGAGCAGTCTCGCCGCCGGCCGGCGCGCGACCCGCTATGACCCGGCGCCCGTCCGCCAGGCTGCCGGGCTACGCCGAGCTGCTGCTGCAGGACCAGGTGTGGGCGCGCTACCTGCTGCGGCTGGCGCTCGGCGTCACCGACGACGGAGACGGCAGTGAGTGGGCGCCTCCGCTCCGGCCGCTCTCGGCCGGCGGGGTCGGGGCGCTGGTCACCGGCTCCTCCGTGGCCAGACCCCGCCCCCAGACCGCGGCGTCTGCAGGCCCGGTGTGGCGTTGTCGGTATTTTTGTTGGTTGACGTGTTGTGAGGACGTCCACTCGCTGGACTCTCATTTGCCCTCCTATATTTGTTTTCTTTCCATTTCCGAAGCAGTGTCTCATGTCGGAGTCGATCGTGTGAGTTTTTGTCGACGCTACTGCTTCCCCAATAGGTCGCGTGTCTCCTCCGCACTTGACGCGACCGGAGGTACCGAACTAACCACTGTTGTTTGTGTTTCATGCGCGCGCCGTCAGCCTTCGCTCGCATGCCGCGTGTCGGTGTAAGCCGCCCGCTGCGCCCCACCGCGCCTCGCCAGTCCGCAGCGGGTGGCTGTGGCCGCGCCTGACCGCGGCGCCCGGCGCCTCTGCCTGCAGACGAGATCCTGCGGCACGGCCAGTCCAGCGAGCTGCCGCTGTACCCGTTCCAGCTGATGCAGCGGCTGCTGGACGCCACCCAGCTGACCACGGACGACGGCCAGCTGCTGCGACGGCGCTGTCTCGAGATCGGCGCCGTCAACTTCCTGCTGGCCTGCACGGCCGTGCTGAGTCACTACTGAAACGGGCGTCCACCTGCCCGCGCTCGAGTACCAGGTACGCGGCGCGCGGAGACGGGCTGCCCGGTGCCGGACACTGGTCCGACCGCGGCGTCCGGTGCGGCGTGCTGAGGCGTGACGTACGGGTCACGTGGGTGCGTCAGGCGATCGCTTCGTCGTTCAGGTGCTCGTGACGTTGTTCGTCGTTTTGACCAGCGACGGCTGGACAACTGGTGTTCTTCCGATACCTTGGGTGCTGCTGCGAGCGGAAATTGGACTGAGGTTTGGAAGCCCGTTGCGAAGGAGTGAGCTCCGGTCGCACTGTACGTTTGCTGTGACTTGGCCTTAGCATGTCAGCTGTGCAACATCTGGAAGGCTTTTTAGAAGAATTTTTAGTTTCCCTTATTGGCCCTCATATTGATCCTATTGACCCAGACACTAATGGAGCCAGGCTTGAAGCTCCAGTTGAGGCGCCGCGGTACAGCTGGGCATCAGCCAACGTCGCATCTGGGGGCCGGCTAACGCCAGGCCTGCCGCTCCAGCTCCCGTTCGCTGCGCGTGGGGCGACGGCCGCTGACTAAGGATTGACGCCTGTCCGTCCGTCCGCAGCTGATCCTGGCCACCACGCGCAACCAGCTGCTGTCCGAGTCGCAGTCGCAGCGCACTGGCGAGGAGCGCTCACACCAGTACTGGGCCAAGGGCACCGGCTTCGGCACCGGCAGCACCTCGCAGAAGTGGAACGTCGAGCAGGCCATGCTCAAGCAGAAGTCGGAGGAGGAGCACGTCACCTGGCTAATACAGGTGCCGGCGCGGGGGGGGGGGGGGGATCGCCGCCCGCGGGCTGCCTGGGGGGATCGCCCCCGCGGGCTGGCAGGGCCGCTCGCGGGAGTGTCGGGCTGGTGAGGGCTCTGTGAGTGTGGCGTGGTGGGGTAGGTGGCGGCGAGGGCGAGAAGACCGTAGTGACGGCGTGCGGAATGATTGTCGTACAGAGAGCCAACGATCCGGCTGTTGCGAGGTGGCGCGTCGTCGCGCCGCAGCCTACCCTGTATGCGTCGTTCGGCGAGGCGCTGTATCGCGGTTCGCCGTGGTGGATGCTGTGCGGCGGTGTCCGCGGTCCGCGTGCGGCGTCGCTCGCGGCGCGCCGCCGCTGCCTCACGACGCGCGGCGACCCCGTCCACAGACGCTGGCCTAGCTACATCAACCCGGGCGACGCGGCTGTCAGCGGCGGCGGCGCCGGCGCCTCCTCCGGCCCGGAGGGCGAGCAGGCAGACCTGCTGCCCGAGGGCCTGGCCGAGCGCATCCGCGAGTCCAACATCCTCACGGCCGTGTGCTCGTACCTGCGGAACGACTCGGTGCTGGACATGGCGCGCCACGTGCCGCTGTACGGGGCCGTGCTGCGCCTGCTGCGCGCCTTCACCGCCAGCCGCCAGCTGGCGCCCTTGCTCGCTCAGGTGGCGCCGCTGCTGGCCAACATGCGCCAGGTGGTGGACACCTACACCTCGCACCTGCAGTGAGTCGGCGGCCGCCGGGGCTGAGCAGCGTGAGCGGGTTTGGCGGTGGGTTTTTAAGGGGATGTCGGGAATGTAAGTTTTGGAGGGTCAGGTGGGAAGGGTCGCAGGAGTTAAACGCTACCTCGCAAGTTTCCTGCTTCTTTAGTGGGTTTTCTGGCGGCCGTAAAGAATGGGACAATGCTTGCGATTCCTGGACTTTCCATCGGATGTCGGATGAGGCGTCATCTGCCCGGTGAATGTGTGTGTGTGCCACGCTCAGTCTGCAGGCCCGTGTGGCCCGCCGCCGAGCCGTGCGTGTGGCCCGCACTGACCAGTGCCGCCGCCGCCGCCGCCGCAGCTCCAGCAAGTCGCGCAAGTCGGACAAGCCGGCCAAGTCGGGCTGGCCGAAGGAGGACGAGGACGGCGGCCTGGCGCGGCTGCTGGCCACGATCCAGGACACGTCGCGGCTGGTGGAGTCGGCCGCGGCGGCGCCCGGACCGGCCGCGGCGCTGACGGACGGCGCCGAGCCGGCGGCCGCCGCGCCCGGCGCCGCCCGCTCGCTGCAGCACGTCTACCTCGAGACCATGAAGGAGCTCCAGTTCGGTACGTGCCGCCCTGCTGAGAGGAGGCGTTCGGGGCCCGTGAATGGCCGGTGTAATCGAATCGCGGGAGTTCCGAAGCGAAGTTGTCAGAATGTGTGGGCCGGGGTGGCACGCAGCGGTGCGCCTGCCGTGCCGTGACAGCCGGGGTGCCGACACTTTTCAGACACGCACGAGATGATCGTGGAGAACCCGAACGGTGGCACGCGTTTCGTGGTGGCGCATCACTTCGAGTCGACGATGCGCGCCGCCGGCGAGCGCTCCCACCCGGCCAGGTACGCCGCCCCTCCCGGCTGGGGAGGGGGAGGATGCGACGGCGAGGGGAGGGGCGCTCTCAGCGGTCGGCTCGGTCTGGACCCGGCGGCCGTTTCCATGTGCCATATGCGTCTCATCACGGAATCGCTGCGTGGTGATTTTTCAGCTTGGTGCCTCGAATGTTTCATATGGTTGCTGTTAAGGAGCGGGATGTGTCGGCTGTCGAGGGAGCGGACAGAGGCTAGCACTGTGTCACGCGGCGGGCGGTTACACCTGTTCAGCTGCCGTCCGGTGACGCACACGTCGGGGTCTGAGACGCGGTGCCCGCCGCGTTGTTTGTCTGACGACCGTGTGCGGAAGGTCGGGTGGTGGAGGCTCGAGTCCGGTTGCCGGACACGGGCTTCATCACCCCCACTCCAGCGGGCGCGAGGGCGGGCGACGTGAAACGCGTAGATGTGACGGCGGCGTCAAAGCCCAGAGATTACTAGATATCCGCGCCTCAGGCCTGGACATCGCGGTGTGCGGCCGCGACGTCAGTTCATTGTTCCAACGTGGTCCATGCCGTTAAACGGCGGGGCCCTGTCTTGAGACGCCAGCACGGCGCCGGCGCCCGGGCGTCGGCGGCGTGCGGCGCCGCGCCGCGCGGCTCGCACCCTGACACGGCTCGCCGTGCTGTGTCGGCGCCCGGCAGGATGAAGCGGCTGGCGCAGGAGACGGTGACGCTGTCCACCAGCCTGCCGCTGAGCTTCAATAGCTCGGTGTTCGTGCGGGTCGACCTGGGCCGGCTGGATCTGATGAAGGTGCTCATCACGGCGCCCGCCGACACGCCCTACTCCAACGGCTGCTTCCTCTTCGACGTCTACTTCCCGTACGACTACCCCAACGCGCCCATGCTCATCAACCTGGACACGACCGGCCGCAACACTGTCCGGTGAGTGGCGGCGGTCGGCTCGAGCGGCGGGTTAGCGGGCGCCGTACCGCAGTGGCGGTCCGGCACCAGCGGCGGACGGCTCGTGCGGCGGGTCAGCGGGCGCCGTACCGCAGTGGCGGTCCGGCACCGGCGGCGGACGGCTGCCGCGCTCCTGCCGGGCCGGTGCGGGCGCGGTCGCGGGCATGACGGTCCGCGACCTGGTGCGGGACCGAAGGGACTGGCCCTGTGGCAGGGTGTCACGCTGTTCCGGGGAGGTTTAATGGCAGCTGATGTCGCCCGTCGGTTTTGCGACACCTGTGCAGTGAGTCGACCTTGCCCAGCCCCTCGTTTGTTGTGAAAACACTCTTCAGGTAGCGCTCCGCGGGTGTCTTCATTCCCCCCCCCCCCCCCCCCATCTCCCATTCGCCGCGTGTGAGTCGGTGAGGTGACCCGCTGTCTCGCCCGGTCCGCGGCAGGTTCAACCCCAACCTCTACAACGACGGCAAGGTGTGCTTGTCGGTGCTGAACACCTGGCACGGTCGGCCCGAGGAGAAGTGGAGCCCACAGACCTCCAGCTTCCTCCAGGTGAGCGCCGCCCTCCGTCGAGGGTCGGCCCCGCGGCAGGGCGCCTGGCCTCGCCTGTGGGGTCGCTGCGTTCGACGGTGCTGGCGAGGCGCGGCGACCCCGCTTGTGGTGTCCGTGGCTCTCCGTGGAACAGCGCGCATCGAAAAGGAAACGCATCTCGGCAATGCGCATGACTCCCGCCGTCTGTCTGTCTGCAAGAGCCGATGAGCGGGTATGAGCACATGCTGTTGTTGGTCAGCGCTGCGTGGCGGGCCGTTGACGTTAGTTGGGCGCGCGGCCGCCAGGTGCTGGTGTCGATCCAGTCGCTGATCCTCGTGTCGGAGCCGTACTTCAACGAGCCGGGCTACGAGCGCTCGCGCGGCACGCCCAGTGGCACACAGAGCAGCCGCGAGTACGACGCCAACATACGACAGGCCACCGTGCGCTGGGCCATGCTCGAGCAGATCCGCAAACCCTGCCCCTGCTTCAAGGAGGTGAGAGCGGCGCACCCGGGCCCCGGCTCGGTGGCGGCGGCTAGCGCGGCGCAACCCGGCCCAGCCACGTCTCCGTGTGCGCTGCTGGTTTGCAGCATCTCTTGACCTACGCGTGTTGCAATGCGTAGTAAAATTCGACTTCTGGAGGGTTTCGTTTTGCGGGTTTCGGTGGGCGGCGCCCCTTTTTTTGGTTCCCGTGCACACCGTTGGGCTTTCAGAATGACGTTGGCTAGCGATGTGGCTGGGAACTGGGGATCGAACGGGAGTGCCCAGTGGTGCTTGAGCCATCGCAGCGCATGGCAAAAGTGGAGACCGACTGCCCGCAGGCGGGGCCCACGCTGAAGCGGCGGGCGTCAGCCAGCCGTACGTGCCGGCGCTGTCGGGCTGCGCCGGCTCCGTCTCAGCAAACCTCGGCCGCCGCGTTTCAGGTGATCGAGAAACACTTCTACCTGAAGCGGCGCGAGATTCTGGACCAGATCCAGGGCTGGATCACCGAGATGGAAGGCTACGCGTCCGACCGACGCGCCTCCAAGACGCTGCACGTCTCCCTGCAGGCCCTCAAGGTGAGCGGGCGGCGGCGTCAGAGCGGGACCCGGCCGTTGATCGCACGCTGGCCTGCTGCCGTGGCTCGCGTAACCTGGCCGCCGTGAAGGGTTGGGAAGGCCACGCTGTTCTCTTCGAACGGTTCAGAACAAAGGACTAGTAGAATGCTGTCCTTGCGGTCGAGTGTGCGCTATATGTGATAGATTTGGACTAAGTCTGGTGCAATCCTGTCAGATGGGGTCGAACGAGGTTCCGCAGCGCTGGCCCGTCCACCGCGACTGCCGTCACTGGCCCGGTTTGAAGTCAAGATATATGCATGATGCGTGGAGGCCGTATCAGGGCCCCTCGCTAGTTGTAGCCGAGTGATCACGTTGAGTGCTGCACATCCTGCGTTGCCCTGTGCCCCTCACGTCTCGCCCCCGTGCTGCAGACGCACTACACGGCCCTGCAAGAGGAGCTGAAGAAGCTGCGGCCGCCGGCCGGCCTGGAGGGCGTGCTGGAGCCGGACGTCGCCCCTCCGCCGGCGGCGGCCGCGGCGGCCGGCGCGGCGCCACACGAGAAGCCCACCGTCGGCCTGTCGCCCAGCGCGCGGCCCGCCGCCGGCCTTAACGCTATCCACGACCTGGCCGAGGCTGGCGCCGCGGGCGTCATCGAGAAGGTCAAGTGTGCGGCGTCGGCGGCGGCTGCAGCCGCGGCCGCAGCAGCGGCCGAGGGCGGGGTGGCGGCGGCGGCGGCGGCACCGCTGCAAACCAACGGCGAGGAGCCGCCGGCCGAGCCGTGAGCGGCCCGCCCGCCGCCTCAGGGAACACGGTGGCCGCTGGGCGCGCGAGTGAGCGAGTGAGTGACGGCCGGAGCTGTGACGGGCTCAGCCACGCACCCGCACTGCGTGCGCGTGCACCGGCCGACGCCGGCCGACCGGCGGCGAGGACAGGCGCGCCGCCCGGATGGCGCGGCACCGACCGCCCTCGTGAGCTGAGGTCTTACTGATTGTGAGAGACGATCGATTGGCTTGGCTTGATTTTAATGAATACAGATGTTCGCAAATACGCCGCCGCGGTGTCCGACGGCGGAGCAAGGTTTGCGACGCCGGGTCAGAGCGAGTCACCGCCGGGTCGGAACGGACGGCGGGCGCCGAGTGCCGCGCGGCACGGCGATAACACGAGTCAGCGTCTGGCACCGAGCGCAGTCGGCGGCAGGCCCGCATCCAGCTGCCCGGAATCAGACGACACGTCGCGGATGTGCGATACGGGGGCCGCGGCGCCAGTGCTGCCGACGGTGGGCGCCGACAAACCGGAGAGATTAGGAACGTTGCGGGGTCACACTCTTGGACAATCAACACGCTTTGAACTTCGGGGCTGGCTGCATACGTCACGTATCCAAGTTGTCTGTTGAAACCTTCACGAGTATTGTTTCGGAACCGTCTCCCGACGGCTGCTTGACTACTAACAACCACGAGCGCCTATAGTTCACGCGGCGCATCCGATCACGCGCTTCACGGACGCCCGATCTGCACTCCGCACTCCACAGTGCCATTCTCAGCCGGCGCGGACGCCGAGCGGCGGCCGTCCCGCAGCCGCCTCTTCCCTTCGGTCTGGCTGACGGTCGCTGCTCCGGCCTACTCGGCGTCGTTCATGGGCGAGAGCGGCTCCTCGGTGGTCTGCGGGCTCGAGGACTCCGGCACGGGCGTGTGGCCGTCGCCGCTGGTGGGTCGGCTGCCGGACGCGGCCGGCGCGCCGTCCAGCGACGTCTCCACGATGGTGGGCGGCACGGCTGTCAGCCAGGGCACTGACGGCACGCAGAAGGTGTCACCGCCGGCGCCGGCCGCGTCCGGCGCCGGCACCGCCCGCCGCCGCCGCTTGGAGTCGCCCGAGCCGCCGGCCCCCTGCGACGGGTCCACGCGCACGCCGCGTGTCGTCATCCTGCCGGCGAACGGGGCGTCAGCATGTGAGACACCAGCTGGCGGCCAGCGAAAGCGCTACGGTCTCGCTTTGCTGGCTGGCGGCAGCAGTGCGAAAAATGCGAATTGTGAAAAGACAGGAAAGCCTGCTAACCGTCCAGCTGGAAGGCACCATAAAGACTTTATCCAAGTTGACACAAGACATTCTAACGAAATATTAACTCCGTTTCCACCATGCATCCGTTTCCACTACGCACTACCGAAGGCGATAGCACCTGAACTACATAAAGTATACGGTTGACCTACTGGCTCAGTGTGATCCTTAAAACGTCTGCCAGCCGCCTCCGCGTCACTCACCCGGTCTTCATGGCGGAGAAGGTGCCGGGCGCGTCACGCCGCACGCGCAGCGAGTACAGGCTGGCCAGGTGGCCGAGCTGGTCCTCCTCGGCCTTGCCGCCGCCCGTCTGCAGCCGCACCTCCGTCTGCAGCGGGTCCTAGCGACGGGCTAGGTCAGCACTGCACGCGGCACCAGTACACCACAAAGCCGACAGGCACGACACCAGCACGCCAGGCAACGCGTACAGGGCACACGCACAAGAATGTACAATGCCGATCAGGCGCTCATCAGTCACGAGCCAGCAGAGTTGGAGCAATGAGAAAATGCCTTACGCTACACAGCACACAACACTCTGTGCCCTGCTCTGCAATATTTTGCCAATCGGGACAGGAAAACTAACAGCATCATACCTCAACTTCAAAGGGGTGTTTGTCCTCAATGAAGATACATTGTGGCCTTTAGACACATGCCCTGTCGTCCTCGTATAGAGCAGCTTGCAGAGCTCTGCATCGCTGCTGGCGGCCCGTCCGCGAGCGGCCGTGATGTAGTGCGAGACTGACCTGGAGAAAGGCGGCCACGCGGTCGTTGAGGGAGGAGACGATGGAGAAGGCCGGTCGTCGGTCCCGCAGCCGGCGCCGGCCGGCTCGGATCTCACGGCTCGGCTGCCGAGCACACCCATCCCGCCGTCACGGCACACTCTCACAGCGTCCGCACAGCACAACGGCACAGCACATCGGCACGGCGTCCGCACAGCACAGCAGCACAGCACATCGGCACGGCGTCCGCACAGCACAGCACAGCCGAGTGGCGCCCGCCCAACACAGCGGCGCGGCTTCCGCACAATGCACAGACACCGACGGTCGCCACCACAGTCGCCTCCACGTAGGCAAAGGACGAGCATTGTATAGAGGACGACCTGCACATGAAGCCGGCTTGAAGTCATGATCCTTTCACGCAAAGCGCCATTGTGGACCATCGTAGTTGGATCGCCTAATTTCCAGCTGGTCCCGACCAAAGTCGTGAGTGAAGGCGGCGACTCTCCCAGCCCTGCCGCCATCGGAAACAGAGTCCCTGGCCCCAGACTTCTCGACGATCGATTCTATGTACACGCAGAGGAAGACGCCGGGCCGGCGCTGACAAACGGCAGTGGCATAACACCCGCGTCTCTCCCGACCCTGTCCCCCCTCGACCTCAGTCCCTCCCGCTCCGCGGCCGCGAGGCGGTCGGCAGCGGGCGGGCCGCTGGTGACGCCGGCGGCGCCGCTTCGGCGCCTGACCTTGGCCACCGGCCGTCGGCTGGCAGCGCGTTCGGTCGGCTCGTCGGCCGGCTCGTGGTACCAGTCCGACTGCTCGTCGTCGCCCTCGCGCCCCTCGTCGTTGGTGTACACGCCCGGGTCGTCCAGGCCGTCCGACTCGCCCCCCGAGCTCAGGCTGCTGCTGCTCATCAGGTCACTGCACACACAGGTCACAGAGGTCAGGTCACTGGATGCACAGGTCAGATATCAGGTCACTGCACACACAGGTCACAGAGGCCAGGTCACTGGATGCACAGGTAAGATATCAGGTCACTGCACACACAGGTCACAGAGGCCAGGTCACTGGATGCACAGGTCAGATATCAGGTCACTGCACACACAGGTCACAGAGGCCAGGTCACTGGATGCACAGGTCAGTAGTCAGGTCACTGTACACACAGGTCACAGAGGCCAGGTCACTGGATGCACAGGTCAGTAGTCAGGTCACTGCACACACAGGTCACAGAGGCCAGGTCACTGGATGCACAGGTCAGTAGTCAGGTCACTGCACACACAGGTCACAGAGGCCAGGTCACTGGATGCACAGGTCAGTAGTCAGGTCACTGTACACACAGGTCACAGAGGCCAGGTCACTGGATGCGCAGGTAAGATATCAGGTCACTGTACACACAGGTCACAGAGGCCAGGTCACTGGATGCACAGGTCAGTAGTCAGGTCACTGCACACACAGGTCACAGAGGCCAGGTCACTGGATGCACAGGTCAGTAGTCAGGTCACTGCACACACAGGTCACAGAGGTCAGGTCACTGGATGCACAGGTCAGTAGTCAGGTCACTGCACACACAGGTCACAGAGGTCAGGTCACTGGATGCACAGGTCAGTAGTCAGGTCACTGCACACACAGGTCACAGAGGTCGTGTCATTGGACGCACAGATCACAGAGGCCATGCCACTGGACGAACGGGTCACACCTTCGGGAGACTCGTGCTAGGGTCAATGGACTATTTACGACGTGTGCTGCATTTCTAGATCGGATCTAAGATTCAAAACCACCCAACGGTTGAGCCATTGACACCGAACCACCGAACCAAACACACCAAACACCGGACCCAACACACCGAACACCGGTCCGAACACACCAAACACCGCACCGCTGGCAGTGAGCACGACGCACACTACCTACCATACGCCTGTGGTCGCCAGTTGGAGCTCTGTACCCTCCTCCAGCGGGGGAGGGGGGGGGGGGGCGGGACAGACACCCTCACCTGTGCAGCCGGTCCAGATCGCTGCACTCCATCTCCTCGTCGCCCTGGCCGGGTCGCGGCGGCGGGAACATTGAGCCGGCCTCCTTGCGGTCGCACCGGCGCTTGCCCAGCATCACACCGGCGTACCTGGAGCGGTCCCGGAGGCCGCCGCGTCAGACGGGGGGGGGGGGGGGGGCAGCTCACCACCACAACAAACCGGCGACAGGCCTGCGCAGCAGCTCAAGTCGGCAAGACACCTCAGGAAAACTGCACGGACGGCAAATCAACGACAGGACCTCAGGCGTCATACCACGGCATAATCGTACCGGACATAGCCAGCGGCATAATCGTACCGGTCGGCCGCCAGATGTCAGCAAAGGCACGCAAGCTATTACACCAGCTGCATGCTTTACAGCGCTCGTGTAGCGTAGCGATGCGGGCCGGGCTACTCGCACCGCGGTGGCGACCGCCGCTGAACGTGGCCGAGGTTCCGCTCGTCTTCCTGGGGACGGGACGCCTGTCGGACGGGTCAGCAGGCTTCTAATTGGGCTGGGCAGGCCAGATCAGGTCATGTATGGTCGGGTCGGGTCGGGTCGGGTCGGGTCGGATCAGGTCAGGTCAGATCGACTCACCTGCCCTCTCCGTACCCGTCCTGCATCTTAGAGCGCTTCCTACGCAGCTCTGACACGGAGCCAGGTGGAAGTCCGACCGACGTTGACGGCTGCGAGAGCTCGCCGTCCAGCGCCATGCGCTTCAGCTTCCGCTTCCTGCCGAAAGATGGCGTCATAGGCGCGCAGTGCGGCCGGCTCGGCTAGCCGCAACGTCAGGGTGACAGCCACGAGCGGCCACGAGGAATGACAGAGAACGGTATTGTTTGCGGGCATGCCAGGCACGGCAGCTTTGGCGAGGGCAGCCTGGCAACATGCCCACCCACCCTCTCCCTCCCGCACAGCACTTTCTCTCTCTCAGAACGGTGACATATCGTTCCTAGTCCCGCGACCACGACAATGAGTGTGCTGGAGACTAACCACCAGGCCAAAAACAATTTCAAGTGACCCACCTTCCCACCTTTCCTCATGACAAGACCATTCAATCCAAGCAGGCGTATGACACATGTAGGCATACACAGAGCAGAATAACTTGCTCTGTGACACCGCAGTCGCTGCTCGCAAATATTTGCCACTATGAAGGCCGACTAACTATTCCCGGTTCGTCCTGACATTGGTTCGTGCCACTACCAGCCCCTAAAAGCTCGAGTTCGAACCGTAGACACTGCGCGAGTTACAGTCTTCCGCCAGTCTCTACAGCATCAGACCGCATCATTACCGGCGCCTGCAAAACGCCCGAGGCACTCCACGGTCACACCGCGCGCCACCCGGCTCCAGCGACCGGAGCTCCCTGCCACGTCAGCCCGCGCCTCGACCGACCGTCTCTGGAGCCGGGCCGGCGAGAAGTTCTCGTTGACGGAGTCCGACTCGGCCATGGGTCCGGCGAGACCGGCGGCGGCCGCCAGCCGGTGCCGCTGGCTGCGCCGGCTGTGTGACAGGATGCCGGCGCTGCTCACCATCTCGTCCGAGTCGCTCTGCGGCCGGGCGCACGCGCACGTTGCGTCACAGGTGGTCTCCGGTCCGGGGCCAGGGCCGAGGGCCGGGGCCGGGGCCGGGGCCGGGGCCGGGGCCGGGGCCGGGGCCGGGGCCGGGGCCGGGGCCGGGCCGGGCCAGGCCGGGGGCCGGGGCCGGGGGCCGGGGGCCGGGGGCCGGGGCCGGGGGCCGGGGGCCGGGGGCCGGGGGCCGGGGGCCGGGGGCCGGGGCCGGGGGCCGGGGGCCGGGGGCCGGGGGCCGGGGGCCGAGGGCCGGGGCCGGGGACCGGGGAGGCCGGGAGGCACGCTGCCAGCTGATCGGTGACGGGGCCGGCGCGGGCAAATCGCGTGCTGCGGCGCTGCCATGTTCCGTGGCTGTCCAGCTTACAGACTTGACGCTTCTCAGCTAGTGGAGACGTGTTAAAAGACAGCGTTTCCGCCAGCTTGTTTGTCTGTTTGTTTTCTTTGGCTAAATCCTAGCCTTCGGAATAACCTCTATCCGTTCCTCAACCAAGGTCAATCAATATTGGAGAAATGTACGACGGAGAAATGGCAGGTGCGATGCAGCGGCAGACATGTCCGACAAAGGACGGCATGAGATGCCTTTACGATAATGCTAGCAGACACCAGTTCCAACTACCGGCAGTCATTTGCAAAACGGCTCAATCACCCACGGGTGCGAGGTGACCATCGCCGGCCGAGGACGAGGTCGTGCTACGTGGGAGACAGCTGGCCACAATTGCATGCAGCACGACGGCCGGCGGCGGCGCTGCGGGGCGGGGGGCGCTCACCACTTGCACGCTGGAGATCTGCCGCTCGGTAGAAAGGTGTGCCTCGCCGACGCTGCTGCCAGAGTCCTCGCTGTAGGTGCGGGCTGCCGGGCGGCCGCTTGCGTCAGTCGCGGCGCCGGCCACCGGACAATAGCAGACGACGAGCCACAGCCCGCCGAAGAGGAATAGCAGACGGCGAATCACGTAAGTTTCACTATAGATTGCATGATGAAACGATCCCATCGACAAAAAGGCGTTGCCAACCACACCATGTGGCGAGAATCTTTGGAAGCTCACTGTCCATCTTGAAAAAAATGGGAACTGTTGAGACAACTTAGGAATCGGTCACTGAACACGATATCGACGTCGTTACTCTGAGAATGTAAGGAGTCACGAGAGTCGGTCTTCTGAAGCGAGGGGGGACGACGGAGCTCTGACACTCACGCGGTGCGCCCGTCAGGTTGCCGGCGGAGCGGGAGCGGCGCCGCCAGCCGCGCCGCCGGCGGTGCGATGAGGACGAGCTCTCCTCTAGCGCGTGGCTGAGGTCGCGCACGAGCGCCTCCATGCTGCGCCGGCCGCGCTCGTGCTGCCCGGTCGGCGGCGTCGGCGCCACGGAGGCGCGCAGCACGTGCAGCCGCTGCAGTCTCCGGATCAGACTGGGGTCCATCGGCGCGGCCCCATACAACCACTGCTCGGCACAGTGGCCAGGTGGTGTTAGCAGATGGGTCCATAAGGGGAGGTTAAACCAACACATACAGTGCACAACTGTGTGATAAGTGAGATCTCTTATGGAACAGGAAGCCCTTGCATACTTAAAGAATGCAGGCCATTCAGACACAACTTTTGCATAATACTGCAAATCAAACTAGTAACCATTTCATCTGCCATGTCAATGGACAGGGAATGTTGGGTCACACATTTTCCACTCCATGTCATTTTAGGGGGGTGAATCAAGACAATGTGTCAGGCACTGAATGATTTTTGAAAGCACTTTGTGCAACATTTAATTTGGTGAGTTACAAAAATTACCTTGCTGGTTTCCCAGAATAGAAAGGCATGCATACTTCCAAGCAGGACTCAACAAAAAGGCCCAGTGGCTTCCACATCATCTTAATTACAAAGGAAGCAGTACTTTTCATTGTATGCAGAACTGTAGTAGGTATGTGAGACACAAAATATCATGCATAGCCAGTGACACAGGAGTGATGCCAGGGCATATTTCCTCCAGATTTACTGTTAAATTGGGTGTAGCTGCATCCCAAGCAGCTCAGAAAATTAGCATTTGGCCCATGGCATTGCATACAGAAAATGAACCCACAAAAAATTTGCATCTAAGGATCATCGGCAAGTTTCAGCTTAGCTTTGTCCAACTTGGACAAAATTTAGCTGTTTTTATGGTGAAGAACTCCAGCCAATCCCTCCTCCAATTCTTACGATTACCTCACTAAAACATATGACTCGCCTGTAACTGTAAGTGGCTGGCCAACGATCTCCACCCCACCAATAACTTATTGTCGACCAAACTTTGTCTACGGGGGCGTCGCCACCCTTCCCACTGCTATCGTTTCCACCAAGTGTCAACAACGATTGTGAAACCTCGACCATAGCAGTCCGTGCAAAGTGCTGGTTCTGTTCAATGCAAAATGCCACTGAGAAATCAGTGGCTGTGTTCGGCATCTGTATTGGCTCTTAGCGTATTTTCCAGCTATGATTGGTTTATTTGCGCTCAGCCTGCAAATCCAAGCCGTCTGTGTTCAACATTGTTTGAATACTTGACGCGTTTCATACAAAACCGACGCATGATGGATAAGTAAGCAAATAAACTTGCAATAAGCAATTGGCTTGTCGTCGGCTGTGCTTGAATTTTCGGGAGTACGTGTCATCATATTTGACCCAGGTAAGTCCATGTATAGACTGTGCTCTCAAAATGAATTAAGAGGTGTTGCTTGCCCACACTTGAATATCTGACCAGAGGTCTGTATTTCTGTTCACTGGTAGGTCCCAGATCTATCTAGGCGTCTGCCTAGCTTAATATGGTTGGGATGGTGAGATAAATGTATTCTATATGTTCAGGATGGTAAGTAAGCAACTAGGAGACCTTCATTGACTTTTTTCCCTTCCTCTTTCACTGGAGGCTCCTAGGTCTTGGAAGCCAGACTGTGAAGAAACATGTTTTTGTGAACATGTCTGTGATAGCGGTAGCAATTTCAGTGTACATACTTTCCAAGTCATAATGATCCGAGTTTTGTGCTGCTTTGTCATCCAATTTAGCATATGGGATCCAATGTTTCAAGGAATGATGGTGTAGCAAATGTATGTTGTAGCAAATGTCCTCAGAAAGCATTTTTCAGTCATAAGAATTTAGGAGTTCAGCTCAATCTGACCTGGCCTGAGTGTGTTCATTGCAAATGTCATGTTCAGCTGTTCACTGATTCACTGATTTTCTGAAGGCATCTGGGCCATTTGGTGGATTTTTTGCACATTGATTTGGAAGTGCTTTGCTCAATGGAATCACCTAAAACTGTCTTCATGGCAAACACACTGAGAAAGTTGACAACCTAAAGCATGTGCTAGTATTTCATGTGCCATTGCCCATGGAAATTTTTTTTGGCTATCCTCTGAACTTTGTGCATTGCTGGCCCACTTGTATGAGAGGGCCCTGGACTGAATTTGTGTGTTCCAGGCAGAATCTCACATTGCTTGGTGGACCCTATCTGGACATTATTATGATAGGATGTGGATAAGCCCATCACATCTATTGGCAGTTAGGTGCATATGGCAGTACTCATAGTTTTATTAGTATATTCAGGCACAGATTCTGTCATTTCAATAAGTAGCTATCAAAAGTCCCACATACTTCTTCCTTCTCTTCACACTGTGACCATGCATATGTCTGGCTGGATCTACTGATTAAAACCACAGTACCTGTTCTTCTGGTGCATCAGCTAGCTCACCTCATTGAAGGGAGGGGTGCTGGGAACTCTCAGCCCAAAACCCCATGGCTCTGCTGTCAAAGCTGTAAGAGCTGGCTCACCTTGTTGAAGGGAAGGGTGCTGAGAACTCTTGGCCTAAAACCCCATGGCTCTGTTGTTAAGCTGTAGGAGCTGGCTCACCTTGCTGAAGGGGGGGGGGGGGGTGCTGTGAACTCCCAGTCCAAAACCCCATCACTCTGTTGTTAAGCTGTAGGGGTTTCTGGCCCTGGCTGCTGTATGTTTCTCTTTATATGTGGATGTAATCAGTAATTTGCTTATGACACTTGAGAGTTCATTGCTGAGCATCAGGTAGAGTATGGCACTCAACTCACATCCTGTGACCAGCCTGGATGTCCCCACCCCACCCCATCCCACCCCACCCATTCTACCACCACACAATATGTCATTACTAAGGAGAGCAGAAATCTAGTGCAGCAATTTGCCATCAACTCGACACATCTGCAGAACATGCAGCAGCCATTTGCAATTAACACTATTCAAGGGATATTTAAAGGTCAATTAGATAAGATCTGGTAAAGCACTACTTTGATCTTGTGTGATTTGTACTCATCAATCACCAAAGCAATGGCTGTGTATTTGGATTAGGCTTTCATCCATTTTCTAGGACTGGCTTTGACTTTGGCTTTGACTATGAGTCATTTTGAATGATTTGTTTTATTTTCAGCTTTAGGCTTTTGTCATAACGGCTGCTGTCATCAGCTTTGGCTTCAACTTTGGGCAAGTTTTTGGCCATGGCCCTGACTTTGGCTCATTCGACCTTGGCCGGCTGGCTCTGGCTTTGTCACACATGGCTGAAAACCCAAAGTCAGCGGGCCATTTTCAAGACCAATCAAAACTACACGACAGACGGAGAATGAGTGTCCGAAACGTTGTTAAGTTGCTAACATATGCGAGGACAGTAGGCAGAAAACATATCTCGTGCTTGGCCTTGTCTGAATTACTCCCCAACACCCTTATGTTTTCTGACCGCATAAAGTTTTAGCCGACGCGAAATATTTCGCTCCGCAAAGCCGCGTTCTATAGAAGATTCGTTTGGCTTTTTCTTCGCGATTCCTATGATCGACACTGCTGGCTTCGGCTTCGTCTTGGCGCGTGCAAAGTTTGAAACCACTAGATGCGAATTCGGCGTCGTGTTTTACAAGTACGAAGCCATCGAATTCTGTCTGTTTTTGTATCTGGTCAAGTGGCCCACCCCCGAAGGCACGGCCTTGCTTTGGCCCGCCTGTGTATTCCTCCAAACACCCGGTCCAAGAAATTGGCAAGGGGTGCAGTATGCATGCATTTTGTGGAAAGTATCCTGCCTGCAGGCGCGTGGTCAAGGCTGTCCAGCAAGGGTGCCGAAAATATGAAACTCATCTTCGACAATATACAGTATGTGTGTATGTCTGTGTGTGTGCCTACGCGACCAACCCCAAAGTGCTACAGGCTGAGGTACCAAAAACATTTGACAAAGCAATGAAGACGCCTGCTGGCACTACAGAGGAGGTCTTTGTATCAGTTTGGAAAAAACTACATGTCGCCACTCTGCCAGGTGGCTGCCCTGGTTATCTTTCCTTGTATGGATAGTTCTACATGATGCAACTTTGGTCTCCCTTAGAATGACATTGTGTTATGAGATGCCACTCATCCTAACTCTAATCATCTTGTTTTCAGAGTTCGCTACGTGACAACATGCGCTCAAATATAAAATTTCGAGGCACAGACCACGAAGTGATCCGGGTGTCCCATGCTGGCACAGCTCCGGCTCCCGGCGCGGCGTCGTCGCCCGCGCCCGCTGCAGACGTGCCGCGGGTGGAGGTGCACCCTCCCGTGCTAGAGATGGTCACCCGATTGCGCTCGGGGTCCCTGCCGCAGAGCGTGGGCCCGGCCGACCGGGCCCTGGCGGACCTGCTGGTGGAGGCCGAGGAGGAGGAGGAGGGGGAGGAGGACAGTGACGGCATGGTCAGTGTCCGTGATCTGGGCGACCTTTGTCAAGCTGCTGTGGGTGAGGAGGTGCGCCTTTATGAGGGGCTCATAGAAGCCAGCGCCATTAAACAGGAGCCGGGGCTGGAGACTACAGTAGAGGAGCTGGGTGCAGAGACTGCCGGACGGGAGCCGGGTGCAGAGACTGCCGGACAGGGGCCGGATGCGGAGACGGCCGGACAGGAGTCGGATGCAGACGGGCCGCTTGTGACGACGGAGGAGCTGGGAGCAGCGATGGGGGAGGCCAGGCCCAGGCCAGAGGACGCTGGAGCGACGGAAGCAGACTTTGTGTCGAATATGGTGCTGCCCACTCCCAACAGTGAGTATTGAGGCTTGAGTGAGGCCTTCGTGAGTGTGGGGGCTTGAGCTGATGCCTTCGTGAGTGTGGAGGCTTGAGTGATGCCTTCGTGAGTGTGGAGGCTTGAGTGATGCCTTCGTGAGTATGGAGGCTTGAGTGATGCCTTCGTGAGTGTGGAGGATTTGAATGATGCCTTCGTGAGTACGGAGGCTTGAGTGGTGTCTTCGTGAGTATGTAGGCTTGAGGAATGCCTTCGTGAGTATGGAGGCTAGAGTGATGCTTGCTGGCGTCCGTTTCGGTGGCCACCTCGCCAGAGCGGCCAGGTATTGATGGTTTGCAACACTTTCTCTGTCCATAGCCTGCCAGGATGCAACACTTGCCTTAACACAATTCGTGTATTGCAATTGAAGTTCAGCTGCGCTTTCACCTTAGGACCGGGTAGGGTGCTTATGGAGTATGTCAGGTTGGGATAGGCAAGCTGTGGTGTTACATTGGAGTCCAACCCCTGTCATCGGCTTTGTTCGGGCCCGTACACTTTGCTCGTGCTCATTACACGGTGTGGCGTCCGGCAGTTTTTCCCAAGCGGGGTCGTGGAGGGATCTTTTGCATGGGTTCAGGCATTGCCATGTTGCATCCGTTCAGTTCCAGTTCAAACCTTCGCGGCCATACGCGTCTGATTACGATGCATATTGTTTGACCAGGACGATAGCCCTCTGTGGGGTCTGAATGCATGACCCTCGGTCTACCCGTCCTCGATCATATCCCCTTGGCATAGGGACAAGTGATAGTTCCTTGGGAACCTTCAGTTGCGTTCGACTGATGGCGCTGTGGTGTTCGCGGCCGCCAGGGAGTCTGCACATAATCCTGCAGGCCCGCCAGCTGCTGCAGCGGCGCCGGATGGTGCGCGAGATGACGGCCCAGTACCGGGAGCAGCTGGGCGCGCAGCTCGCCCGTTTGGCACCGTCGGCCGACTCAGACTCCGACGTTGGCTCAGACTCCGACTCGCTGGCGTCCGAGGAGGGCGCGCCGCGGCGGCCGCGCGAGCGGCGGCGGCCAGCGGCGTCGGCCGCGGCGCCGTCGCCCTGGTCCCGACGCACGCTGCTCGTGATGCGCGGCCGCGAATGTGACGACACGCCCAGCGACCTGACCGAGCGGCTCGACGCGCTGGTGCCGCCCACCCGCGATGCCATCCTGCCGCCGACCAACATGCGCGAGGCGCTCGATATGGTGCACCAGCTGCGCCTGCAGAACCTCAGCCTGCAGGCGGAGCTGATGCGCACCGGCGGCGAGCACCTGCGCCTGACGGCGCGCGCCGCCGCCACCGCGCCTGCCCACCAACCCAGCCGGCGCGGCCGCAAGAAGGTGATGGCCACGATCACGGCCGAGCGACTCCACCACCTGGAGAAGCTGGAGACGGCTGTGGAGCGCGTGTTCACGCCGTCCCAGATACGGGCCATGTCGCACGGCTTCAAGCGCAACAGCGTGCAGTGGCGCGAGGAGGACTTCCGCCGCGCCGTGACGCTGCGCTCGCTTTGCTCCAACAAGATGTTCGAGTACGTGCGCAACGACATGAAGATCCCGCTGCCGAGCATCGAGACGCTGAAACTGCGCTGCCCGAACTACCCGAAGCTAGACGCGATGCTGTGGCGGGCGCTGCGGGAGCCGAACGGGTCCGCGTGCGCCGGCTGCCACCGACCGCCCCAGCCGTGCACGCACGGGGCCACCGCGGCCGCGCCGCTCCTGCGTGCCTGCCTGAAGCAGCGCCGGCCGGCGCCGGCCGGCCCGCCGGCCAAGGTCCCGCGGTCGGCGCCGGCACCGGCACTGCCGGTGAAAGCAGAGACGCGCTCCGCCGGCGAGTCGGACGCGTCTGCCTCGGACGAGGATCCCGCGTCGCTGTGGGGGATGCTCGACGCGCGCGGCCGCACGCCCGTCGACGCCCCGCTCCGGCGGAAGGCTTGGAGCTGACTGGTGCTCCCGTAAAACCGGTCGGCTGGCACGAGCTGCTCACGCGTCGGAAGCTAGCTCGGCGTCTGCCGACTTTCTGCGGTGCTCTGGTATCGTGCTCGCAGGGTACCTGGGCGCACATGAATTTGCCTGGAAGCTGTGGGCCTTTATGATCGTTTTTAACACGGAGTGTGAATACCAGTTTCATTTGTATACTTGTTCCAGCTGCAGATGCCATGGTACAGGAGAGTTGGCTCGCGTCGCGTGCGCAAGATGCATCGCGCGGCTGGGGCATCGCGCGGCTGGGACCGTACTGTTACCGGGTGCTCGCAGTGTACAAATATAAACATTGCATTATGCACTTGTGTGAACACCGGGTATTAGGTTCAGCCTGACACTCATTGGATGATGATGATGATTTGGGCTTTCGGGCGCACCGACTACGTTGGTCATATGGCGCCCATAACCTATGTACTCATTGGAGCTAAGCGGGCTACGATGCCACCCAGGAATGCTTTCTGGAGGTCAGGCGCGCTCTGAGGACTTCCCTACGCGAATCGGGTGCAGACGCGGCCGGAGCTGAACCCATCGGATCGCAGGTGCGCTGCCACCTGTGGCTCGATTTTCCACGCTACGATCCGGCAGGTGGAGTTGCTCGTGACCACAGCAGCGCCACGCATCGCTAATTAGAAGAAATGCACAGTCGTCGCGCACTGGCGTACAGGATGGGAACCCTGGCCGATCCGGCGAGCGATCAAAAGCGTTGCCGTTCCCTCTGTCCGAAATCAATAAAAATAAAATCCTGCCGCGCCTGGTGCCGAGCCAGCCGACCGATTACTTACCGCCGTGCTAGCCTCCAATTTTTGCCCGCGGCGTTCATGAGGTCTCGCCATTTGTTCTTTGTCTGACGCGGCGCCGGGCGCTACCACCCCCCAGATACCGCTGTGAACCGATACATATAGTCCACACAACCTAGATGACTGGCATGCCTGGTATTGGCAACAGCGCAAGACCCTCGCTGTTTGGTATCAATAGGCCTTAGAGGGATCGTCATACATCGCACCATCACTTGAGAAATAACAAACCAATAGGCACCACGCTGACGGTTATTGGTTTGTTTTGAATGGCTAGTGGACAGCTGGACTGGACAATGTCCGACATCCGGACGTTATGAAACATGGTATAAACAAACCATTTGCAAAACTGAACGGTTGCCAACTCTCCGACGACTCGGCTCAGACCAGGTAAAGGCTGTCATGTCACTACCATCACATGGTTAACATGTTCCGATCAGCAGTCCATTGAGTCTTGGACAGCCTAACTCGGATGTGGGACCGTCCGTAATTCAAAAGTGGTCGTGCGTCTGGTTCAAAGTAGACCTCTCAGCTGGACGAGCAAAACTTACACTGCCTGTGGTCGGTAAGAATACGCTATTCACGTCTCATGCCGTATGGCAACATGATCGCAGTTTCCTCTAGCGACTGTCAACCGCTTTCAGTTACGTTTTGTTTCAAAAATTCACGTTTCGTAATCATGGTAGTACCAACATACTGCGGTGATGATGAAACAGAAAACGGATCGTGTTTCCCTTTCTGCTATCGGGTTCGCTCGCCGCATTTCTGAACTATGGGAGCAAAGGTATAAATTTTGGAACTTCCGTAACCTCGCCTCGAAATTTAACTGAATATTCGAAGATGGTGTCCTGAAGTGAATCATGAATGAATAGAAATAGCAATAGGTGGAGTGGAAGTATTGCTAAGATGCTATGAACAGCGAGCGGACCCTGCGAAGAAAAGCCTACCAGCAATAGCTTCCACAGACCGCAGGCCAACCAACTTATATGCCTGCCATGCTGTCTGCTTTACCACACGTGTTGCCGCCCCCGCGCGTCCCTCCCCGGCCTCTGCCGCGTAGCAGCCGCGCCCCCTCGTCCCGTTGCGCCGCTGGACGCGTCTGCGGCGAGCTTCTCTCCAGCTCCTCTGCTCTGTCTTCCACCCCAGCAAACACAGAGTATCAACGCAGCGTCGGCGTGTATTGGTGTGCATCCTGTCTAGGCCTGCGGCGGCGGCACGGGCACCGGCTCCGCGGGCTTCTCCTTGGACTCCGAGTACGGCTCCTTGGGCAGCTCCTCGTCCTTCGGCTCCACGATCGTGACGTGGTCGGGCAGCGGCTTCTTGGGGCCGATCTTGCCCGTCTGGTCCCACGGCAGCATAATCTTCACCTTGATGCCAAGCACGCCTGCCGGACACCAGCGTCGCGTTAAACGGCATATTCCTCAGTCTTAACTACACCTATCCCACTGAACCAGCATATTCATTTGTAGGCTGTGTGATGCCAAACGGCCTGATCATGAATCAGCGCGCGAGGTTTTAGCGCGAAAAAATGTAAACACCAGCAGGAATGAAGAGGAGTCTCAAACAGTTCGCCTTACCATGGTCACGAACTGTGGCATCATTTACATGCATGTCAAAAGGACGTGACAGACTATGCACCATGAACCCTGAATTAGTTTTGGTATCAATTGCAGTTGAAGTTAACAGAGAGCACGGCACAGGTACCACAGTCATCAGCTTCGTACCAAAGCCACAACACCACACACAGCATTAGGGAATCCACCAAGCAAATGCCCAAAGGACTTGGCAGAAGGCCCGCGGCTTGGTTCAGATGTGCTGACACACGGCTGACGCAAAAGATACAATGAAGACGCCGGTAAATTGTTAGCTCTACTTTCAAATAATTCTAAAGGTCTCAAAATACTGCTGCCGTCACAAATGGCGAAAACCGCGATAGCTTTTGAACAACTCGAGGGACGGCGGATCATCTACACCATACAGTTTGCGACTGGTAAAATGAGGAACAGACCAAGACAACAAACTTGATTCTCCACCACATTGTCAGTATTAGTTGCTGACAAATGTGTTTACTACATCCCTGGCCAACCAAACGTAACCAGACTAGGTCCGCGGCAAGGAGTCAGCTGTTCGACGTCACATGCACACTGCCAAAAAACGAAGGCCTGCGGCTGCTAGTGCGGCAACCATCGTCACGACCGCTGTCCGCTCCGGCGTTCGCCGCCGGTGATGGCCCCAAGCACCGGCGTCCGCCGCCGGCGACGGCCCCAAGCACCGGCGTCCGCCGCCGGTGACGGCCCCCAGCACTGGCGTCCGCCGCCGGTGACGGCCCCCAGCACTGGCGTCCGTCGCCGGTGACGGCCCCAAGCGCCGGCGTCCGCCGCCGGCGCGCTCACCTTGCCGCAGCAGGACGTGCCGGCAGGCCTTGTCGACGTAGTCGTGCACCGGGTTGCCGGAGTGGATCATGAGGCCCTCGCCGAACTTCATCGACTTGGCGCGCTGTCCGCGCAGCTTGCCCGACACCACCACCTCGCAGCCCTTGGCGCCCGACTCCATGATGAAGCGCAGCACGCCGTAGCAGGCGCGGCGCACGGCCAGGCCGCCCATCAGCTTGTAGTGCAGCGACTCGGCCTGCGCGATGGCGCAGAGACCGCGCGTGGCCACCTTCTCGGCGTACAGCTCCAGCGAGCCGTCCGGGAAGCCGAACCGCTTCTGCACCACCGAGGTCAGCTCGCGGATCCGGCGGCCCTTCTCGCCTGCGGACACATGGCGCGGTCAGTACGGCGGCGCCGCCGAACTAGCATGGTTGCTGCTCACCCAGCTGGTGCTCGATGCTCAGTGGCAGGACTTTTGGTATTATGTGTGGTCTCTGTAACTTGTTCATCTGCTGGACCTTGTACCAAACGAGCACTTCTCGAGGAAACTGGCATAAATGACTCACCAATGCCATGAAACATAGCAGGCTGGTGAACATCGCACCATCAGTATTGTTTGCATGCTTTTTGTCAGCACAAGCTAGAATTTTGTCACTGAGTTGAATTTTTGTATATTAGTCCTGGATTAGGGAGTTTCAATGTTATGAGTGACTAAAAAACCTTAGGCTTTTTGTTGAACTATTGCATTGCAATTTCAACAAAACAGTTTGGACCTATGAGCACTAGACACAAGTTGAAGCACTCATATTGAACAACAGGCACAATGCTTTCCATGGGACAGCTACAGTTGCCCTGCACCTCACATGGCACATAGTCAGCCCAACACCTAACCTGCACTGGCCAATCATAAACCCAACATCTGATTGGAACTGGCTCACAGTAAGCATGATGTCTGACCTGAACTAGGTGAGATCCCAGAAATTAAACACACTGGATCACACCACTGAAAATTCATACCACAAAAACCATCATACAATGCTTGCTGCTCAATGTTTTGCTCTGAGAATGATCCCACAAAAACAGTTTCTGGGTTTCAATGACACCACCCTGCTTCCACATATTTTGTTCTATGGTAATGAGAGGCCTTTAATGGTGAATAGGTTAAAATAATGTTTCAGGATACATTTTTCACTTCACACCATCCCAACTTCACAACAAACCCAATTACCCAGAAATTTAAAAATCACAAACATTACAGATAACCCTAGGGTTGTCATCCCAATGATATATTCTTCAAAAACCTGGCACCCTGGAATTGGCACAAATGAGGAAAACTGGAAAACTTATTAAAACAGCAGTCTTGGTAAATGAGCTTGTCACTAATTTACAGTGGTTGGTTTAATGGGATTAATGATCTGAAAACCAGAAACCTGATGTCAATGCTGGGACCAAACCCAGGCCACATTTACTTGCCTCAAACAGATCCCTGGTATGTTGCACCTTGTACAATTTTACATCTGGATTAACAATGGCCACATCTCCCAGGTGGTACCACAAGCTTCCGACACTCAGCGTTAGTTCTACAAGCATCATCAACCAACCAACACCAGTCATTACATCACAACAGCCATTTAGTCATGACAGGGTACCCACAGGGCAGGGCAGCATACCATGCACAAACAGGGCAGCATACCACACACAAACTGGGCAGCATAACATGCCACTCAGACAGCCTGTTAATTGGCTTACCCTGTCAGGCTCCCAAACCTACACTTGTATAAGATATCATGGAGAAGGCAGGCAAAGAAGAGGGAATATGCTAGAAACCCAAGCTTGACATAATAATCATATCAGATTGTGACAACGCAAAAGGTACGATCACTACAGATGTGAAAATACATCTACAAAACAAGAGGGAAACACAACTCACCAAGAACACTCTGGGTCCTTGTTGCAAGGATGATGATTTCCCTGCGGGTTGGGGTGACCCGCACCTCAACACCACTGTAGCCATCTTCAGCCAATTCACGTGTCAAGAACACATTGAGCTCAGCCTCAAAGACGCCTTTCTTCACAAACTGAAATAACAAATATGTAAGCATCATGACATGGCATCATGCAGTGTATCATACTGTGCCTGATGGAAAGAAAGGGAGAACTATGGAAATGGGCAGATGAGTGCTAGCAGTGGATGCAACATGCATGTCACATACCCTATTTAGCAGGCACTCTATTCCTTGTGATAAATGCACACCCTTTAAAATGAACCGATACAGTGATCTAAGCAAAGTTCCAAAATTGTTTCTTCCAGGCAACAATGTTCACATTTTCAATGCCTGGGATTCCAGAAGAGAGCAATGCATTACATCAAAATGATACCAAGGATAATATTTCCATCAACCTTTCAACCAGCCCAGCTGCAAAAATAGTAACAACAATGACATTGACACTTAATTTTTGGCACAAGACCCAAAACATGCGCAGAGCAAACCATCAACACATTATCAAAGCTGCACAGCATTTCCTGAAACGGTACCTGATCCATGATACATCTTGAACCATAATAGTCAGTGCTTAACACGCTTGGGTACGTGATTCACCTATAATTTAAGTGGATTCACAAAACATCCATCAAAACAAGACATCGCGTCACATACGCCCCGTCTGAAGCGCACGCAATATCATCACCCACAGAGTATATTGGTACCAGTCACTGCGGCAAATTGATAAAAAAACACAAATCTGGCTATAAACAACCCAAGCATAGGTCTCAATCGAAAACTTAAAGCGTACCTTCTTTTTCTTTGACAACTGCTGCGCCATGGTTGCGGCTTAGAGGAAAAGGACGGGACGCGCAGCTGCCGTTTGGAAAAATATGTAAGGTATCAAAATGCGCAAAAGATCCCTTGGCCAGATCTCATTTTGTTATGAACGAAATGAAAATGAGTAAAAATGACCTTCCTTTGAAAGAAAGATGTCCGAAAACTTGCAGTAGAGAGATAAAATGTTAAACCTTTCAGTGAGACGCTTCCGGTCGCTGTCGTCCATCCTAACGCACCAGTGACAAACAAGCTGAAATTGCAGTACGCTCGCCGCAACGTGCGAGGGCTCGGCCTTTCGCGTTGGAGTCGTGGGGTTTTTGTTGCTTATGGGAGTTGGGGGGTGAAGATTACTGACTTTTTTGAGAGATACGCGAGTGCGTGTTATTTTTCTTACCGAGTGAGTGAGAAGACCGTCTGAAGTGTTCTTTGTGGCTTATCGAGGACAAACTTTGCTTCAAGATGTCGTACAATTTTAAGAAGATTGTGGTGGTACCTTCCTCCAAGGACTTCATCAACATCATTTTGTCAAAGACCCAAAGGAAAACTCCTACAGTTATCCATAAGGGTTACAAAATATCTCGAATCCGACAATTCTACATGCGCAAGATCAGATTCACTCAGCAGAGTTTTCATGACAAGCTGCAGCTGATCTTGACAGACTTTCCAAAACTGGAAGATATCCACCCCTTCTATGCAGATTTGATGAATGTCTTGTATGACAAAGATCATTACAAGCTTGCACTAGGGTCAAATCAATATGGCAATGCACATGATTGGCAATGTGTCAAGAGACTATGTCCGGCTCATGAAGTATGGTGATTCTCTGTATCGCTGCAAGCAGCTGAAGAAGGCTGCACTTGGTCGCATGGCAACCATCATGAAGAGGCAAAATCAGTCACTTCAGTACCTGGAGCAGGTCAGGCAGCATCTGTCCAGGTTGCCCTCCATAGACCCCAACACCAGGACCCTCCTCATCTGTGGATTTCCCAATGTGGGAAAGTCAAGCTTCATCAACAAAATCACCAGAGCAGATGTTGAGGTGCAGCCATATGCATTTACAACAAAGTCTCTCTTTGTTGGCCACACAGACTACAAATACCTCAGGTGGCAAGTAGTGGACACACCTGGAATCCTTGACCATCCCTTGGAGGACAGGAACACAATAGAGATGCAGGCTATCACAGCTTTGGCCCATCTGAGAGCTGCAGTCCTGTACATCATGGACCCATCTGAGCAGTGTGGTCACACTCTGGAGCAGCAGGTGCAGCTGTTTGAGAACATCTGTCCCTTGTTTGCCAACAAACCACTGCTTGTGGTCTGCAACAAGTCAGATGTGATGACTCTTGAGGAGCTGCCAGCAGAGAAGAAAGCCCTCCTGGAACCACTGACAAAGCATGAGGTTCCTATTATGACCATGTCAACTGTCACTGAAGATGGGGTCATCGATGTGAAGAAGGAGGCATGTGAGAAACTGCTGGCTCATCGTGTCGAGGTGAAGATCAAGACAAGGAAGGTCAATGACATTCTCAACCGGCTTCACCTGGCAGAGCCAAAGAAACGAGACGACAAGGAAAGGTTGCCGCACATCCCTGATGCCGTACTGAAGAAACGCCAGGGCATTGCTATCAAAGAGAAGAGGAAGCTGGAGCGTGACATTGAGCTGGAGATGGAAGAGGAGTACACCCTGGACCTGAAGAAGCACTATGATCTGCCCGAGGATTTCAAATATGACAAGATCCCTGAGGTGTGGGAGGGCCACAACGTAGCTGACTTCGTCGACCCGGACATCTTGAAGAAATTGGAGGAGCTGGAGAAGGAGGAGGAGCTGCGTGAGCAAGCCGGCGTTTACGACAGCGACGAGGAGACGGACTCCGACTATGAGGAGGTTCATCAGCTGGCCACCAAGATCCGCAACAAGAAGAAGATCATGAAGATCGATAGCGCGATGCGGAAGAACAAGACGACGGCCACCATGCCGCGCACCGGCCGCGGCCACAAGCGCGAGCGCAGCGTCAGCCGTCTGCGCGGCGACATGGAGGAGCTGGGCGTCGACATGAGCGACGTGCAGGGCACGCACTTTGTGGCGACGGCCGAGGCGGACCGTGCGCGTTCGCTGTCGCGGCCCAAGGTGAAGAAGGCGCGCGCCGATTCGGAGGGTCGCGTGCGCTCTTCGTCGCGCACGCCGCGTGACCAGCTGGGCGTCAAGGACGAGAAGACGCGCCTCCAGCTGCGCAAGATCGGCCGCAACGCGCAGAAGAAGCTGGCGCGCAACGCCAAGAAGGGTGAGGCCGATCGCGTCATCCTAGACATGAAGCCCAAGCACTTGTTCGTCGGGAAGCGCGGCGTCGGCAAGGCGGATCGGCGGTGAGGTGATGCCCGGTGCGTGAGGGGTGCGTGGGTGTGGCGAGATGTATGGCTCAGCTGGCAAGCTGGAGCGTGTGCGACTTTGGGATGTTCTGGAGGTGTTTTTCGAATGTGCCTTGTTGGCTGACATGTTGAACTGTGATGCGTATGCTCGTGCCCGGCGTTTGTAATTATCGTGGGACTGAATGCGATAATTTGCAGTATACTTAGTGACGCGTTTGCTTAAAAAATGTACATCATTACTGCATCCAAAATGAAGGAAAGCGAAAAGTATCTTGATTCCACTGGCTGCCCGTTTTCATTCAGGGAAGTGGCCTTGCTAATGCTTTTGTCGTTTGGTGCTGTAATATCCTGGCTTTGTGGTGCCTGGAAATGTTTTCGGAATCATTTATTACAGAAAAGTAGTAGGATAACTGCGGGTGGATACATTTGTGTACGCATGTTGGACGTTAAGTCGGTATAAATAAAACCGCTGGATTGTGTTCGTTATAAAACGGCTACCTGCGCTACAACTCGAAGCAGAAACAGAAACGGACGCATGCAGTGAGGCACGAACTCATGCCTGCGTATAATGCGTGATCAACACGTCCAGCGGGATGAACGTGAAGATGCGAAAAAAGGGTCCACTGAGAGAACCGCACTCCAAGGTGCAACGGTCCACCCATCCAGGTGGCGCCATCTTCGCCAGCTCATGTAACGCCAGGTGGCGTCGAAGGCCGTCGCCCCGCGGACAGATTGGTTTATGGGTTATTTCTACAAAGGACGCTTGACACCCTGTTTGGCTCGACGGGAGCAATGCTTTCGAGTGTAACAACGTTCCGCGTGCATAGATCACAGTCCTCATAATGTTCATATGGCCCAGTTGTTGCGAGTGCATTGCAACATTGACTTCTCCCAACGCGCCGTTTTCGGGCCTTGCATACCTGCGTAGGAAATTCGCAGCCTGTGGAGCAGGTCGTCTCGAAAGGCTTCCAGCCTTCTCACGAACTGGCTCACCGTTTCACGGATGGATCGGTTGGTGCCGACCACTTCCGGTCAGCCGTGTGTTTAATTCGCGGTACGACTCACGCTTCGCTAAGTTTAGACGCTGGCGGGGCTCATTGATGTCACGGGCGCCGGTAGACTGGTCACTGCACCCAGTGGCTCCATGTCCGATCACAGGTCCAGGGATTCATCACCATGCAAAGTGTGGGCGCCCGTGCACGTCATGGGGTCACTATCCATCACCATCAGCTGTTGAGAAAGCATGGCAAATAAACAACCGTACGCCATACCGCCGTGATGACACTGGCAGTGGCATTCCCTCGCTTCTCCTGCACAGACACTAATAGCCGCCGTGATATTTCGGTCTGGCTGGCGTCTCACTCTGATAAGTAGTGGTGCTGCTTCACCTGTTCTCGGAACTTGCACTGTCGGCATCTGTCGACTATTCGCCACTGAGAAACGTCGGATGTCATCCAGTTAAACCATTTCCACGGCCACCTTCCTTGAAGATTCAACCCGAAGCTTTTGAACGGATGGAATGTTCTGGGATCAGAGCCCACGCTAATCAGGGATCAGAGCACGCTCGTTGCGTGCGTCCTGTCTCCCGCCATCCGATCGCGCAATTCCAGGGCAACGGCAGAATCTGAGGTAACAGTTTAACTTGCCGCAATGTTCAGCACAGCCTGTCCTACCTTCCGACAACAACCGCCCTTTGGGGCGGCCGCTGCCACCGCCCGCAAGCCGTATTTGTCCAGATAAAGTACCGAGGGTCTGCGAGGACTCGAACCCACGCCGCCACGGATGGGTGGATCGGAAAGCACGCGAGCTAATTAGCTCCGCCATCGGAGGAATCAAAGGTGTCCTCCTTTTCCTTGTAGATATTGTCGCAATTGTCTTTCAAGGTATCACCATATCCCTCGAAGATATTTTCATAACGCTTGAAGGTATCTTTATAGCTCTTAAACGTATTTTCGTAGCTCTTGAAGGTTTTTCAAACCCCTTGAATATATCGTAATAGCCCTTGAACGCGTTTGCATAATCCTGAAATGCATTTTCGTAGCCCTTGTAGGTACCTTCGCAGCCCTTGAAAGTATCTTCATTGCCCTCGAATGTATCTTTAAAACCCTTGAAGCGATCTTCAAAAGCCTTTGAAGGCATCTTCACAGTTCTGGAAGGTGGAAAGTTTGACGTCTATAGCTCACTTTGAAAGCTCGGTTTGCCCGCTTGTCGAAACGCCCCTTCGCCTCAGCCGGCTAGCCGGCCTGCTAGCACTACACTCGTTACTTGTTCGTGCCTCACCTGTATCCACGTTCGCGATTCCCCCCACCGTCGTTACCGCAGCACGCGTCATGCCACACATGTTACAGTGCTAACCAGTGCCTGTCCGTGGTGCTACACCGTCTCCCGGAACTCGTTCTCAGTCTGACTAACAGAGACGTGACTATGAGCGACGTTACGGGGGGCGTGGGGGGGGGGGGGGCACGCATCCCTCATAACCTCCCAAACGTGGCGGAATATTCCCCACAGCTTCAGAGGAAGAGAGCCAATATTGCTAAACGCATGCACACGCGTTCTGGTAACGTAGTTAAACACACAAGACTACCCACAAAACGCTGCGAGTATGTACCTCACGCACTTATTCCAACGCCATACAGCGCGTTCGCCTCTGACTGTTCAGGAGCTGGCCGCCTAAGGCCCATCCGGTGGCCGATGGGGCACCTCTGATTGCCCAGTGGCCCTTGCTCCTATAGCCTTGACTACTGAGGTCTCTCTGGCAGCTCAGAGGCCCGTTCGGTCGCCAGGGCCATATAGCTGCATTCTCATGACCACCTGGCACTCGGGGGTCCTTTTAGATGTTAGCGCCGTTTCGGCTGCCTAGAAGCCTCTCCTTCCGCTTAAGAGCTCTTCTGGTTGATCGCGCCCCCTCCCCCCCCGCCGGTCGTTCAGGGGCACTTCGGACACCCAGGTATGGCAACAAACGTTGAAGGCCCTCTTTTCGGTGCTTCTTTGGCCGCACATCTCTGGCCGCTTCTCTGGCCGCGCATCTCTGGCCGCTTCTCTGGCCGCGCATCTCTGGCCACTTCTCCAGCTCTTTGATTGTTTAAGGGCCTGTCTGGCCACGGAGGAGCCAATCTGGCCACGGAGGAACGCTTCGGCACCTGATGTGACTCTATGGCTGCTCAACAGGCTCACTAGCTGCTCAGAGCATATATAGAGATCCGGCGGGGGTCGGAGGGGGGGGGGGGGGCAGCCAAACCCTTCCCGGCCCCAGGAAGTCTAAAAGCCTAAGCCTACAACTTGGAGGTCCAAAATTCTGATGGCCCATGGAGGGGAAGGGGGTTGCTCCCAGAAGCGCGACGGGAAGATAAAGGACCGTAATGAATAGGAATGTCCAGAAGAGCTTCACTTTGCAAGAATAGACATTGGCAGCACCATACTCCCTCCGGCTGCTCAATAAGCCCGATCTGGCCACCCCAGGCGGTCTTGCCGTTCAGTGGGCCTTACCCGGCTACCATCGATACCGACCGTTGAAACGGCCCTTTTGGCTACTTCGTACTCTCTGGCCTTTCAAATTCCATTATGGATGCAGCGGGATCTCGCAACTACACAGGGTCTCTTTGGCCGGTTGTTGGCTACATCAACCTCTTATGTCTGTGTGCTCAAGGCCGCCTGCCAAGGGGGGGAGGGGGACCCTCCCTCCCCCCCCCCCCTCCGGTCGGTCATGGACCGTTTTAGCCGCTCAGAGCGCTCTGGCCACTAAGAGTTTGCTCCGGCCACTGAGGAGCCCCTGGTCGGTGGCGTCCCCTCTTGCTGCTCAGGGGCTTTACTGACCATCCAGGGCCTCTGGTCGCCAAAGGACTTTGTTGCCTAACCTGATAGCTCAGTGGCTCCTCTCTGATGGCATGGTGGCCCTTCAGAACACGTAAGTGCTCGTCTGGACGCTGGGGCCTCACGGGGTGCTCAATGATCCGTTTGGTCGCCAGTCATTTGTCTGCATTCTGGCGACCCGCTGAACACTTTGAGTCTCGTTAGTAGCTCGAGGCTCTTTTGGCTGCTCAGGGGCCTTTCCTATCGCTCAAGAACCTTTCTGGTCTCTCGTTGGCATCAGTGACCGCCTAATAGCCCTCTGGACGCCCATTGCTTTTTGCAAAAAACCTATGGGTTTTCTCTCTGCTCAGTGATGATGCAGCTAGGGGTGTGGTGGGGTTGGGGCGGGGCATCCCCAAGGATGGTGTAACATCTTCGCTTCCCGAATGCCCCCATTCTGGGGTGAAGTATTATCGTAAGCCCTGGGGGTTGCATGCCAAATATGAATTTCAAGCTGGTCTCAGCCGCTCACCTTCCGGTAAGTTGCCGGAGCTATGTTCCTCTGTCCTGAGGTCGGTTCCATCGAAGCCGGTAACCACCATTCCACCCTTCCACCCTTTAAAAATGAGCTCATTACGGAAAACACACAGCGAAGCTTATGGCCGGCGCTGGGGCCATGTCCAGGTGAAGCTCGAGAGTGCGTTTTGTGATCGAAGCCTGTTTGTATGTCACCAAGTGTTTCAAGCGTCAGGTGCAGAAAATGGACAACCAGCTGTAACGGGACAGATGAACAACCAGCTGTTACGTGACAGATCAGCAACTGGCTGCAATGTGACAAATGAGCAACTAGCTGTAACGTGACAAATGGACAATCAGCTGTAATGTGACAAATGAACAACCAGCTGTAATGTGACAAATGGACGGTCAGCCGAGCAGTCTTACAACCAGCAACCAGCGGCCAGAAACACCAGAATTTGCTGACGCAGGAACAAAACAGCTGGATTGTCCTTGGCCCAGAATTAAGGCGCATGTCGAAGTATCATGGCATTTAAAAAGCTGAAAGGTGAGTCATCATAGACGACAGTTTTCTTGATAAAGAACGCTACGCACGTCGCCACGCGCTTTCATAGAGTGTCAGCGACTGCATTGGCCCTGTTAGCTTTCAGGGGCTATCGCGCAACTGGCATTTGAACCCAGACCCCCGCGTGGGTGGGGTGGGGGGGGGGGGAGTCCGACGCTCTAACCGCTCGGCCATGACGCCCCGTATCACGTGGGACTGTGCGAGCGTCAGGTGGCAGGTGGCGGCGGGTTGCCATCCGGTCTGCTCGGCATCCGCCGGCTTTTGCCGCACCTTTCCCACAGAAACCACGGCGCTCCCGCTCACCCTGCCGTACACGTAACACAGTAAGAGGTGGGACTGCCCCCCCCCCCCCCCCCAATGTACGCCTAGCCCCTCCTTGCTATTCTCCGTTGGGGAGAGACGTGTGCCCGTCATCCCGTCTTTGGCATTTCGGCGGACTCGCGCAGGAATAACTCACTACTCGCTCACGCTGGTGTCAAACACCGGTGCAAAATTTGTTAAATGTGCTCTGAACGGCATTGCTTTTTATCATCGAGGTGACGCAGAGTCATGCTAAAGAAACTCCGTGGCTTTAGCTGCTTAGGAGTTCGGGCTTTTTTGGCTGTCCATAAGTCGCTCCTATCGTCCAATATTTCCTCTGGATTTATATGGGACATCAGCTGCTGCAGAGACACTCTCAACAACCAGCAGTCGCATTAAACGCTCAGGGCCCCTACAACTGCTCAGGGGCCCTTTTAGCTACTCAGGAGACGTTTTGGCTACGGAGTCAGCTACTTGTGTCACTGAAGAGCCATCTGGCTTATGATATGCTCCTGTGGGTGCTCAGGGGTCCAGCTGACCGCCCAGCGCCTCTTTGGTCGCTCAGTGCTCCCTTCATCTGTATGACTCTCTGCAGACCCTTGACCTTTTTGCCTGCATTTTCAATCAAAAAGAATTCGAAGGTTCAACGCAGTTTGGCCTGGCCTGGGTTTGCATACGTAGGCACGACGCTCAGAGCACCGATGTCCTGTACGTGTCGGGTTCAGTGGATGGGTGTTTCGTCGACTGGCTCCGAGGTTTCTTGCCCAAAGGAATCGCCTAAAGCCACCTCCATGGCATGCACAGCAGGAAGATGGACAGCTTGAAGTACGTGCTAGCATTTGAGGTGCAATATCATGCTATCCCGTTTTGCCGCTCAAAGGCTCTCTGTTTACCATGTGCCACCTTGATTGCTTTCAAAAAACGGATCGATGTTATTTATGTACCTCCTGACGTGCAGAGGTAAACGCCTGCACAGAAATACTCCCTGTTGGTAATTAAATGAGGCTTCGTGAGAGTCCAACTGTAATTACCTTGTTTATTGTTTCTTCAGAGCGTAAGCGATAGTCGGGCAAAGGCCAAATACGGAAACTGTCCAGTTGGAAAAAAAAAACGCGATGCACTGAAGGCCTAAAGAGCTGTTCACTCATACACACACGCAAAACACTCAAACACACATACACCTTATATACTCCGGCAGGCTGGCCATCAAAGGAACGCTCCACGAGTTCCGGCGAAGCTGAAAAAATCAATCTGAACATTTGTGTTGGCTGGCAAAAGTTATTTTAGGGAGAGTGCTGACAAAAACAATAAAAACAATGTGTACGCGTGTGACAAGCCCAATTTAAACAGCATCGACCTTGGCAAATGATTCGTGGGAAAGGCCGGTGTGCAAAGGGCACCGAGCGGGTGTAACCAGACCGAACACTAATGTCAGAGGACCACAATCAAGCCATGCATGATACACGCTGCACGCTGCATGAAATATATGTGCTTTTTTGTTTGATTTCGCTTCCTGAAATGCATGGCATGGACCGTGGTTAGAATGTTGATGACCCCCCCCCCCCCCTCAGCTGGTAGGCGATCCAATTCGAGTCTGAATGGCTTGGATGGATCTTCCACCCTGAAGTTCCACCCCGCCCTTCGAGAAGTATCTGACTCCGGGGTGACTCCGACTCTGCACGAAGTGAAACACAACTCTGATGCATGTTAAAAAGAGTATCCAATCTTTTGGACTTTTCTTTCATCGTTTGGTCAGGCGCGTACGATTTGATCAGTACTTTTTTCATAGTGCCGATACGCAAGTGTTGCCGTAAATATTGTGGTTTATTTCTTACACTAAGACGTGTAGTGCACTGTCGCGTTGCGGAACAAGCTTGGGGCTAAACAGCGAAAACGGCCAAGCCTGCCCCAAAATGCCTAAAGCACGGGGTACGCCCCGAATGTTTCATTGGAAGAAATGAAAATAAAGGAAGAATTGCAGTAGAATCGAGGACGTCTTAAACTATAAGTGTACAACTCTTTGCAGAAGCATTGACGGGTATACGTTTTTGAAGGATGAGCTCATGCAGTTTAAAGTAATGGCGAATGTAAGTTTTTGGAGACCAAGTTTTGTCCAGTAGCACTAATGTGGCGCAAGAATAAGTATTCCCCCGCAGGTAATGTTACAGCAATTTCGTCGGTAGGAGTTTTCGCTGTAGCTCTAATGCTGTGGCGCCATCCGGCTGGCTTCGCGATCCGCGGGATCATCTGCAGCACGTCCCCGTCCCCTGGAGCGGCGGCGTTCCTCTGGCTGTCACTCGGGCACGAGACAAGCGCACACGTAACTCAGCCACGGTCGCCCCACGCTGCGAGCCCACGAAAACCGGCGGGCAGACAGATAGTGCTGGGCAATCAGCTGGCTGCGGATGGCAGGGTCGGCCAGCGCGACGGCAAATGTTGATACATGGTCAGTATACTCACATGTTCATCTCGGCCTCCAGGAGGCCCTGTCCCGCCTCCATGGCGCGCAGACGGCTGTGACAGGAGGACATAGTCACCGCCACCGGTCAGAGGTCACCAGACCGATGACAGGCGACCAGGCAGGTGACGGCCCACCTGAACACAACGCCACCTGCTCAGCTGTCTGACAGCTAGGGGTCACAGGTACATCGGTGAGGTGCGCAGCAGGCAAGGTGACCCTGGCCACGTCAGGCCGACAGCATTGCACGTGTTCACGTACCGCTTTCATGCTACCGGCAACGTAGCCACGCGTTTCAGCGTACCATTTTCATGCTTCTGACACACCCGTCCTGCTTCCTAGATGGTTTCGGGAATCTGTCGTGGTTCAAGGACCAGGACAACACCGCAGCTCTAACCGTTATAGACGGAGGGCGGTTTTGGCGTTGCTATGAGCCAGAATACGTGATTCAGGCTATTGTGCACAGCGCCTGGCGCACTCCAAGTCTTCAGCTGGTGCGGCGGTGGGCAGCAGACAGCTTGTGCTGAGGGGCTGCCGAGACGCGATAACGCCAGCGTCATTTTGGGCTGTGCGATGCACTCAGCTGCTGACACTTAAGGCGTCGCCTGCCTCTCAGCGCGGCAGACAGTGCGGACACAGCGGAGACCAAACACCACGCCGACAGAAAGACACCACGCAGACAGTGTGCCAGAAACATCACGCCGCTGGATTTCCAGACGCGCAATTTATCCCTCGACTACCGGAACTCCAACGGGACGGCGTCAGAAGCGCATGCATGATTTGTAGATGTGGGAGCGGACTCATAACTAATGAGAGGACATATAGCCCTTTGACGCCACTGAATGCTGCGACGGTCCGTGAGGCTTTTAAACTGGAAGATGATCAAAGGTGGTATTTGAACAGGTCTGATTCGGGCCCCTTCAACGCTACGATAACCTATTGGTAGCCTGCGCTGCCAGAGCCGTGGCAAGGGGAGGGGGTAGGTGGGGGTTGGAAACTCTAGCCCTACATAGAACCCTGTAGTGGCCCTCCCCCAAAAACCAATCACCACATATGGCCCATTTGTAACCCTCGCCCGGCCGGAGGGTGGGGGGTTACTTCTTTCTATGGTTTTACGAGTACAGGTCAAAAACGAACGCTCGCAGCCTTACAAAATTTGCAGTACCTGTACATTTATCAATCTGACATCCTTTGTGGGAATTTGAAGCTCTGAGCTACCAAGATCAGGTGACTTGGGTAAGGTCAAAGAGACTAACATTTTAAAAAATTAACCACTCATGACGTGTTTATCTGAGTCCTTTGCCGTGTTCAAACTTTGTATAGTCATAGAACATGGTAGTACGTACAGTGTTCATATTTCAGATTTTTCTGAAGATGCCAGAGCATTGACCTGATATCGAGTTCATTGTTGCTATTTTTCCTAAATAATGCAAGTCTGTACGTATTTTTGTGTAGCTTTGGTGTTGTATGTGAGGAAAAGAGTACTAACTTACGTATGCAACCATCAAAGATGCACGAAATGCATGGCCTTGCCCCAGGTCATTACCTATCTCTATGGGTACCTTTTGTAAAAACATGATAAGCTCAAAATAGGCCGTTTCTAGGCTATTTTGAGCACAAAATTTAGATATTCTACTGAAAACATGTTGAAACATAATCACAATGCATTCTGGGGTCACAACAGGTCATCCAATGTGATATGAGGTTATCCAAGGTCAGTGACAAATGTTGCCAGTAGCAGAGAGGTTAGATGAAGTGCGAACCGTGCAATCACCTTTGTATTGTGTTTGTAAAGCTGATGACGCATAATTTCATTTACCAACGTACCTGTTCTCAGTTAATTACAAATGCATCGTCATGCGTCGAAGGGACTGTGTATAACGTAGAGAACAGCTATGGGATCTTAAGTAGCTGTAAATGTCCAATACACTATTTCTGGCATAAAAAACATTGTGTTGGTCACATACAGCCGGTGGGCACCTAAATTTTTTTCAATTGGATACTATGAAACATGAACTAAGCCGACCTCATATGACCTCTAGGCTAGCTTAAAATTGAATTTTTGTGTCTGGAATGCTTTTGTCCCACAGCCCCACCTAAAAAGTGACCTTAGATGCATATTGTGAACAAAAATATCGCTCTTGTAGGGCACTGGTGGACTAATTTTGACGGGAGACTTAATCCGTCATGACTCATGTGGGAGGAAATAAATGGTCGAAATGAGTTCTCACAGTCTTTTTGCTTATTTCCGTGATCTCAATAAACATCTTGATGTGTTAACATAGGTTTTAATTGCATCCATTGGACCGACCGTTTTTTACCTTTCGTGCCCTCTGGTAACCTCATGTTTGACCTGATATAAAACATTTAGATGTGTGTTCTTCATGATTTAGCGAGACCCTTGCAACGGTACCCTCGTTTTTCTCATACGGTGTCTGGTAGTTTGAGATACCAGGGGAAGTCAGCTTCCCCCTTCCCCCCCCCCCCCCCGGGCGCGGTAGTCCTAGACCCCTGGCCGGGCGCGGGTTAGTGGGAGCATGGTTTTCTTCGATATTCTTTTATTTTTTGTCTATAGCTGAAACTGAAGCCAGAAGCTACTGTGAAATAAATTTTGACTGAATTTTATCGTCAATAACCTGGAAAACCATGCGTCAAACGATTGAACAAAGTAAGACGCCGGCGCCCTCCGTTTTATAATGGTCCATTAGATCCTTTCTAAGCTGATAGAACTTAGAACCTTTTTCTTAATTTTCATTTGGGTCCTACAGTGGTATTAAGGGCCTCGTAAATGCAAACTGTGGATCAAAATGGGTCAACAATTTGCATTAACTTGACCATGCCATTTTTCCTGGAAACCTTTAATATTCAGTCAACATCGTTTAGCGGCACGAATTATGTACGTGGTTTCGAACACGCGCGTTCGTAAATCTTGTAACAAAAACCTCCACTCAGGCGTCGCAGTCTCCGTAGGCCGCACAGTGTCGGTTTCGTGGCTGACATTTGGCCGTGGCCGACGGGTGGACGAGTATGATGACGCATCTGAACGCAAAACCTTTGGATGTTCTGGGCGCATGTTTACCCGGTGCGACTTTTAGACTGATGTTGAGAACGGATTGGCATTTATAGCACCGCGGAGTGGTGCTGGCTGCAATCTGGTGGTGGAACTGGGAAGATTTGTGAAGAATCTCTGTTTTTGGCTCGCTGTAATTGTCCATCTGTCAGGAGAACAACCTCGGAAGTTTTAAAAAGCTGCGCACAGTCTTACCTTGGAACGGTGCGAATTCATTTTGAAAGACATTGGGAATCATTACTTCACGACGGTCGTTTTCACGCGGGTGCGTGGTGTTACTTGTAGCGGTCAACGCCATTTCCAGGGGCTCAAGGGCCATTCCGTGCCACCGCAGGGTGTCTCGCGGCTGCCATTTTGGCGACACGGAGCGGGACCTCGTCGCTCCGGAGGGCCTTAGAGGGATAGAATATATCTACATTAGTCCCTTCCTAACGCAGAACGCTCCTTGACATGCGCAGCTTGACTCCGGATAGATGCAGAAACGACAGCAACGACATCCATTATCGCGGCAGGCGGTCCAATAATTGGCGCATAGACTCTATTTCGGCCTAACGGGCCCATGCTGGAATCGGGTTGGGGTCCGCCGTTGGACACGGTGGGCCCTGAGTGGCACGGGACCCTTCCATGGTCTCAATGTGCATAGGCATTCGGGCTCCCCTCCGCGTTCATGTTGAGCAAATGCTCCCCTGACCGACTCAAGGCCCCTTGATGACACAGCTCAGTGCCTCTGTTGGGCACTGAGCCCCTGGCCGATGCAGGAGCCCGTACAGGTTCCGACCGATGCAAATCGCGGGCCCGGCCTCGTCCCTACTTGGAAAATGCGCTCCAGGAGATCAGACCGACACGGAGTCGACTGTTCGGTGTTGGTGATCTATGGCCGAAATAAAACACTCTGTCTCAGGGGTCCGAAATGGGTACAAGGGCCCCTTAACTGATATTTTAGATCATGGTCCTACGGTCGGGGGTACTGAATGTGGCCTACAGACAGAGCCCTTCGGGCCCTTCAGCCTTCCAACCGGGCCATTGATCTTTGACCCTGAGAGGCCCTTTATCCCCTCTTTGGACCTCCTCAAGCAGAGCCTGCGGCCGACTCGGGGCTACTAACTGACACATGACCCCCTTTTAGTCACTGTTAATCCCTGACCGACGTAAGGACCGTAACCATTGTTTCAGGCACCCGGACCAATGCAAGTCGTGGCCCCCGTTCCTGCTCTTGCTTGGGAAATGGGTCCCCAGGGTGTCAGGGATCCAACTGTTCGTTGCTCGTGGCCTCTGGCCGGCTGAGAGAGCAGCATTGTCTTAGGGGATTCTCAAACGGGACAAGAAGACCTCTCACTGATATTTTAGGTCAAGACCCTCCGGGCCACGATTCTTCATGTGGTCTCCAGCCGGTTCTTTGGGTCCTTATGCCCTCCAACCGAGCCTTTAGTCATTGGTTCCGCTGGAACACCCGGGCCTCACTTCAGGCCTCATCGAACATTGCCCTTGGCCGGCTTGGGGCCCATTGTGAATACAGGAACCCCCTGCTGGGCGCTGTGGGACCCCGACGGACGCTGGGGCCCAGAACAATGTAAATCGCAGGCTCCTGCTTTGTCCCTGCATGGGGAATGAACCCTCAGGTCCATGCCGACACGGAGCCGACTGTGCGTAATTGCTCGTGTCTGATCGACATATAGGCCCTTAGCGACACGGGGGCCACTGATCACTCAGGAGCCTCTGGATGGCAATAAAGTGCCCGGCCCTGCGGACCGGGCCCCTGAATGCGACTTCCGGTCGGCATTTCAGGCCCTTAATCGTAGGTCTCGAGGGCCCCTCCGGGCCCCTCGGAACCTAAGGGGGGACTGCCCCTGTGCCCCCTTCCTGCGTTACTGCGAATCAGCTATCCTCCAAATTACGCGAGGAAGCATTTTTCCACTTAAAGATCGACGCGTTACATTCCGCCACGCACTGGTCCGACGGGCCGACGGCAGCCCCACACTCCTGCGTATCTAGTCTTCATCTACTTGTGACAAGCGTGTCAAACGTACCCGGATCCTACAACGGGACGCGAGCTAGAGATCCGGGATGGGGTCCCAATACTGAACTCTACCATGACATGCCCTAGTCGTCCCAAATGTCACAGCGCCACAACACCCGTGCCGGTGCGGTCGCCGTCGACATCGATGACGGAAGTCCAGTCCCTTCCTCATCGGCAGTAGCATTCGTCACCGCCGGCCGGCGCGCTTAAAAGCTGGCCGCCAGCCGGCCAGCAGCAAAAGTGGTGCGCAGCCGCTGGCGGCAGCATGTGGTCCCTGTGGCTGGTGGCAGTTCTTGCGCTTGCGCCGTGGCCGGCCGGGCCGCCGGCGCTGGTGTGCAGCGCCCCGGAGGCGCGGCCGCAGCCGGAGCCCGAGGCCTGGCCCGGCCCCATAGCCTCGCCCGATCCTCGGCCTGTCGCCCCAATTGGGTGCGTGTCGCCGGCAGCGTCACCGGCACTGTCGTGTTGTGTGCGTGTGAGGGGGGTATGATACGGGCATGTACGCAAAATTTGTGCCCACCAAAAATTAGATTGGACTGATCATGCTGTATTAAATCTTACCTAGTCAGTCACCATCCAATGATTCTGTGGAAAACTAGTGGGGAAACCACTGTGGGTGAATGTGGTATTTTGCAAACCTGAAAGTGATGCATAAACCTATCGGCACTGTGTTTGCTTTTGGGGACAGCATGCACGCAATTGCAAACAAAGACAAGACATGAAGAGTCAGCGTCCTGTACATATTATCCTATGATATCAAAAAGTGTAAACATGTTCTTCTTTTTCAGCCCTGCTCTGCGACTCATCTATACGTTGTGCAAAGTTCACAAGAGATGCAACAGGTGGCTGCAGTTCAAGAAATGCATAGCAAAGCAGAAGATAGGTAAATTTTTCCGGAGAGTGTTCAGAAGAAGAAGGCGCTCGAGGCGTATCAGGAGATGCATTAAATAAAGACTTGTCGGCACTAATGAGCAGGCTCGCAGTCCATGCATACGCATCTGGCACGCGCGCACTGTATCACAGAGGCAAAGGGTTTTCAAACAGGCTCCTATTGAAACATGGTTCGCATTCCAGCGCTATAATTGGATCAAAGTATGCACTAAGAAACTGGCTAGCGTTGGCAGTTTGCCAAGCGGGTGAACAATTCAGCACGATGTGTACAAAACTGAAATATAAAATGCAGCATGATATATTATCGCTGACAATGAGTGCGGTGCTGGAAACCGACGGTACTCGACTGTAAAACAACGACCACCACGAACTTCTCCACGTAGCTAAGGGCTACCCATTTGATGTGTGATATCTTTATGATAGCCAAAGGCTATCTGCACTTAGATTACGCCCTTGGCCCTGCTTTTCGGGAACAGATAGGGCACAAACACAAATAAATGTTAGTAATAACGATTCAGTGCAACACGGGGCGTGGGACGAGCGAGACGTTAGCAGACTTCAGAGTTGTCGGTCATCAACATGTCCATCATGCCAAAAAACAAGCTAACGAAACCAGACGCTTTGGCAACCTGAGGTAATAACTGGTTTGGTTGTTGTGCGTGTCGACTTTTTGTGAAAAACAGGTAAAGGTTCACTAATGTAATATTTGCAGCAGTCCACACATGACATCGTTTGGCATCGGCCGGCTATTGCCCTGGCAAGAATAGCAATTTTAGTGTATACCAACGATAAATTTCCACTCACTTAAAGATTTCGGAAAAAGTTGACACGGACTTGTTTTCGGTAGATTGCTGGCGCGCCCGTGGGTCGAAATTTTGGAATCTGCCCGCGAATTGCAGCTGGTATATTCGCCTACGTCGTGCAGTTGGCTCCGTGCCTTCATTTGCGCTGGTAGCTGGGATGTGCCACCGAAACCTTAAACATTGAAGTGCCCCGTACTTTTTATACTTCTTGCTGTTACATGAGACACGTACGAGTTGATCAGCAATGCCAGTTTCTTTTCGAAATCCTTCTGAATAGCCCAGAATTTCGAAAAAGTAGCCGCCTCTGTCGGCGAGATTGATTGGACTCCGTGCACGCCACTATAAAAGTAATGCATCTACTTTGTCTTGCCTTTTCCAGCGCGTGTGTTCTGTAAGGCTTATAACACACTAACTTAGTCAAAAAGTGTGTGCAATAAATGCTACGAAAGCTTGAAACATTCTGCTTAGGCAAAAGGATACTCGACCATAAACATTTTATCCGGCGAATTCAACAGGAGGTTATGCTGTGGTTTTTATTTCTCCCCTATGACGATTGCCACAGTGGCTCTTTCCGAGGCGCACAGCGCCTGTGGGAACTGGATCATGACATGGTCCATAGGGACGCACTGGTTTAAACCTAAACCAATCCGTTTTTCGGTAACAGACCCTTGCTTCCGCTGGGCTAAAGGCAAACGTTCTTTCATTCGCACCAGCAAAGATGACTGATGGCGGCGGTTGTCATGACGACGGTGATCTCGACTGTAGGGAGGAAGCGCACTGGTTGGACAAAGCGTTTCCAACGTAATTCGAACTCGAAAATAATGAACATCGACATCCATATTATGTCTTGACCGCTCTTCATTGGCACTACCCAGTGCTGTTATTAGACGTAACCAGTCCTGCCGTTTCTCTGGAGTGTGTTTTGAAATATGCCCCAAAGGTGGGACACTCCGTTAAATAAATGGATCAAAACATTGCCTAGTCTCGTTGCCAGCCTCGCATTCGCCTCACCTCACCTCGACATCAGTGACGTCCACGCCCCCCCCCCCCCCCCCCCGCTTCCCTCCGGCCATGCCCCCGCCGCCGCCGCAGGTGGATGCTGCTCCCCTCTGGAGGTCCACTCACCGTAATCGGAGCCAATTGGCGGCCAGTGACGTCAGCTGGCGGGCCGGGTGGTCTCGGGACCGGACGCTGTGACCTGGCCACCGGCGCCCTGCCCGAGCCGCGGCCACACCAGCCAGCAGACACCGCCGGCACGCTGTCCCGAGCCGCGGCCGCATCAGCCAGCAGACACGGCAGGCGCGCTGTCTCGAGCCGCGGCAGCATAAGCCAGCAGACACGGCCGACGCGCTGTCCCGAGCCGCGGCCACATCAGCCAGCAGACACCGCCGGCACGCTATCTCGAGTCGCGGCCGCATCAGCCAGCAGACGCGGCCAGTGCGCTGTCCCGGGCCGCGGCCGCATCAGCCAGCAGACCCGGCCAGCGCGCTGTCCCGGGCCGCGGCCACATCAGCCAGCAGACACCGCCGGCGCGCTGTCTCGAGCCGCGGCCGCATCAGCCAGCAGACGCGGGATATCAGTCGATAGGAGACTGGCACACGGGGAGGCGTGGGGCGGCGGACGGCGGCGGCCAAACCTTGGTTGTGTTGATAACGAAAATAGGATGGCCTCCGCGCGCAGTCCGAAAATAAGGCGTGATGCGGTAACATCTAGGCACCAGATCGGCGGCCGACAGCTCGTTCAAAATATCAAGGCTGACATCACCGCAGCGGCATGACAAAAATATCCTTGTCGGCAGCTATCCCGTGCCAGTGGTGCAGACGACCCGTCTGGGTGAGCGGCCACGCGCATCGACGGCAGGACGGATGTCAAACAAACATCGCTCGCACTCCTCGACGTGTTTCACACACTCATCGCGCCACATGCAGGACGCGCTCCGAACGGCGCGCGCGCGTGCGCGCGTCCCGCCACGGCCGCGGGGGCTCGCCGGTCTCGCGCGTCCGTCGCCCGGCCGCGCTGGCAGCGGACCGCGCGGGACCCCGGCTGCGAGCCCTCCCCGGCTGTCGCGGCGGCAGCGGCAGTCTGCAGCGCATGACCTCAGCGTAATGCAGCGTCCCCGGCTGAACGGCCGGCCCGCGGCGCTCCGCCACATCCGCGTCACGCCTATCAATTACCAGCTAGGACGCGGGCATAGGAGCGAGCTCGCCGATCCTCCTGCGGCGGGCCTAATATGGCCCCGGCCGGACAGGGGCTGTCGGCGCCGCCTCGGGGCCTTCGCCGGCCCCTCCTTATCCAGCGGGACGCGGGGTGCGCCCGAGCAGGTCTGTCTCCAAGGCGCACGGGCAGGCGGGCGGCGATTCACGTGCAGACGCCGCGGTCCAACGACTTCATTAAGGAATCATCAGACGGGCGCGTAATATGCAGCTGTTCTGCTGGTCAATCACTACAAAGAGCGCCGGAGATGAGCGTGGCGAAGGGTGATGCCACTCGCCTCAGAAGCTATGGGTACAAACATCGATGAATCACCCAGCGAATGGCCCCGAATTTTGTTTGTAGTACGAGCAAAGGCACGGGGGCCACGGCACGCGGGGGCAGCTCTCGTTTACCCTCAGGGTGAAGCGTGCCAATACGCCGCATTTAACCTTTGTCTCAATGCGCAGTACTTGTCTCAATGCGCGCAGTACTTCTGCGTCAGCGCATGGAAAGCAAGCACTCCAAGAGGATTAATGATTTTGGAGCAAACCGAAAATGATTTTGGAGCTGCATACCAGTGGCGTCTCGGCGCCTGTACGACGCGTTTCAGCGCGTCTGCACCCAAGCCCGCTGAGACGACGAAGGGCGTGTGTCCAGATGTGTTGACCGACTTAGGTCAACAGATCTGGATTTAGGGTGTAGAAAGCCTTATTGAAGCTTTTTGTGGCCGAGCACCAGAAGTCAAGCGCACGTTCGAATCTACTGATAATATGTCGTCCCATACGAGCGTTTGGTTTTGGGCATGCTGCCATGCCGCGGGCAAGCAACGCGAGTTAGCACAGGTTGGGTGTCATTGTCATTGTCATCACAACATGGGTGTGTCATTGGGGCTTTACGACGCACTTAGCTGCTGAGGCTATATGGCGTCGCCTGCCTCCCACCCTGGCAGGAAGGGCGGGTACCGCGGGGAATCGAACCCCGTACCGCTGAACAGAATAGAAGAATAGAACACAAGCAAGAATATCTTCTATATCATGCTTAGTTAACAAACAACGCTCCAATAACCCACATGGAGGAGGACAAGTGGTTTGGGTGTCATATTAAAATGCTCCAATTCAACAAAAACGTCGTTTTGGACGCTCGCAATGAGCTGAAAGCGTGGAGTGCTGTAGCGGCACGAGGTCAAAACCTAGTCGTGCGGGTCACTAATAGGTGGCGCCAACGAGTGTTGTTGTGTGTGCGGCATTGTGCGTCGGATGAGAACTGTGTGCGTCCCCGCAGCTTCGCTGCTCTGTTAATGTTAGGTAAGGATATTAGTGATATGCCTACCACAGAACGGTTGACAGTATGACCATTGTTTGGCCACTATTGGCATATTGACTGTCGGAACTGGGCGGAGGTTTGCTACTGTCAAGTGTGGTAGTCGAACCGAGCCATATCGCTACCATACTATTTGCGCAACCTGACAGCGCGGTGTTTGTTGCTCTCCGTGATCCGTCCTTCTCTGGACGCGGTTCCCCGTCCATCAGCCCGGGGCCGGCATCACCTCGATGCCGGCGCCGAAGTTTCAAAACGAACCGGCACGACCAACGCAGAAGTGGTAGTTCCGGCCACTCGGCCGCGACCAGCCGGTTAACAGCCCAAGTCCTGAGATACGGGTGGTTACGGTTGTGTCGCACCGCATGGGGGCTGAGGTTGTTAACTGAAGAAAATAAAGGGCAAGTACTGCCACATTTTCTCTTTCGTCGCCGAAGACAGTGACGTGCGCGAGGGCGCGAGGGCATTTCGAGCTTCAGAGGGCTCCAGCTGATTATCAAATTGTTGGACGAATGGTGTATCAAAAGAGGCGAGGTGAATGCTCAAGTCCGATCGAAAATGATTAAACCTTGATGAAACCAGTTGCAGACAAATCCTTGACGCGGTACTTTTACCTTCCTGTGGGTAATGTGACGTAGAACTTTGGGTGTCGCGTTGGCCTCCCGTTTCTAACCATGTAATTGGATTGCAATTGGAGAAAGCCTTCACACGTTAAAGGTGTTTATATGAACAGAGAGAGAGAGAGAGAGAGAGAGAGAGAGAGAGAGAGAGAGAGAGAGAGAGAGAGAGAGAGAGAGAGAGAGAGAGAGAGAGAGAGAGAGAGAGAGAGAGAGAGAGAGAGAGAGAGAGAGAGAGAAAGAGAGAGAGAGAGAGAGAGAGAGAGAGAGAGAGAGAGAGAGAGAGAGAGAGAGAGAGAGAGAGAGAGAGAGAGAGAGAGAGAGAGAGAGAGAGAAGAGAGAGAGAGAGAGAGAGAGAGAGAGAGAGGAGAGAGAGAGAGAAAGAGAGAGAGAGAGAGAGAGGAGAGAGAGAGAGAGAGAGAGAGAGAGAGAGAGAGAGAGAGAGAGAGAGAGAGAGAGAGAGAGACTTGAGCTGAGTGTGTGTACTGGGACGCGGGGTGTGGAGCAATGAGGCTCGCACCTCACTTTGTCGTTCGACATTTGATGAATTCTCCTATTGGATCGACTTCCCTAACGAGAATATCTCATCATTATCTTATTTACTAAAGTATAATTCAACAGCGATGCCTGTAGTCACGTGATGTGAATTTTGTAAGTTGACATCTACATAGCGGTGTAAATGACGTTGTTCTCTGCCCACGGTATGATGCTATATCTCTTAACACCCTGAACCGTCTAAAATCGTGCAGCTATAGTTTGCACTATCGGACGACATCACGACGACGATGCGCAGGAAACTGAGACAAAGGTAGAGAGCCCAAATCGCCCAGTTTCTGGATTTGGGTTGGAAATTACACCTTGTACGGGCGATTTCGGGCTCCCTGTTCTGAACCTTCCCTAATTTTGGTGTCTCATTCATACATGGATATCTCATATCGAGATTCTGTCACGCGTTGTTCTGCTTTAAACGAAGCCATGACGGGCCAATCCATCAGTCTGCACATATATCCCATATCAAAACAATGCGGCGAAAATCTTGTATTCATTCCGCCTCCGTTCATGGCTAACAGTAAGCTTAATTAAGAACCGCTCTAACGTAGACTAACTTTCAAAGCACAAAGCACTGAAACAGACCGTCAAAAGCACACAAATGGTATATATATATATATATATATATATATATATATATATATATACATATATATATCTCTCTCTCTCTCTCTCCCTCTCTCTCTCTCTCTCTCTCTCTCTCTCTCTCTCTCTCTCTCTCTCTCTCTCTCTCTCTCTCTCTCTCTCTCTCTCTCTCTCTCTCTCTTCACTTGAGCACGCATTCGTTTGATGCGAAAACCGTTCGGACGCGTTGCTTCACAACTGGAGCGCCAGTTGCATGCGGCAATGCAACTTAGCACAAGGAACCCTTCTATCGAGAAGACGCTACCCGAGGTTGATCTCATATTGTAATTTATCTTAGTGCTACACTGAATATATGCCTAGGGGGAGGCATGACTTAAACCCGACGTGCTCAAGCAATTCAGGCAATGTTTAAAGCATTTTTGCCCTGACAGGCTTTGCCCGTTCTCATCGACTAGAAAATTTCTGTGAATTATGGCCCATTCCCGCCCACTAGTAAATACCGTCTGCGCCGAAGCGTGCAAGGGCTCACATGACCAATCGCACCGCCAGTGGAAACACGTCCGACAGCTGTAGCAGCGCACGAGGCTGCCACATTCCCAGCCAGCTTCTCCTCCGCCGAGCGGTGCGCGCGCGTTCCCATCCACCAGCTCGCGCTGCAGCCGGCGCGTCGTCGGGCGTCAGCGCGCCGCGCGGTCGGGTGACGCCTCGGCCGAGACCCGAGCCGTGTCATCAGCAGCGCCGGCGTCGCTGACCGGCCGGCCCCGGCCCCGGCCCCGGCCGGGCCGCGGGTCGCGCCGGCGGCGCCGGTGGCTCCGCGGCGCGGCCGCGCTGGACGCCAGCCGCCGCCGCCGTCCAGCTCAGTGCGCTCGGCGGGCGCCGGCGGCGGCTGGACGGCTGTGCAGCTGCCAGCGGTGTTCGAACGGCTGCGCAGCTGCTCAGGGCGTCGACCGGACGGCTGCAGAGTCATCGGCAGCGGGCGGTTCAGTGATCGCGCCTCCGCGGAGTGACCGCAGATTGCGGAGCTGAAAGGTGCCTGGTCGGACAGGTGTACTGTCAACAGTGCTGAAGAGACGGACACCTATTGCCAGCATTATTGAATGGACGACTGTATAGCTGCGGACAGGTGCACGCTGTGAGGCTGTCAACAGAATCGGATGCTCGGCTGTGACGCTGTCGTCAGTGCCGACTGCCTTATTCTGCGGCTGTCAACAGCCTTTGACACAGGCAACCCATCAAGTGGCGGCTAACAGCACCGCTGGGTGGACCTCGCGACAGGTGACAGCGAGCACCACCCGTGGCGGTTGGCGCTGCCGGGCCGCCGACTGCTCGCACCCACCCCTGCTCTCCTGGCGTGCTTCGACACCACGGCGAAGCACGGAGGCGAAGCTGCAGCCCGCGGCAGGCGCCGTCCCACCCTGGCCTAACTGAGCTGGCCTGGCCTGACCCGATCTGAGCCGACCCAACCCAGTCTGACCCAGTCTGACCCGATCTGACCTGACCTGACCTGACTTGACTCACCCTGGCCTGACCTGATCGGACCTGGCCCGACTTAACTTAACCTGACCTGAACTGACTCGCTCTAGACTGACCTGACCTAACCTGACCTGACCTGGTCTGACGTGACCTGGCCTGACCAGCCCCGCCGGCACCATGTCGGCTGCGGTGCTGCTGCTGCTGGCCGTCGCCGAGCTGGGCGTCACGCCGTCTCCGGCGGAGGCTCTCATCCGACCGCGCTACGACCTGGCGCGCGGCAACTGGTGGAAGAAGCCGGCACCGCCGGCCCGGCTCGGCGTGTTCGACGTGCCGCGGCCGGCCGCCGACGCCGGCCCGCTGCCGGCCTACAGCTTCGTCACCAACAGCGTCGGCCCCAAGCCGCCGCCCGGCTACCACTTCTCGGCCGGCCCGAAGCCGGCCCGTTTCCCGCCGCAGTCCGCGGCCACGGCGGCGCCGGCGCCGGTGCCGGTGCCGGCAGCGGCGCCGGCGCCCCACGTGCGGCAGTACGTCTGGCGAAGGCCTGATGAGGCGGGAAAGGGAGCCGGTGAGCCGGAGGAGCCCAGGTGAGCTGCAGGCCGTGGGCCTGGTCCGGTGTGTGACCGAAGCGGGTCGGGTCACGCCCTGACCTAACGCTGAGTGAGTGGTCCTGCTGTGGGCGTGTTGCGGCTGTTAGCCGGTTTTTATTATGTTGGTTCACACGCGCATTTTTGATGCAGTCATCTCATATACGCCATTTAGAGAACTGATCAGAGTACCTACTGGGGGTTCCGACCGTCTTAAGCCTGTCCAAATGTACATCTCAACATGCACGTTGATACGTGAGCTCCACTAAACCATGTTTCGATGCGTTTTACTCCAACTGCCGTCCCCTAGCGGCAAGAATGGAAAGAAGCTGAAGCTCACATTTATTCACAAATCCTCACCTCTCCATTCCTCTATGATGCAGTGGAGGTCGCTCAAGCGCATTCGCTGCGCACTAATGCCGTTTTTGGCGCACGATGCCGCTACGCCATCGATAAACCCAGCGGACCTACATGCACTGTGAATGGTCAGCAACCGCCGTTTGAGCTCGAAGAACCCACAAGACGATACAACAGCGCAAATAATTACCAGCAAGGGAACATTGCAGCCAGGTCTCTTTGCCGCAGCATGAGCACCTACACCAACAAAACTACGGCGCAATCGTCGCTTGCGGAATGAGGGCTCGGTCCAGCGTGTTTAGACACTGTTGCGTGAATGCTGTACCGTATCTGACCAGCTTCGAAAAATTCCATAGCAAGAATGCTGAGCGAATTTTACGAGGGAAAGGCTTGAAACGATGGTTGCATGACTCAGGATACATGCCGCAGGTTCTGTTGAGCGCATGCGGCGTACGTAGGCACGCACCTTACCCTGATGGACTCTTGTTTCTCTTGCCTTTGCCGGATGGTAAATGGGGTTCGTGAGCTCGCGCCAAAGAGCTCACGAGCGACAGGGCAACATATCAACACCCGACAGTGCCAGGTTTTTTCTCAGCGACGTCAGGGCAGGGATTGGGAGCTGGAGCACCTCACGCTAACCAGCAACAAATAGCATTGGCGCTAGGAAATCACATGAGGGAACTGAGTCTGAGCCCGACATAAGCCCATCCCAATTCTACCGAGGCTCCGCCGTCATCGAGCGACGGCGGGATTCAGCGCTTGCCTGAAGTGTGCAGCCCTCCGCAGAGTCGGTAGTGACTGAAGGGGGGGGGGGGGAGGGGTGGAGTCAGGGTCAAGCAAAGAAAATGTCAGGTCGCTACAATTTGGACCTCATTTTTTAAACATCAGGTCAGAAGCTCGTTGAAATTGCATTACAAACTGTTGGTATATTTACGCCGGTTCCCACCCGGTACACACTTCCTCTCGTAGTGTTCGTGAGTTGTCCGTTGCCGAACAGGACGGCGACGCTGAAGCAGATCCACACCGGGCACGAGGCTGGTCAGGTCTTTAAGACATGTAGCTCTCATGACAAACGTATCTGCAGCCCTGGCAGCATGGCGCTGAGTGCACCGCACTCGAGTATCCCCCGCCCATGGCTCTTCGGAACGACCAACTATCCGGCAGAGGGGCGATGGCTTGCGTCTGTTAATACGCTCCGTTATGGTTTGTTTTTGTGCAGAATGTGCTTTAATCATGTCAGATATACAGACACCTTGTAACCCAGCAGTTGAAACGTCTAAGGATTGCTATCAATGTGGTCTCTAGTAAGCGGGAGTTGATTGGATGCGAGCGGATTTTGAACGTTTCGTTTGAACGTTGCTTCAGACGCAGACATAGGCGACGTACCTCGTTTACCGACGTACCTCGTACGATGGTAAGGGCAAGCGAACTAAGTCGCTTGTGTTGATCCTTTCGACATTTGACTCAGTGTCGTATTACATCACATCACAACGAAAATATGGTTGTGCAAGATAGGTAAGTGGCTCAAACGTATCACATTTTTATCATGAATAATGCTAAGTTTTTATCTTATCGAGAATATTGAATGAACGTTGCAGGCCACGCAGAAACCTAGGGTGATCAAAATTACCTACGATGTTAAAAAAGAAATCACGTGACATGGAAATCGACACATTTCGGTATCTACCGCCGTGTAATACGGCATGGTAAGTCCTGAGCATTCTGTGATTCTTTCACGTGATTGCCATTGCATACAGAATTCTAGCGAAGGGCGCGAACGAACTGCTTAATAACGTATTTTGATTTTTCGTCCCCAACCAATTAGCCGCATATCGGTATCCACCGTGGTGTAGTACGCATGGCAACTCCTGAGTGCTCTGTGGTGCGCTCGTGTGATTGTCATTACGTTATATGGTAAACAAAGTATGTAGCAATGGGGCTCAGAGCTTTGTGTTGCAACGTATTCTCCTTACCCAGGCATGGCGATGTCATGACATGAATTATTTCAGTTACCAAGGTGCTCCAAAGGCGGTGCACGAGGTGCTCAAACCACTTCATTCGCTCTAGGCTGGGAATTGGCAATGGCACTGCATGCGTATACACTACCTACATCACTTCTGGATGACACCACAACTTACACACGCGCGTTATCCCGAGCCTCAAAGTCAACACAACCACCGTTTTTGCCAAGAAAATGGCTGCCATTAATAGTTCCGACATTAAGTGCCAGATACCCCCTGCTACACTATGACTTATTTGGAGTTAGTCACCAGACCACAGTGAGTGACTTCCCGCCTGTAATACGTGTTTGTTGGAGCACGTACTTGCACCGTTCATATTTATCAGGTCTCATGGCCAACATAAGCTGTCCGTATAGAGTTGCGCACGTCACGAGTAACGGTCATTGTGTCAAGCTGATATCGGGGTCAGAATGGGCTGCAGTACATTTGAACCGCCACAGTCTGTAGCATTTCATCCAGTCGATGTGAAATGCGCGGATTGTAGTGAAGTCGTGGTCCCCGTAGTTTGACCAAAGGTGCACACGTACTTATACAACCTGATGTGTGTTGGTCGCCACAAGTTTGAGAGAAATCAGAATAAAATTGAAATAAAGGAAAGAAGTAAACTTGATGCGTGTTCGGTAAACACGTACTTAACTATAGATTAATGCATGCGCGAATATAAACGGCCACGGTAGGTCACCAGCAGCGCGAGAAATACAAGCGTACAGCTGTTTTGGCTGGCTGCGCCTGTAATGTCACGCGACAATTACGCGTGATTGACGCTATCATAAGCTGTACCGAGAATGATGCTGCCTGCAGACCACCCGCCCGCCGAATTATGTAATACACGCTGGGCATGACACTTGGGCAGCACCATAACTCGGACGAAACCGGGACACTTGTTGGTATATAATCATGCGGTGTATTTATGCAGCACTTGAACTCAATTGCTCGCCCGTCACAGCGCGCGTCGTGGCGGGCGATGCGCGGTATCTACCTCTCCACGAGCAGCGACGCCGAAGCCGCCATGCCAGCAGACTAACGCGAAACTCCTAACATTCTGATAGTGAGCGATGTTCGGTCAGTTAGCCCGCGGGCGGGGCCAGGTCGCGCTGCTGACCCCGGCGCCGCTGGCCGCCTCTGAGGTCGCTGTTGCCACGCGGGATTCGGACGATAAATCGCGCGGCGCGGGCGACCTCGCCTGGTGCCGCGCGCGCCCGCCGGTCCGGGAATAGCCGGCGACGCGGCCGGCCGCCGCCTGTCCGGCCAGGCGTCAGCCGCGAGGGCTCCAGCCCGCTGCCTGCCGCCTGTCCGGCCAGGCGTCAGCCGTGAGAGCTCCAGCCTGCTGCCTGCCGCCTGTCCGGCCAGGCGTCAGCCGCGAGAGCTCCAGCCCGCTGCCTGCCGCCTGCCGCCTGTCCGGCCAGGCGTCAGCCGCGAGGGCTCCAGCCCGCTGCCTGCCGCCTGTCCGGCCAGGCGTCAGCCGCGAGGGCTCCAGCCCGCTGCCTGCCGCCTGTTCGGCCCGTTACTAACGGCGAGAGCCCTGGGGCCACCGGCTGCCGGGCCCCGGCCTCTCAGTTGGCATCACTTGCCGGCATGCGGCCCAGCCTGAGTTTGAGCGTGTAGCTGTGCGCTCGTGTGTGAAGGTTAAGCTGTTAAAGAAGGCAAAGCTGCGGTGCTAGCAGGCTGAAACAGCGCGACTCGGCAGGTGGCCACCACGGCTGGGTCGGACAAAGGACCGGCTGACCGGACCGTCCTGGTCGGATCCAGACGGTCCGACCGTCCGCGGAGACAAGGTTACCGTCGTCGTTATTGGGGCTTTGTGTCGCACTCAGCTGCTGAGGCGATATGGCGTCGCCTGCCTCTCATCCTGGCGGGAAGGGCGGGTACCGCGGAAATCGAACCACGTACCTGTGGCTTCAAGACGCTCAGCTTAAGCTTTTTACTACCGGCACCCCGAGACAGTGTGACCAGGCCAGGACTGTCCGACTCGGGCGGACAGTCTAGCCGGACCAGGTATGTCCATCCCTGGGGAACAGTCTGACCGGACCGGGCCAGGGTGACACCAGGTCGCACTGTTCCGCCGGCCTGGACACCGCCGACGGAACAGACCACAGACCCCACCCTCCTATCCGCACCTGAGCGGCGCTGGTCAGACAACCACCACCCGCCTCACAGGTGTGCTCCGGTAAACCCGCCGAGTGACCTTCCTTTGATCTCATAAAGCGCCATGTGTGTGGAGAAGAAACCCCGGCTGTCCTCGCCAATGTACACACTTGACTCGCGTCCGAGTGCGCCACGGGGCGTGACTCAAACGTCTGCTCCCCGCACTGTCCTGTGCCGCGGGCTCTTTGTCGGCTTCTCCCGAGCATCACGTGGTCTGTGCAACAAGCTAGCTCGTCAGATAAGCGATCTAGCCACCGGCGGCTCCAAATGATCATCTCTTGCACTGGCAGAGTGCACTGGCGTTAGTAAGAAACGCTCATTCTCTGAACATGCGGCGGTGCCAGCGGTGCCAACAGCGTTGTCATTGCCCTGCAGCTAATGGCTCGCCGAAACAACAAACAACTGGACGGTGGACTCGAGTTGAACCGAATGCCAGACACTCTTTGGGACTATTCTCTGGAAGCGCGGCATTGTGTCCGCGCTATAAATGCATCCGTGGCTATAAATACAAATACTGTTCTGGCGCAGACGTCAGGCACCATCAGTGTCCCTTCAGTGCAGGATGGCACTCTGTCGCACGGCACGTGCATGTTGCACATGGTACTGCGAAGTCAGCTCGGACACTTACGAGCGCGGCGAGGCGCTCGCTTGTTCCAGCGTGGCTGCACGATGTCATGCTTATTTCCATCTTTGTCTTTCAATGGGTGCACTTGATGGATGGTTTCCTTAGCTCATCTGTATTCTGGCTCGCGAGGGCGTAGATTCATTGGACCGAGCCTGACTAATTGGTGGTGTCACATTTTACGGGGCTACGACATGGCGAAGCCAGGGGCTCGATGAAGGGTACGCCCACCTCTCTGCAGGCGAGACGAAGTCCACGAATGAAACATGCACCGTGCAATAGGGTCAGAGGCCGAGAATAGAACGCTAGACGATTTCAGCATGTATGTATAATGTATACACATGTGCACGAATACGCATACGCCAACGTAAATACCGCGGACAACCCTCATGCAATCATAGTTTTTAAGAGCGCGCTGTCGAGCTCAGTGGGCCGAGCGCCGCGGGAGCCTATCGTAATCTCCGCGACGACGGTTGATCTCCGTGCGCGGGGTGCTGCGGGAGCCTGTCGTAATCTCCGCGACGATGGTTGATCTCCGTGCGCGGGTTGCTGCGGGAGCCTATCGTAATCTCCGTGACGATGGTTTATCTCCGTGCGCGGGGTGCTGCGGAAGATTTTGGTAATCTCCGCGACAACGGTTTATCTCCGAGCGGGGTGCTGCGGGAGATTTTGGTGATCTCCGCGACGATAGTTGATCTCCGTGCGCGGGGTGCTGCGGGAGCCTATCGTAATCTCCGCGACGACGGTTGATCTCCGTGCGCGGATGCTGCGGGAGCCTATCGTAATCTCCGCGGCGACGGTTGATCTCCGTGCGCGGGTGCTGTGGGAGCCTATCGTAATCTCCGCGACGACGGTTGATCTCCGTGCGCGGGGTGCTGCGGGAGCCTATCGTAATCTCCGCGGCGACGGTTGATCTCCGTGCGCGGGTGCTTCGGGAGCCTATCGTAATCTCCGCGACGACGGTTGATCTCCTTGCGCGGGGTGCTGCGGGAGCCTATCGTAATCTCCGCGGCGACGGTTGATCTCCGTGCGCGGATGCTGCGGGAGCCTATCGTAATTTCCGCGGCGACGGTTGATCTCCGTGCGCGGGGTGCTGCGGGAGCCTATCGTAATCTCCGCGGCGACGGTCGATCTCCGTGCGCGGATGCTGCGGGAGCCTATCGTAATCTCCACGGCGACGGCTGAGAGCTGCTGCAGTCCCTGACACCTGAATGGACCGGCCCGATGACTCGGTTCGGGTTTCCGTCCTCCCCGCCTCCGGTCCTCACGTGCATGAGCCTCCAAATATGGCGCGACCGGTGCGGGCATGGCCTCCGCTCCGCCGGCGCGCACGGGCGGCGAGCCGGGCTGGCTGACAGCAGCTGCTGCCTGAGTTTATGGATTTATGCCGGTCACTTGCGGCTTACCGTCGGCCAGACCGCTCGGCAGGTCTGAAGGGCAGGCAGAAGCCTCAGTGCCCCCCCCCCCCCCGTCCCTCCCGTGACAGTCAGCGGCAAACACGATCGGGTATGGAGCCTAAGAATTGGGGACGGGAGCCATTCAAACGACCGCTGCAGAAGATTCGCTGCCTAAGCTCTCCTAATTCACTGAAAGTTTGGTGGTGGCGCTGTGCGCGGAGGCGGCATGACGCAGCGAACAATGACGGCCTTCCACACTCGGTTGGCCATGTTTAGCCACTTCATGATGACTCGAGAAGGTGTAAGGTGAGCCAAGGTTCTCGGTTGAGCCCTGATTCTCAGTTGCGCTTCCCGGTTGAGAGCTGGCGGCGTAGGTGCACCTGAAGTGTTCAGCACGGCGAAGATCTCGTGCGTCATCAGCTATCTTGAGGGTCGGATCTGCGTTTGCGCAGACCACCGCAGGAGGCGAGCTGACGATGATAGATGGGTCCGCCCCAGAGCCGCCTCAGACGGCGTTTACGGAGCCGCATCTCAACGTGTGCCCTAGCAAGGGAGCCTCAGGCCCGCCGCGTGCCCTGCCACGGGGGCCTAAGGCCCGCTATGTGCCCTGACATGGGAGCCTCAGGCCCGCCGCGTACCCTGACACGGAGGCCCCAGGCCCGCTATGTGCCCTGACATGGGAGCCTCAGGCCCGCCGCGTACCCTGACACGGAGGCCCCAGGCCCGCTATGTGCCCTGGCACGGGAGCCTCAGACCCGCCGCGTGTCCTGACACGGGGGCCTAAGGCCCGCTATGTGCCCTGACACGGAGGCCTCAGGCCCGCTATGTGCCCTGACATGGGAGCCTCAGACCCGCCGCGTGCCCTGACACGGGGGCCTAAGGCCCGCTATGTGCCCCAACACGGAGCCTCGGGCCCGCCACGTGCTCTGACACGGGAGCCTCAGGCACGTCGCATGCCCTGACATGGGAGCCTCAGGCCCGTTGCGTGCCCTGACACGGGGGCCTCGGGCCCGTCGCGTGCCGTGCCCAGACGCGCCGCGCTGACTCACGGCCGTCTCGCCACGGTCACGCCTCCCGCGCGCCACACTCGGCGGTATTGACGTCACTACGCGCCGTTTCGGCCGCCCAGCTGACTTTGATGTGGATGATGGACGGGCGGCCAAATCGGCACGGCGCCTGGAGGGTGGTGCGGCGCCACGCAGAGGCGTCGGATCGCACGCCCTCGGACCGTTTGGCCGTGAACGGGGTGTGGGGCGAGAGCCAGCTCACCCGGCTCGGCTGGAGGCCCGGGCCAGGCTGGGCAGCCCAACCGATGGTGGGCTGCACGCGCACAAAACTGCAGCGCAACACGTCCGCAGGACAGGTTCGTGCTTTGGTGTTGTTCTTTTTTTTGCACGTTCTGTGGTGGGCAGTCAGGCTGATGTTTCTGAGGTGTCCCCCAAATAACTTGCAAACGGTGCGGCGTAGTGACACCGAACTTTGCAATGCTGAAGAAAAAAATGAAGAGCCGATCTTTCGGCGTACACAATTAGATCAACCTCCTGAGTCGCTAACACGCCACGAGTTCAGATCGGATCATAGCTGTCAGAAAGCGCAGTCCTTTGGAAATCTTTCCAACTTGAGTGACAACGGAGTGTTAGATGATGTCAAGTTTGAGAATGCTTTCTCGGACAATGAGATCAGTGAGATTTAGATTACAACTAATTGCATTGACCTTTGAGCAGGTGTTACCAGTGGTGTTTTTGACGCTTATTTCGAATATCTTGATTACGAAGGTGTCAACAGATTTCATATCTTTAGACTTCATTGAGATCAGAAGAGGTTAGTGACCTAACATAACCTTCCCCACTTGTTTCTTTTAAAAACACATATATCGAAATTATCTCTAAAATCTTTAATCATCTGAACCTTCCAGGGGTTAGATGGGATCTCTGACCACGTACGAACCAGAGGGATTTATTCCTAGGGAAGGTATAAAGGCTGAAACTGGTTGCGTGGCGAAGTCTGAGGGTACTTTGGACGATGATCTCGAGGTTGACACTGTTTGACACATAGGTCACTATCTTATGACCAGCAAATTTGACCCAAATGGGTTCACATGGAGTCCTATCTAACCTCTAGATTTGGTGTCTCCAGCTTTCTTACTTCTTAAATCTCGGAAGGTCAGATTGGTCCCTCCCCAGCTGAACACGCCTTATGAGCCTACCACCCCGGCGCGTGGCGATGAAATACCGCCTCTCCATGCCCGGTAACCGAATTATATTGGGATTTGCTACTGGATATACGATAACGTCAGCACTTAAGAAGGTGGGCAAGTGGAAGTGGCATCAGCCATCCCCCAATGTCCACCCGATTTGGATGAGGAACGGCAATGTCTAGCATTTTAAACTCAGGTCCCAAGTTGACGTTTCAGCACTCGTTCCTGAAAAATGCCGGAATCCTCGGCTTCATGGGGATAGTTAAACGGATTAATTAGACAGCTTGTCGATTTTGGCATCGGCTCCGCTGTTGAGGCCAAACGTAAACCTTCATGGTCTTTGCCGATCATTTCAGCGGCTGTTTATAATTCCCCCGGGATATTCTGGACGGGCTAACGTGACTGACCCGCCTCGGTCGTCTTAGAGGCACGGGTCCGGGATATTCTGGACGGGCTAACGTGGCTGACCCGCCCCGGTCGTCTCAGAGGCACGGGTCCGGGATATTCTGGACGGGCTAACGTGACTGACCCGCCCCGGTCGTCTCAGAGGCACGGGTCCGGGATATTCTGGACGGGCTAACGTGGCTGACCCGCCCCGGTCGTCTCAGAGGCACGGGTCCGGGATATTCTGGACGGGCTAACGTGGCTGACCCGCCCCGGTCGTCTCAGAGGCACGGGTCCGGGGTATTCTGGACGGGCTAACGTGGCTGACCCGCCCCGGTCGTCTCAGAGGCACGGGTCCGGGATATTCTGGACGGGCTAACGTGGCTGACCCGCCCCGGTCGTCTCAGGGCACGGGTCCGGGATATTCTGGACGGGCTAACGTGGCTGACCCGCCCCGGTCGTCTCAGAGGCACGGGTCCGGGATATTCTGGACGGGCTAACGTCGGGCTGACCCGCCCCGGTCGTCTCAGAGGCACGGGTCCGGGATATTCTGGACGGGCTAACGTGGCTGACCCGCCCCGGTCGTCTCAGAGGCACGGGTCCGGATATTCTGGACGGGCTAACGTGGCTGACCCGCCCCGGTCGTCTCAGAGGCACGGGTCCGGATATTCTGGACGGGCTAACGTGGCTGACCCGCCCCGGTCGTCTCAGGGCACGGGTCCGGGATATTCTGGACGGGCTAACGTGGCTGACCCGCCCCGGTCGTCTCAGAGGCACGGGTCCGGGATATTCTGGACGGGCTAACGTGGCTGACCCGCCCCGGTCGTCTCAGAGGCACGGGTCCGGGATATTCTGGACGGGCTAACGTGGCTGACCCGCCCCGGTCGTCTCAGAGGCACGGGTCCGGGATATTCTGGACTGGCTAACGTGGCTGACCCGCCTCGGTCGTCTTAGAGGCACGGGGTCCGGGATTTTCTGGACGGGCTAACGTGACTGACCCGCCCTGGTCGTCTCAGAGGCACGGGGTCCGGGATATTCTGGACGGGCTAACGTGGCTGACCCACCCCGGTCGTCTCAGAGGCACGGGGTCCAGCGCATGGACATTTCCAGTAGTTAGGGCATTGGTGAAGATTAGTTACTCTCACGTGCTATATTTCACGTTTGAGCGGACATGCAAGTTCTTAATTTTTCAAGAACTTTGTTTGTTTTGATAGGCTTTTGGCTTGCATGTGCAAACTCGGGCCTGTTTTGATATGCGGAGGCGAAGGAGCAAACTTTGCACTGTGTGAAGGGGATTCCCTTGCACGAAGGCTCCATTATTCCAATTCACGACTAATTCTGGACTTCAAAGTCTGTCGTTCCCAGGGGCAGGTTTGAACGCTAGTGTAAGTACGACTGAATAGATAAATACGACCGAGTATTTATCATCAGCGACGTTCCAAACGTGCGGCATGAAGTGGTGTGGCATTGGGCGCTTCAAGCACAATTCCTAGTACTTCCCTTATATTCATTCCACAGCACGTAATCAGAGGTTTCCCACACGAAGTCACACAATCATAACGCACGTTAAAATTGCAGAACATAATTGTCCCCTGCAAAGTGCCGAGCCCAACATCGGGGTGAATACCAACGTAGTATGAAAGATTCGAATTCCTGACATAAGATCTATTCGGAGGTGAGTTAGTCTTTCGCAGCATAATGATGTGTTGTGCGATGGTGATGATCATTATTACAGATGTTGTGTATCTCATTTTGTTCGTTTCAAGTGGCCAGCCCGAATTCCGCGGTTGGACAGTGATGTATGTTGAACAACACGTAGGAAACACTTAACTTATTGTTCCGCGCACGGTAAATGCGTAAACCAACCCCGATCTTGCTGTATCCACCAGTAGCTTGAGCAAATTGTCACATGTATCCTTTGACCAACAAGCAGCGCCACGTTTGCCACCAAACAAACGGCTGCGGATCACACGTCACGCGGGTTTTGAACTGCCTGATGCCGCGGCGGGCGGACAGAGCCTCTGACTAGTCACTGACTCCGACCGAGCCATCAAAGTGAGACGGACACGCTCTGTCCCGATAGCGAGCGAGCGGTCAAGCCAACAACGCAGCAGGACGTGCGGCGCCTGATCTGTGGCCGGTGACCCCCAGCGGCTCACCATGCGAGCAGTTTCTCTGGGTGTGGAGCTGTGTTGAATTGCTGGTCAGATTAGACCAAGGCTAAGCCATGGGTGGAGTCTGACACGCCGTTGCAAAATGGCAGGATCATCCAGTCAGTTAATAGCCCGGGTGTAGTGAGCTTGTTCAGCCTCTGTTGACCACATGTGTTGTATGTCACCATGCTCTGCAGATGTACCGGCTTTGCTAAGCCAATTAGCGCGGCGTGTGGGGTGGATTGATGCTAGCAATATTTCAACCCAGCCCACATCGCTGCAGGATTTACGTGCGCTTCGCGGCCGTTTATTTCCGGTATCAGTCATGCGGTATGACTGGCTGATTGTCCACAGAGCCACGCGAGGCCGGTGTGGAGTCTCGACACACGCCATGTATGCACCCCCAACACGTCTGAAAACTAGACTCTGGACTGCATTAGCTCTATCCTCGCAAAGGGCCACAGAGTTTTGTGCATCAGAATTTGTGGCGGGCTTGCCAACTTGCTGTGGTACAGTTGGTTCGACTTCACAATCGCGCCTTGGGTCGTTGCGCTCATCTACTAAGTGATTCTCCGCTCCGAGTGGTTCGGTCCCCAGGTGGGACGCAGCTGCTGACCGGCTACCCCTCGCCCGTGCCGACCGGACGGGAGACTGTCCCCCCCCCCTCTCGCGGCCTGAGCCTGTTCGTGACCCGACGACCTGCAGCCGCGGACGTCGCTGCGGCACTCATCGGTGGGTCACGCCAGGTCACGCGGCGCACCCGCCTGCAGGTGCACGCGCCGCCGTCGGTCGCTGGGCGAGCCGGCTGAAACTCAGCTCACGTGACCGGGCTGTGTGGGCAGCGCTCATGTCACGTGACCGGTGGCCGAACGGAAACCCGAGACGGCCGGCGAGCGATTTTTTTCTGTCGTGACCACCGCCATAGCCCGCGCCCACCTCTTTACCGGCAGTGACGGCATTGGACCAGTCCACGAGTGCAGGAGTCAGATAAGATGCATCTGGACACCTGAGCCCACACATAGTCATGCAGAAGGGGCAGGGCGTGCACGATCGGTGCATCCGAGACCCAGGGCCAAAGTGCATTCTTTTGTGAAACAGCTGTGTTACTTTTATGAACCAACGACGCAACAGCGTGCGGAAAGAGCCGAAAAGGGTGAACAGAAACACCATGCCTCAGTGATGCAGTTACGCAGATACCGGCGCCGGCGCAGCGCGCCTACCACTGTTCTTTCTCGCTCGCGGCCAGTCAGCCACAACAGAGGTGCCGACCACCGGAGCGGCGCCGGTCGGCGACCACGCCGGCGGCCCGGCCGTGATGGATGGCGCCGGCCGACGGCGACACAGAGCACGCGTCACCGGGGCGGAGCTGCTGTCGGCCGCGCGGGCCGGCCAGTGTTGCCAGGCTGCGGCGGTGATAGCCATCATCAGTCGCGTTGAAAGGCTCCAGCTGGCTGCGCGGGTCGGTTCGGTGTCCCGGTGTCGACGCCCCCGCTCAGGGCGCATGCACCAGCTAATGCTCCGGAGCCCTTCATAGTACAACTTCTGACTTTGAAGCATCGCTAAGCTGCGTTGTACTTTCGTGACATTGCTGTTTGTTTTGGCTTTGAGATACCAGGCAAATACTCCTGTTCATTTCTTCTTATTTTGCTAATGTTTACAAGTGGAGTCTAGCTGCAACGACGGATAAGCCGGAGGATTTTTTGCTTTGAAGCTATAACATCTGCTGCCACTTAACCAGCGTCAGGCAGGGAGCTTGACCGCCCTACGGTACGGTACGGTTTTTCGGGCACAGGTACAAAATGACCGCTTGCGGCAGCGCGAAATTTTCAGTACTTGTTCATCTATCAAGTCAGCATTTTTTCTGTAAATTCAAAAGTTTGTTCTACTAAGATCAGTGACATAGGTCAAGTCAAAGGTCGACCTGTAAAAAACTTCGACCAAACGTCACTTTTTGTAGGTCATTTGCTATTGTTTCAACTTGAAATAGAATAGAAAATAATATGCATATGATAGTACTTAAAGTTTCTTTATTCCATATTTTTCGGAGAATGCGGGGCCAGTGGCTGGAAGTCAGGTCAATTATTTTTATGCAACTTTGTTGTTTTTGTATGAGGTAAAGAGCACTACCTCATATGCGCAACTACCACATGACACAGACAGCATGACCTTTGCAAAGGTCGTGACCTATCCCTATGGGCACCTTCTGCAAAACACATATTGAGCCCACAATAGGTAGTTTTATCAGGTAATTTTGGACGTATAATTGGAATATTCCACTGAAAGCATGTTGACACCATTCTTATAAATCATGAGGTAAAATAGGTAACTTAAGGACATGCAAGGACATATGGGGTCATCTAAGGATAGTGACTTATGTTGCCATAGCGGAGAGGCTAGATGAACGGGTGCGAGGCGTGTAACCACCTCCTTGTCGTATTTGTAGAGCTGATGACGCATGATTTCAAGTAGCAACGTGCCTGTTCTCAGTTTGTTTCAAATACATTCCAAAGTGGTAAAGAAACTACGTATAATGTAGATAGCAGCCATACCACCTTGAGTACCTATAGATGTATGACACATTATTCCTGACCACGGAAAAGTATGGAACTGGTCACATAGACCAGATTAGCAGTTCAATTGTTTTTTTTTCATTTGGATGTTTTATGAATTCAACCTAAGTTGACCTCGGATGACCTCTAGGTCAACCTAAAATTGTTTTTGTGTCTTGAATATTGTTTCCCTACAGCTGCACCTAATAAAATTAATTTAGTCAGAAGAGCACAGTCATACCGTTTTTGTTCTTGTAGGCTACTGGTACACCAACTTTGAGCGGTGATCTGATCTGACCTGACCCTTGTGGGTGAACAAAAAAGGTCGGAATGGTCTCCACATTGCTTTACGCTTATTCCCATTCCCTCAATATCCGTTTGCAGGTACAAACACAGGTTTTAACAGCAATTATCGAAGCGACCATTTCTACCCTTCGTGACCTCTGATGACCCCATGTTTGACCTAAGGTCAAACATTTGGCTGACATTTTTCATTATTTGACGAGACCTTCACAGCGGTATCTTTCCTCTTCTCAAACGGCATCTGGAGATTGGAGATCCCATAGGAGGAAGTCAACTCCCGCTCCAGGCCGGACACGGTTGTCTCAAACCCCGGCCGGACACGGTTGTCTCAGGCCCCAGCCGGACACGCTTGTCTCAGACCCCGGCCGGGCACGGTTGTCTTAGACCCCGGGCCGGCGGAACCAGCGGGCATGCTCAGCGAGTGGCCAGCATTTCACGCCCTGCACTGACACAACCGGAAGACAGCGGACGAGTTGTCCGGCTTAAGGCTACCCTACATCGACCTTCAGCTGCCTGAGTCGGCCGAAGAGAAACCAGTCGTCACGACAGAACTTGGAACCGCCCGTCATTTTCGGATCATTTGCCCGGTCGCGTAGACGTATGCTGATCAGATTAGGGGGTTTGAAGCCGGCTATGAGGTCAAACTGAGACGTGAACGATGAAGACTACTTTCTTAAACCTGATCACTCCTCAAAACCGGGCCGCCGTGCTCAGTGCGCCTTCCAACGGCGTGCTAAGACTTAAATGAATGACGCCACTGACTGAATTGCCGCATCGCCGTCCGCTTAATCGCTTGCAAACGTCTTCCGTTTGGATCGAGCGACGACAAGTGTGCTGCGGACTCAGTCATTTAGCGCTTCGCGCACCTGGCACGCCTTTGGGGAATTGGGCTCCTAAAAATTCCCTATTTGTGACATTCGGCATGTGCTAGTGCATTGAAAAATGGCTTTTACCAATTTGACATGAGCGTTAAAACCCACTTTTTTAGAAAACGTCGCCCGTGCTTGTTGTTGTTGTTCAGTTCACAAAAAGTTGTTCAGTCTTTTTGAGACCAGGCAGGAAACCACAAAACACACCTGCTTGAGCAGCACTCATCCGTGGCGCTTGGCGCCGCGGAGGGAACGCGAGGCATGGTGGCGTGACGGGAAGGCAAGAGGGAACGTGGCGAGACGGCACCTGTGCCACACTGTAGACCTGGACCCGGGAGGGGGGTGCCCGCCGCCGTTTCGGGGACGGCCTCCTGGACCCGGGTCCGAGAGCGCCGACGGCCGCCGCCGACTCAGAGACGGCCCCTGGACCCGGGGAGGGGTGCCCGCCGCCGATCCGGAGACGGCCCCCCGGACCCTCAGCCGGGAGCGCCATCGGCCCCCGCCGGCTCAGAAACGACCCGCTGGACCCGGGAGAGGGTGCCCGCCGCCGGCTCGGAGATGGCCCTGTGGACCCGGGGCCGGGAGCGCCGGCGGCCGCCGCCGGCTCAGAGACGGCCCTCTGGACCCGGGAGCGCCGGCGGCCGCCGCCGTTCGGCTGACGTCCAAGGGCGTCGGTCCGCGCGGCCGGACACCCTGTCGGTGATGTCAGCGGGTGTCGTGCCGCTCCCCGGGGGCCCGCCGCGGGGCCGGCGGCTGCCAGCGCCTAGGCGACCGTTCCGCGCCGATGGCCGAGGCGGCGGGTGTTGGCGCGCGCGCCAGCTCGACTGGAGGTCGCTCTGGCATGCTGAATGGATGGTGGGAGGCGGAGGCGGGTTTTAGGTGAATGAATGGAGAAGCTGGTTGGCATGCCTTAAAGCCTGGTATGAACTTATCTATTGGTGACGTGACAATCCCATAGACATCGGAAGCCTACCCCACTTGCTCATCTGAGGCCTCTGGTGCGTCAGGAAGTGGTTTTCGATAAACAAATAGTGATACGCTCGTAAATATCCGCTTTCAGTGGGCGCAATCAGTCCCTCGCCATGACTCAAGTGCTCCTCACGCTCCAGAAACACCCCGCCAATGCTGCAATATCACTTTGCAATATGAACACTCACAAACACGGTGGCGATACGGCGGTGTTTACAAGTTTTAAAACCATGTTGTAGCAGTTTTCATGCAACCGCAATTCTGTCGTAGCAGTGTCGTTGGCAACAGATGTTGATCACCGTCTGGCCGTGTATGGGCTCGTAACGGTCAAAGCCGCGCCAACAGCGGCCGCACAGCTGGAGCCTTCTTTGGACAAATCCGATTTCCAATGCATGATGGAGTGCCTACTCAAATGGAGGGAAAGGGAGACAACTGCAAATGTTTTCTCGGATATCGTCCACGGTTTCTTTCAGACCAGTTATGGTGCGTGACAAATGATTGTAGCAGACGAGCTGCTTGCAACAAAGCTGTTGTGAAGGCTGTTGTGTAGTGATCCAAATAATTTCTGGCTTCTTACAGACTACACCTGATATGAAAATGTTTTACGAATTTTCCCCCTCCCAAAAAAACCAGATGAGAAATGCGAGGACGTGGCGCCTCGGAATAACACCAATGTTCAAGGTGTGGGGATAAGATGAAAAGATAATCTGATTTGCCTTGGTATCACTGAGCACGACAGGCTCAATATACATTGGACAAATGTACATCCAGCAATATCCATGTATATACAACACTTCACTGCATAAGATAACACTATACTAGATATGCTGAAATCAGGTTCGTTTGTGTGGTAGAACGAGAGCTACGTAATGTTTGATGTTAACATGCTACTTTTATGCGAGCCGTCATTGACAACGCCAAGATGCCGAGAATTGCCCACTGATGATATCTTGAGCTATATGAATCTTATTGTTCACCTAGATCATTTACGGTCCTTTTTAAAAGTCGCCACAGTACTGCAAACCAGTTGTACCGGTGACTTCCGAAAAACTGTTTCTATCAGTCCACTTGCACCTGCATGAACATTGAGCTCTGGCCACGGGCTTAACTTCCCCGGACCGTCCGGCGATTCCCGCCCCTTGAACTGATGTTACCACCGATCACGGGGTGTCTTCTTGAACTGATGCTACCACCGATCACGGGATGTCTTCTTGCACAACTGCACGTGTCTCGGTGTGCTCCGGCAGCTACCCGCCGAGCGACCGGCGTGCGTGTGGCCCGTCCTGCCCCGAGTACAGAGTGCTGTCGCGCACCTCCCGGCACGAGGTGCGCCTGTACCCGGCCACGGTTTGGGTCAGCTACGTCACCACCACCGAGAACCGGCTGCTGGCCGAGATGGAGGCGCGCGCCGGCCTCGGCGACTACCTCTCCGGCAGGAACAGTCTCGGTGAGTTCGAGAGGTGGACGGCGGCGGCGGAGCGGGCTGGCAAGGGTGACTGGGAGGGGCGGCGATGCAAGGGCGGCGAGGCTCCGATGGTCAGGGGCGGGGACGCAGGCGATGGGGAGGCTCTGAGAATAGCGCTGTTGGAGAAGTGGGCCCGTAGGAATGACAAACACAGAAGCCCTTGCTAGTTTGTCACTGCCTGACATCGGTTTGCACATTGGGGAGGCGCCCCCGCCGAAAAAAAACAGCTGCGGTGCACTTCAGGCGTGCAGCGCCACGGTCATATCTCCTCGGGCCTGACCCAGCTGCGGTGCGCTCCAGGCGTCTATCTGCTACGGACGTACCCACACCTGACCCAGCTGCGGTACGTTCCAGGCGTCCATCTGCTACGGACGTACCCACACCTGACCCACCCTCGGTACGTTCCAGGCGTACATCTGCTGCGGACGTACCCACACCTGACCCACCCTCGGTACGTTCCAGGCGTACATCTGCTGCAGACGTATCCTCAGCTGACCCAGCTGCGGTTCTCTCCCGTGCATGGCATCACGTCGCAGGAGGAGAGCGACTTCAGTGTGTCGCTGCCGCTGCTGGGGGGCGCCGCGCCTCCCAGACCGGACACGGACCAGGTCAGCAACGGCGTGGCAGCGGCTGTTCGGGCGTGAGGGGCTCAGAGGTGTGACGAGAGACAGCGGCTGCAGGCGACGACAGACGTTTACACGCGGCAGCTTTGCCACTGGACGGTGGGTGAAATCCAAATAACTCGGCGCGATTTGTGTTGGATGATTGAGTTCTGGGTTTGGTGACCTTAAACCGTTTCATGTTCCCCATCTTCTTGGTCGTATCTTCTGTCTATACACACGCAGCAATAGGCGGAAAAGGTGGAAAAGTCCGCGTCATTGACCGCGCCCGGGTCCATAGCTTACGCTGCCAACAGTTCACCTCTCAGTGGCCGGAACGCGCGCGGCTGCCGGACGTGCCGGTCCCGGTCCCGGTCTCCGCTCGGGCTCCTAGCCGTCTCGCTCGCCGGGGAGTCCGCCAAAGCGCCGCGCCGCCCACGCCGCCCCGCGTGGGCCGGAGCGCGTCGTGAACGGAGCGTTGTGCCGCGCCGGGGACCACACCCGCCAATTTGCGCGCCCGGTCGGTGTCATGACCGTGCAGGGCACCGCGGGGACGGCCGCCGAGGCGGTGGAGCGGCGCTGGCTTATTTGGGCAGCCGGGCCGGCCGGCGGGGCCACGCGAGGCCCGTGCACGCTCCGGCGACGGTCGGTCAGGCCCGCTGGACCCGAGGCACGCGGCCCAGCCGTCTGGAAAATCACGTCTTAAATCAGCATCTTTCGATTGGGCAAGACGTGACTCAGAAGCGTTGGCGGGACGTTTGCTGGATTGTGCTCCCAGTGCGGATATTTACTTCGCCTGATGCGGTCTCTGGTAAAAGCGGGCTTCCCTGCCAGGAATGCTACCGTTCAAACGCAGTGGCTATTGTCGGCTGTGATCATAACTGTGAGGCCGCACTGCTACCGGTAAATGACAATGTGCGTGTGGGTACCTCATTGCATTGGTACACACGCACCTATGGGGTACCACTTCTGCATAGTCCTACCCTGCAGCCTATGCATTTTTTATTCAGGAAACGTACGATGTTTACGTTTTCGAGTGAGCTTTGTGGCGTTCTATATCACTTGAGTACCATTGAAAGCTATTTTTGACCTCAAATAATGTGAAACTTGAATCGAATTGCTTGACTTTAAATGGAGCCAGAGTTAACTCGGCAATAAACCAAAATTGCGTTGAGTCAGACTTCTTTTGACACTTGTTCCAAACTTATACCAGTCGGAGACAGGGTCGAGTTATTTGTGGTGAATTAAATCATTGATGAATCAGCTACACCAAAAGCAACAACCATGGAGGTTGTACGACGCATTCAACGCCTGAAGTCATTACGCGTCGGCATTTGTAACCCCGATGACCGCGGGATGATGCAACTTTTGTCCAAAAGGCTCCGGCAGAAATGTTAGCAAAAACAGGTGCTCTTCTTCAGGCAGTTCGTATGTAAGCATCGTTTGAGTATTGTATACATCATTGTTTTATCAAATGTACGCCACATGCAGGCATTTCTTTGGCGCTTGGAGCGGTTTTTGTTTGGCTGTTGTCATGAATCGATTCCAGAATTGATTTCTATCTCCTCGGGTCAGAATCAGACTCGGCTTGAAATTGTGTGGTTTTGAATCAGAGTGGGAATCAACCCCCAATGCCGTGAGTAAAATTAGAAGGCGATTTCTTTGGAGCGGAGGTAAGCTCGAGTTCAGGTGATCATACTGTAGTTACTCAGAGAAGTTACTCAGTGAAAACAGGACCTGAACCCAGCTGAGCCTGCCAATCATCTGATATCTGGCGAAAAATGTTTGCTCCGCTCCATACAGGTTACATTTACATAAACTGCGTGTACCTGCACGTGCCACTAGGACTTATTCCGCTACAACGAGCTTCATAAGACTCCGACGGGCTGTACAATACCAATCACCATCGAGTTGCGGAAGTGGACCGCAGTGCTGCCATCTGTATTCTGCGAGCCGTCGTGCGCAGCCCACCCTCATCGTGCAGACGCTGGCCGCCTCGCCGACAGGTGGTGCTAGACGCCGTGGGCGAGCAACGCGTATTCGTGACGTCCTTTTGGGCGCGGCCCTGGAAGCTCACCGACCGGTCACTGCGCATGCGCACCAAGCGCTTTAGTCGGCGACTGCGACGGCATGGTGAAACCTATCTGGACTCGTACTTCTACCTGGCCAAATATAAGGAGTGAGTACGTAACGCATGCCGAGATTGCCGACATGTTGCATAATATAGATATTGATGCGCATTATTTAACGTTGCGTCATCTACCCCTGTTTTTTATCGAATTCTAATGCATCACATTCCCACGACGCCCCCTATGTCTGGGCAAGCCACATGCACCAGCCATGAGTGAACCTCGTGCTCCCTGGTGGGGAGGACGTCCGAATGCAGAGCTCGTATCCGTATATGGATCCCCGTGTGGGCCAAGTCTCGGCAAATTGGCGCTCAGGTGCATGTAGTTTTGCTCCATCATTTTCACCCCCTCTTCATTCCACAGCCCTTAAGTAGTAATTACTGGCTGGAAGGACTCTAATCCAAACCAAACCGAAGTTCTATATTGAATGAATTAGCATGGCATCAGGCGCCTTCCGCTTCTGAGGCAGCTGACTCCACCTGCGATACTTGGGTGGAATCTCTCTCCACTCCACCGCACATTTCAGCTCGGACTTCCGCCAGCGATCGTACTACGAGATCTGGCTGTACAGCACGCCCCACAAGAGCACCCACCGGTTCCGGCCCATGGGCAAGCCCCTGCTGGGCCAGCGCACCAACGTCACCACCGCCACCATGCGACGGCTCTGCCGAGGTCGGTGAGAACGCGCGCGGAAGTGTGTTCACTGGCGAAATGCTGCAAGGACATATTTGGCGCGCGGCGCCGCGGTGGAGAAACGCGTTTCATAACTCCTCTCAGAGAACGTAATGTGAAATACCATTGCGTTGATGTCCACGCAGAGCGTGTGCTCTCTACTCAGACTCCTGTCTAGACTCGGAACGCACAAAGTTGTTGCAGCCGTGAGTGGCCGACTACGATGCATCGCTCGGTCCCAGCTCAGGTCCAGCACTACTCCAGCCCTCTCACGTGCGCAGGCAGGGAGTGTCCCCGGTTCGAGGTGCTGTCCGAATTTAAGGGCGGCATCCAGAAGCGGCACTACTACAATGCCGCGTTCGCCACCGCCAAGCTGGACCACTGCGAGTCGAGTCTGGATTCTGTCTGGCGGAGTCTGATGCCCCTTCACCTCTATCGACAGGGTACGTAACACCTGCGCTGCTGGCCGCCGTTGCCGCCGCCTCGTATCGCTGCCGGTTGTCGTTGCCCCCTTGTTGGCTTCCTTATGTCACCTTGTATTTGCATTCACTCGTCATACTTTCAACACGCACCCGACTCTGAAAGACGCGGACTTCGTCGTGTTTTTGCACGAGATCTTCCATTTTCAGCGATTTCAATTGGTCTGTTACACGAGTTGCCGCGTCCATGACGAGTACATAGACTTTGCAAGTCTTCCCGTTTGCTCATGTATCTCCCACACAAGGATCGGCCCGACATCGAGACTACGTAGTTCGGGACTTAGATCAGAACGCCACCCTGATCGCCAGAAAACCAAACCCCTTGCCTAAAGACGAAACACATCTGCCCTTGTCACCGTCCTGCGTTGGGGGGGGGGGGGGGGCCTTTACCCCTCTCTCCTCACTTGGATCCGTCACTTGCCCAACGTTCACGGGTTCGTCGGGCCGGATCTCGCGGCAGGCGTCAACTCGCACCTGGAGAAGATCGAGGCGACGCGGCCAGCGGGTGTGCTGCGCGTCTGGGAGACGGACGGCGGCTCGAACGTCAGCTGCCACATGACGGCCATGGTGTACCTGCCGCGCCGCCTGCACCGCAGCCCGCCAAACACCGGTCAGCACGCTGTGAGTGAAGCGACCGGCTGGTTCGTCCAGATCGCGGGCCCGTGTGCCGCGAGAACTCTATTAACTGCTCAAACATTGTGATGATCGGTTATGATTATACGTGTTTCAGCAGTTGTAGAGACTTCAGTACGTCGGATAATTTCACGGGCTCGCGTACCCGATGTGCACAGGTATAGGCTGATGTACTGGAAATCAGGGACCACACTAGGTTATGTACTGCAACTCGTGTACCTAACAGGATGCACATGTATTTCGTGTATCTTCACAGGTTCATGTACACAGCCTTGACCCACGGACCTCACAGGCTCGTGCGCCGCGGCCGGCGTGTCTCACAGACTCGTATACATCAACCCGTGCGCTTCAAGGCTCGTGCCCCTCACAGGCCTGCGATACCGGCTGGGTAGCATGACCCATTGTCGGCTGCAGAGGTCACCATCAGCTCCTTTAGCGGATAGCTCCCCCAGCCTCAACTTGCAGATGACTGATGCTGTGTAGACAGGTGTGCCGACGGCCATTCGATGAACGAAGCATTTGTGTTGCTAGCCCCAATCGTGCACGACCACGTTCCCCAAAAACCTTAGATGTGACGTGCACGCCCTCTGAGGACGGCTGTATCAACTCTTTTGACGACCGTAGTGATAGGCTGGCCTCCTTAGATCGCCAGCCCTGTTCTAAAAACAATGTGTTCTGCATGCTAGTATGGCTGGGCCTGGATTTGAAGCGCCTACACGCTAACTTGTCACCATTGCGCATATTCTCAGTCATGGACCCACCGCATGACCGTGTGCGCCCCTGTCCGTGCAGTGACCTGAACCCACCGCACCGTCGTGCGCGTCCCTGTTTCCCCAGTGACCGGGACCCACCGCATCGTCGTACGCGTCCGTCCCTGCAGTGACGACCTCCTTCGTCCCGCAGCCGGCCATCGGACTCAGCTACATCCACGAGCTGACCGTGTACGTGCAGACGGCCGGCGGCCGTGACCTGGCGCCGGGCCGGCTGGCTGACCACGTGACTGCCTTCCATGGCCGGCTGGACCGGCTCGGCCTCTGCTACCGCCGCGGCGAGTACTTTGTGGCCGTGTACGACGCCGCGCAGCGCTACCACGGCCGTTTGAACGAGATCTGGACGGTGGCGCAGCGCTGCGGCAGCGACTGAGTGCCGCCTAGCGGCCCGACTAGCGGGAGACGCCCCGGCCGAGGGCGACCTCATCTGCGGCCGCGCCCCGCTGGGGAGGACTACCGGCCTGACGGGCGGAGGACGCCGGGGGCCACTTCACCTGCGGTCGCGCCCCGCTGGGGAGGACTACCGGCCCGACGAGCGGAGGACGCCCCGGCCGGTGTCGACCCCACCTGCAGCCGCGCCCCGATGAGGAGGACCGCTGGCCTGACGAGCCGCGCGGCCAGCGGTGGACGGTGAACAGGGCCCGGTGGCGCCCGGAGGTACGCCCCGACGCCGTGGACAGTGCCGAGGCGCGTGGGCGAGGCACGCCCCCGCCGACTGGCGAGAGGCGGCGGTTGTGGCGCGCGCTTGAGCGGCCGTGTGCGCGGTGCGCCGCTGTGCTGACTGTGCATTGCGCAGCTGTGACGAGGCTGTTCCATGGTGGACATGGGAATATGTCGGCCATGACGCTGTCCGCGTCAGTCTGCTCTGTGAATATCGCAGACGGAGGGCTCGCTGACGTCGCGACGGCCGTGCCCCGCGGGATCGGCTCCTCGTGACCGGTTGCGAGCGGACAGAGGGGCAAATGGAAGATACGCGCCGCTCTAAACAGCGGGAATACAGCCCTAACCGTGAACGGCATGTCTCTGTGCTGCAGTGGAGGGGGGGGGGGGGGGGAGGGAGAAGGGGGCAGCGAGATCACTCCCGCTCGGCACGGCTGATGACCCTGGACCTGACGTGGACTCGCCGTTTCCGGCTGGCCGTCGTTGCGCCGCTTGAACCCTGGCCGTTATAAGTCCTTCCGACCTGTCCGTCAGTGCTCGTTCAACGAGGGTGACGATGGACTTAGCAAGAAGGCACTGTTTCGAACCTATGGGAGCTGACCCAAGTTCAGATGCGTGACGCTGGCGCAGGTAGCGTGATCACTGAGATGAAATGTCAGTTTAACTGAAACCGTAGGCATATGAGGCCATCGCTGCAGCCACCGTCTGAGCCCCGGAGGCCCTGCGGCCGCTCTGTTTTACCGATGGGTTGCCGGTGCCGGTGTTTGACTCAGTTTGACGGGAATTTCGATGACGAACAGATCCACGCCCTTAATGGAATTCGCCAGCGAGAACGCAAGTTTTACCCCTTAACATCGAGGCTTTCTGCTTTCTTCGCAGAGCCTTTTGCTGAAGGTTAAACTGTTTGGAGTTGCGTCTCTAGCCAGATAGTAGATCTTTCTTGTGCAAATCTGACTGGTCTGATACGATTGATGTGTGGGGCTGTCCAATCGTTACGCAACACGGCACAGAATTAGCAGCAGGCATAACAGAAATTACTCGCTCTGGTTCCTACGGAAGGCCCACCATTTGACGCAGCGTTGCCGATGTACTGGAGGCAAACCAATATGAAGTATGCGGGACATGCGCGTTGAAGCCCAGGAGCAGGGGTAGCGGAAGCTCGTTCAGGCCACCCGCACACAGTAATAAGCCCGCAGTGGGTTTGAGGCGCACACAGGGCTAAGAGTCAGTGGATTGAAACGCACGCAGTTCTACTCTACCTGCAGGATAGCAATTTTCGTCTCTGTACGAGCCGGCCAGCCACGCGAATTCAGCCCTACGCCATCAGCGTGTCATGTCAAACAAAATGGCGGCGCCGGCCGATCCCTCTCTCTCTCTCTCTCTCTCTCTCTCTCTCTCTCTCTCTCTCTCTCTCTCTCTCTCTCTCTCTCTCTCTCTCTCTCTCTCTCTCTCTCTCTCTCTCTCTCTCTCTCTCTTTCTTGCACGGTCCCACCCGTCGGCCCTGATGATAATTTGTTTGACGGCTTCGTACTTACCTTTCCACGCACTGGTCGGCTAGGCGTACTCAGTCATGCAATGTCAGGAGTTGTATCAAACAAAAAAGTGTCGCCGGGCGGGTAAGAGGAGGAGGTCATTGTCATTCAGTCATTGAGGAGGCATCTGTCTCCACGGGGTAGATACCAAAATATGGCCTACACAAATCCTGGTGAGAATTCTGAAAATGAATCGATGGCTCACAGAACAACATATTTTGCACGCGCCTTCATTTCGCTGGCTGCTTTCCAAGAGATAAGACTAATCGCGGCATTTTAGGCGGACACGAATTTGGAAGCTTGAAACTGCCAAAAACCATGTGACAAAAACCATGGAACTGGAGATTTTCCTTTGAAAACCAAGCCACAAAATGAAGGCATTTCTGTCATATATTCCTTGTCTGAGCCCTGCTCCCGCACGCCGTCGGTGGTCACTGTCCGGGCCCTGCTGTCCCCGAATGACTGACCGCGATCTGACGGTATGGCTGCTTTGTCGCACATTTCTGGATCAGTATTGCTGCTAATTGGGATGTAAAGCATGTGTTGGACACCTGCAACAGTACCTTTTCCGAATTATCTTCCCTTACACCACACCACCCCAGAAAAATGGTTCCGGGAAGCTGCCTACCTTAGGTATGAATTGGCCCAACTGACATTTAACTGCCCGCCATTTAACGTAGATGACCTGATCTGTTATTGTCTGTAGGCAGGGGATTGCCAGAGTCCTGCTAAGAGGAATGCAGGGTTGACAAAAGCTCCTCTTATGGTGATCCCCCCCCCCCAACAACAAAAAATCCCGGATATAGTTTGCTTGTAAACAATGGACGCGGTTTTCTTCCTTTCATTGCTATTTTCACGTTGTAACCAGAACAGAAATTGGAAGCTACCGTGAGGTCAATTCTGTTCACATTGTTAAGGTCAATATACTGCAGCGATCAGGCGTTTAACGACCGCATGAACTAAATCACAAGCGTCTTTAATTACAATGGCTTAGTAGACTGTTTCTTAACCGATAAAATTCAGAAACTTTTTCATACAAACTTTTACATGCTGCGTTCTACAGACATTGAAAACATCGCAAAGGTAGATTGTAGATCAATATGTTTGATGGAAATTTGAAGGTGAAAATGTTGATTGTGGATCGAGTGATCAACAGTATATATCAACATCGCCAAGCCATGTTTGCTTGGAAATATTCAACATTCAGTCGGAATCGATTACTGATGCAATTTATATAACGTGGTTTTTAACATGCGCGCTCGCAAATCTTAGCAACAAAAACCTCGACGCCTGGCGTTGCAGTCTCCATAATCCGCGAAGGGTTAGCGAAGGGTCCCAGTGGTTGACTTTTCACCGTGGCCCACCGGTGGACGAAAATGGTAGCGGTTCTGAAATCATTGCCTTTAATTGCTTCAATATATTAGTAATACAGCCTTTGTGGTATAATTTTAAGCATGCGTACTCGCAAAGCTTGGCTTAAAAAACCTCGACGCCAGGCGTTGCAGTCTCCGTAGGCCGCGCAGTGTCGGTCTGGCAGCTAATAGTGAGCTGTGGCCAACGGGTGGACGAAAATGATGACGCTTCTCTAAGAAGTATCTTTGAACGCTTCAGGACATCAAATCTTACGTCCATAAGGCAGTCTGGGTGCTTATTTTACGTGTGCGATTTTGAGACGGATCACAAGAACGGATTGGTCCTTAAAGCACCGCGAAGTGGTGCTGGAATCTGGTGGTAAAACTGAAAGAGTAAAGGTAGATTCTCTATTGTTCGTGTTTCCGTAACTATTAGTCCGTCAAGAGGACAGATTAACACGGCGCCTGCCGTCTGGCGGCACTTGCAGTGGCAGACGCCGTTCAGTTTTACGGAAGCTGCAACACGGACTCCCGCTGTCCTTGCTCTCGAGGTTGCGGGCGGGCATGTTCAAACCTTTTGATGCATTTTTTCACTAATCCATTCCGAAAACATGAACGATCTCAGGCAAACATGGGATGGCCTTGTTCGTTTTTTTCAAATCATGTCGACCCACTCCATTGAACAACAATGAAACCCCCACTTTACTCAACAAAAATGAGACCCCTTATTTCCAGGCAAAGGGTCCCTTGAGTAGAACACCAGGGGCACATTACCGGTTCCGGTCAAGGGCTGCTGGGCCACTCCGTCTCATCGCGAAGTGTCTTCTGGCTGTCATTCTAGCGACCCGGGGCAGGATCTCATGGTCTATCCGGGGGCCATTGTAAGGACATATCATACCACGTTGTTCCGGTCCCTGACAGGGGAGGCCTCCTGACCCGCGCAGTTGGCCCCGAATCAGCACAGGAACCCTTGACGCAGCAACATCCCATGATCATCACATCATCCTTAAAGCACCGCGATCGCCGGTCACATCCCTGATCGCCGCAGGTGGGCAAATAATTGTCACACAGGCTCCAGTTCCGTGTTTTTCGGTGTTCTTCGGAGATATTGAGGAATCCTGAACGTATATTGTAGTTGAAATGGGTCCTAAGCTTGTATTAACATTGCTAATCCGCGTTCGTTTTGAAATGCTCACGATTCAGTCAGAACTGATTACTGATAAAATATATGTAATGTGGTTTTGAACATACGCGCTCACAAGTCATAGCAACAACAGCCTGGACACCTGGCGTTGCAGGTAAGCTAAAGACAACCTTAATATGAAAAGTGTGTGTGTGGGGGGGGGCAATTAACACCGCAGCCCCCCCCCCCACCTTGAAAAGTGGGGGGGGGGCATGGCCCCCCTGGTCCCCTGTTCCTACGCCCATGGTATTCAATAGTACGATTTCAGATGGTCAGCGCCCCCTGTCTAGTACGAAGTACGATGCCAGGCGATGGCCTTGAGCAGCTGTTTTTACACACTCACGGTCCCACCTCCTTGTGAGATTAAAAACAGCTTTAAAACCTTGCCGTAATTTCAGTTTCGACACGCGCCGGGCGGCCGACAGCGTTCAGTACTCGTGCTCTGCAAGCACCTCGTACCAAAGAAATAACTGTTGCCTGCCGATCGGAATGCTTCGGTATCGTTCGACAGCCCTTAGCCAGCGCTTTCAAATGCCTTTGTCCCATTATCCATACGCGATTATAACTTATTTAAATCGCTCCGTAGTTTCTTCCCGACATGCGCGGGCCGGCCGCCCGTATTCGGCATTGCTCCGTCGCGAGGGGGGGGGGGTCACACCAAACAAAAAGACGCCGCCGCCCGATTTTGATGCTTCCCTGTCGTTTGATAGCGCTCAGCAAGCGCTACCAAATGCACACAATTCCACACTCTGCGCATAATCATATATGCACACACACACACACACACACACACACACACACACACACACACACACACACACACACACACACACACACACACACACACACACACACACACACACACACACACACACACACACACACACACACACACACACACACACACACACACACACACACACACACACACACACACACACACACACACACACACACACACACACACACACACACACACACATATATATATATATATATATATATATATATATATATATATATAACAATGATATTTTTGTCCCGGTACGTGACCGGGGGAACTCCTAACTGAAGTAAAAACAAAGCAAGGAAGTCATCTAAGATGTATATGCGACATTGTCCCATCCATATATTTTTTCATCGTTCCAAAGCTCTGAGCCAGTGTTTTCAATCGCGCATGCTCTCACCACCTGTGCAGTACCATAAACAGTTTTAAAACGACGCTGCACTTCCATCTCTTCACGTCGCGTCATCGTTCGCTTTAAGTCTCATAATGTCTGGAAAGTTGCATTAAACAAATTAGTGACGCCGGCTGAACATAGCATTGCCTTACCAGTCCACAGTCTCCAGCGAGTGCCATCAAGCACACACGGGACCACTATTCGCGCAATTGTGAACATTTGTTATAGGATAATGCTGAATGAAAACGAGCGAGTGCCTGGCGGTGATCTGCGCTCAGTATATATATATATATATATATATATATATATATATATATATATATATATATATATCATAATGTCTGGAAAGTTGCATTAAACAAATTAGTGACGCAGGCTGAACATAGCAGTTTAGCAGTTAGCAGAACACAGTTTTCATATATATTGTTATCGTATATATATATATATATATATATATATATATATATATATATAGTATTGTGATTGCGCGTGATATTATTGTCAGTCAGCTGATACTATCGCATGCGCACGGCATCCTCCGTGCGTGATTGGAAATATTCTTAAGGACACTGCCATAGCTTCAACCCGATGTGCCTTCGTCCCGAGGAACTTCGTCCGGACGAGCGCCGGCCCGCCGCGTTCAGAAGCACACCGCCAACGGATCAAATCACCACAAAGGCGCCGCCTTTCGGACTAGTTGTGTCAGTACCGTTTAGTAACCATTATCCCCTGTTTTTTAGTGCGCAAGGCTGCTATCAAACTCGCACGGTCCCACCCTCATAATATATGTATGTATATATATATATATATATATATATATATGTTATATATATATATATATATATATATATATATATATATATATGTATGTTGTGTGTGTGTGTGTGTGTGTGTGTGTGTGTGTGTGTGTGTGTGTGTGTGTGTGTGTGTGTGTGTGTGTGTGTGTGTGTGTGTGTGTGTGTGTGTGTGTGTGTGTGTGTGTGTGTGATGCCGTAGTTTCGTCTCCCCAACGATCAGTTTAGCCTCTTTTTCTCTCATCTTCCCTATTTCATCTCTATGAAGTAAACGCCGCCAGGGAGTCATATCAAACAGTTAGGTGCCGGCAGCCGATTATAATGCCTCGGTGTTCTGTATTAGCCATGAGCCAGCATTGTTAAATACGCACAGTCCCATCATCTACGCCCCATCAAAATTATTATTTTTTTTAAACGTTGCCGTAATTACGATTCGACAGCGCCGGCTGGCTACCGACGTCCACAGGGACGGATCCCGAGGAGGGGGAGGGGAGACACTGAGGGATCGTGCACCGCCCCCCCCCCCTCCCCCGATCAAAAAATAAAGGCGTTCCTAGAGGGAAGCCTGGGGCACTCCTCTAGGAAGGGGGAGGGTTAAGTCAGGAGGATCCAAAGGTGCTCCAAACCTTAGGGGCGGGGAAAGGCTTTTGGAGCATGCCGGCAGGTCGCCCGCATTAGGCGTTGCGCCGAAGGGGGTGAAATAAAAGAGTAAGGACCGTTGTCCGATCTCGGTGTTTCGGTGTCGTTCTTAACGACAGGTCCGGTAGGTAAGGATCCCGGGCCTATCTGACGGTCCGACGGACGACGGCTCCCGGGCTCAACCGACGGTCCGACGGACGGCTCCCGGGCCCAGCCGACGGTCCGACGGACGGCTCTCGGACCCAGCCGATGGTCCGACGGACGGCTCTCGGGCTCAACCGACGGTCCGACGGACGGCTCTCGGGCCCAGCTGACGGTCCAACGGACGGCTCCCGAGCCTAACTGTCGGTTCGGAGGACGTCAGCTCCGGTTCCCAGCTGATAGTCGAAAGATGACAGGTTTGCAGCGGTAGGACGCTCCTCAACACGCTGACCACCGCCTTATGATTCTCAGGATCCAGTCACTGTAGTAGTTCGCCAACCGAAGAGGTTTGTAACAGCAGGACTTCGCATGTGGTAGTGCCAACGACCCATTAGCAGCTGACAGCTTACGGCATCGTCGGTGTGTGGAAAAACAGTTTGCTCGATCAACCGCTGGCAAGTGCCGCGATGTTGCATCATCCGAATTAGTCCTCGGCGGCTGCACCCACTGCCCGCGGACAAGGCGCCTCCGGCCATCTTAGTGCCGGAAGTTTGTTGTCGTCTTTGCCTGCTCAGTCGAGCCCAGCCGACGTTTGTCCGACTCAGCGATGTGCTCGCGGGAAACCTTCAGAGCGAATCATTCTCACACGTCGAATGATGTGCTTTGTGTTGAAATCGGACTGGAGAGTGATATTTGTTTAGCGTGTCAGCAGCCAAGAGTATTTTTCACGTTTGCAAAACTCTAGGTCACCAACACATGAGCTGTGCACCTTCCTTGCCTGGTTTTCCCGGATATCCCGGACTATGACAGGTCGATTGGTGTACATGTCACTGCAATCTCATCAGGAAAGCAGGGTTTTTGACGTTTTCTAGCCAAAAATAGGAAAGAAAGGGCCTTGTTGGCCCGTAAATAATAATGTTCAAAGCACAAATATTCCATCTTTCATAAAGATAAATCAAGCGACCACGGTGTTAGCCCAAAAATGTGTTTGTTTTACCGTTCATGCATTTTCTCTTTGAAGTATCAGCATTTTAGTGCCTTCAGCGGGACTGTAGTAAAAATAAGAACGTTGGCTGAACTGAGTAGCGATTTGTGTGCACGAGTGTTAAGCTGGAGTGCCACCTTTTCTAGCAAGCCGCTTTCAGAATCTGGGAACGAGTGAACTGCTGAGGTTTTAATTGTAAATACTGGTAAGTACTGGGCTGAATTGTTATTTTTTGAGATAAAGCAATGTCAGTGCTTGCTGAGGTAAAAGCAGTGAAATCCCTGTGCTGGTCCAAGTTTTAGGTGCCTTCCTGTGATATAGCTGTCGTAAGTGTTAGTGCTCGAATATATTGCAGTATTGAGAAATGTCTTTTGTACCTATTGATGCCAATTTTTTACTGTTGCCATGCTTGAGGGACTTGTGGTAGGCCATTTTAAGATGTGAGAGGTGAATGATACTGATACCCCTATTTATGTGGGTGTTATGCAGTCTTACTCTAGCTTGTATGATAATCAGGATATATTTCCAATACCTTAGTGCTTAGTACCCTCGAAGAAAGTAGAAAGATTGAACTCACAGGTTCCAAAATTGCACTTTCCACTACATAGAAGGGATAGCCTAGTCTGCAAAAAGTTCATCTACAATGCCTGATGGCAATAGAACATCATTGATGTGTATGAATGTCATGTTTGAAGTAAACCAAGGCCAAATTACACATGAAGATCACATTATTTTGTGTGATTTGTATGGAGCATTGTTACTTGGTACTACCTTCATGACATCATAATTCCCTGAGTCATTGTCCCTTTATGCTGAGGGATTGGTGGTGACCTTAGCTGAACTGTGAACATTCCAATCTATAATGTGTATTGTATATATGTTTGAGTTTTTGGCTTCTAAGAAGGACACATTGTTCAGTGTAACATTTTTGTGCATTCCAGGCAGAATGTTAAGTAGGAAGTGTTAAACAAAAATAGAAAGTTTTCTGGAAGTGTTCTGTGCTATTAATACCAGGACATTTCTCATTTTCTTCTGAATAGCATCCTTTGCGGAACTTGGGGATCAAAATACAATGCTAGTAGAAGCAGCATTGCTTTTTATTCACCATTAGATTGTCTCAATGTGTCTGAATGCATATTTTTTAAACATTACCTATAAATAGTAAACATTTTTCCAGGAACTCGTTTCATGTTCCACGTTTAATTATCCAGAAAAGATGCCTAAAATTTCAGAAGCAGTTTTTCCAAATGATGGGATGCATGAAGCTTCAAGACCCATGGTGTGATAATTCTGAGTCTATGGCAAGCTTGTTAATTGGAATGACAGGTTTGTAGACTTCAAACTTCAGAGCTTCAAGACCCATGGTGTGATAATTCTGAGTCTATAGCAATCCTATTAATTGGAATGACAGGTTTGTAGACTTTAGTAGGTGCTGCCCATCATGTTTTAATGGCTGATTAGATGGTTCTGGAAGTCCTCCCGAAAAACATTTGTTAGGCTGGTAGCTGCTTATGTTGGCAGCAAGACCATGCTTATGTCTTTCATTCTAAGCATGGTTTGGCAGGATCATATGGTACAGTTCAGAGGACACTAAGACAGCCAAGATGATCATGTAGAATTTGAGAGGGGCAATTATGTATTTGACATGATTTAAAACTAAAAAGTGTGGCACCAAACCATTTGAAAGAGGGTCTTGTTTTGCAAAGGACGTTAAGTTGCAGGAGTGCCGCAAAAGGCAGGATCAGGTATATCACTCAAGTATTATCATGTTACCAATGGCAGATAAGTTTTCCAAGTAACCTGAGCTACATCAAATAATGCCAGCTTTGATCTGTGTTGGCCAATCATCCATTAAGTGTCTGTACTCCCTTTACGAGCCAGCTTGGTGCACAGCTTCGCGTCGTCCTCGCCAGGTGGCAACAGTCATAGCCAGTGTGGCCGCCAGGGGGCGGGTTAGGGCTGTCTTCCGACGCGACGGCCGCCAGGCGGCGTCCAGCGCTGAAACACAACCATTGGGACACCCATGACCGGCCTCTGGAGTGGGTCCCAGGGTGTTGGGCTGGAGAGGGTCGCAGCTTTTTCGAGAGGGAGGGAAATCTTCCTTCCTTTGTGGCTCAGTGACTGTCGTAGGCGACGGCGGGCCTCGCAGCTTGTACTCGCTTTCCTTCGTCGGTACGTGGTCAAATTACCATGGTGCCTCTCACAGAAACGTAACGAGTTCATCACTTAACGCGCACTAGGGTGCGTGGCCGATTGCCGCCCCCCCCCCCCGAGGGTTTTTCCGGAATGGTTTCCGAACGGCGCGGTGTAGCCACGCCAAATTGTGCAAAGCTGTAGACGATTAAATAGCGGATCGTTTGGTATAAAAAACTGTAGGTGCACGTTGTAAAGTCCCTGACCCACGGCGGGTCAAAGTCAGGTCATGTATTCAGCGAAGTCAGTTTCCAGGGAATCGTTAGTCCTGATGCAACAACGGAGCGTTAGACAAAGCTATACATATGTAAGATACTTTCTTAGGCAACACAACAATTAAATAAACGATGGCAACAATTGTCAGTTATTGTCGTGGTAATAATTACGTCAGATAATCTGGTGTTCACTCTCTCCCTTGTTCGGGGTGCCGAGGCTACGCTACCGTAAATGAATGTTCTGCCAACCAGGCTGCAGGGAGCAACTGTGTGGCCGGCGGTGCATAGCTTTGTTGGGGCTGACGTTTGGGATTCACTCTTAGAAGCCGCTTCTCGACTACGGAGAGAAACTGCCAGTCTGGCAGTGCCAGAAGCTGCTAGAATTGATACGGCGTAAAGCAACTCGTTCGGTTAGGAGTGCAGGGAGTTTGCAAGGTTGGGTGGCAAAGATGCAGGTACATGAAGTTACCTTCATTCTCGAAATGACATTTCTTCCCTATAGATGCTGGCATTTGCTTATGTTAGACCCACTATGCCGTCTAAGTAAGACGAAGACAGCAAGTGTATTGAAACGTATGCAGGGATCAGCATTCATGTATCACCTGTGGCATACCGGTTTAAGTGTAATGGCGTATTGCTGTCCCTGTATCTATATAGGTCAGTTGGCAAGGTAGCGAGGCGTCGTACGCATCCGGAAAGCTCACCTTTAGACCAGAGGGGAGCTATACTCTCAGGGGATTGCAACGGTCCTGGCGATTCCCCTCCACCCTATCCCTGAGAAGTCGTATGGGTATTCAGTGTTAGGGTAGCCCCTTAAGGCATCTTACAGGTACCAGCTGGAGAGAATCTGCACGCAAATAGGATGCATACTGGAACCGTGCGGTACCCTGAACCGCGTGCCTGAACATCAGGATGATTTAGAGTCTCGCATAAGCAGAGCTTGCCCAAGGGACATTCACGGGTTGTGGAACAGTTTGGTGCCTCCCGAGGAAGTCAGGTTTCCAGAAAGTCAATGGTCCTGAAAATAGTCATAGACTCAGGGACAGAGCGTCATGTGGACCTGAGACCTTACCGCTTCCCGGCGCTGTCAGGCTCCCTGCGCATTTAAAAAAAAAACTTGGCATGTCCGGTTTCTTGCGCGAGCGCTGTCTAACCAAGCGGTATCGGTGATCAAAATTTAAACATAACAATCCAGAGACAAGTGTTGACAAAAATGCACAGAGCGAGGGATGCATGCGACGTTATGGGTGACGCATATGCATCATGTTTCCTCTACTCTAAAGAGGCGGTTTTGAAGGGACTTGAAGGGACTCACCGCGGACACCGGCCCCGCACATGGGCAATCGGTGGAAGCTCTAGGTTCCTGCTGCTATCTTGATAAGCTGTTTTATCATCTGGACAGATATCCGAGCTGATCGTCTTCCAGGCTGGGTCAGCAAGCGCTTGGCCATGTATAGGAAGAAGTCGCTTGACATGCTAGGCAATTTTAACGTGGATGGCCTTGCCCACGCCGGCTAGCGCACTTTTTAAAGCCGACACCTTCGTAACCACTGCTTTTCAGTAAATAAGTGGAATATTTTGAACCTTGTATCCTTAAGTTGTTGGCTATTTGCGCCAAACTGTTTCGGTCGGAATTATTATTCCAGCAACATTGCAACGTCACCACGCCACCTTTCTCGATCGATAACATGAAAAAGTAAGCCTTCCAAATCTTGTACCGTCGAATCGGGCGCAAAAGAAAGTCGGCGCCATTCTCGCGTATCTTCTGACGTTGTCCACCTCCCGGTCGATTGCTCGCGCCAGTAGAAACCTGGTGCAGTCATCGGCCATCCGATGTCGCGGCGACGTGGGGCGAATATCCGAACTGACGAAACAACTGACAAGCGTGTAAGTAGAAGCATGGGTCGATGTGCGTCCCACGTTTTCGTGCGTAAACGGTGTCTTTCGGCTCTGCAGTGTTCTGAAAGGGAGTATTCCATCTTTTTGTACTTTTGACTGATTGTTACATCATACGTGTACGAGTTGATCAGTAATACCGGTCCCTGTTTTCCAGTATGAAAGTAATACATTCCGTTGGCCTTGCTTCTTCCAACAGGTGTGTTCTCTTATGTTTGCAACACGCCAAGTTGTCAAAATATTTGTGTGATAAGTGCTACGAAAGCTTGGTGCACTGTTAAGGGAAAAAAGGTATGCAAACATGAAGCGGTCATCCCGCGACTTCAACAAAATGTTATATTATGATTTTGATTTCTCCCCGATGGCGCTTAATGAAATTGGAGACACACCCGAATTTTCAGCCACATTGACAGTATTTTCATTCACCCCTCAGTGTATGAGCACCAGTGGTGCCGCCTGTTATTAGTTGACAACACACATCACGTGACATCGCACATACATCGCGTAATATACATCGCCGTCATCGAGTGGGCGCTAATTGGTCCCGATACCGACGCGCCATAAAACACCAAATCACCACCACCGCCACCTATGGCGTTTAGAACAGTGGCTCTTTTGGAGGCGCATTTTGGCTTTGGAGATGGGAGTATCACATGAACCATGCGACGCACTGGTTCAAACTTCAAGCCAATGCGGTTCTCAGCTCTTGCTCGCTGGGCCAATTACAAGCGCTCTTTTATTCGCACCGGCAGAGTTGCGCACGTTGGTTGTCATGACGATGGTGGTCGCCGAGAAAAAGGCGCAGTGCTGTTTCAGGGCGTTGACAGCGTAATTTGGACATGAAAAGATCAAAATTGGGATTCTTATTATGTTTTGACGATGTTGTAGTGGCACTGCCCATTATTACTGTTATTAGACGTAACTAGTCGTGAGGCTTCACTTGGTATGCTTTTGAAATATGCATCAAAGGTGGGACGCTCCTTTTAAGTGTTAAGTGTTGAGGCGTAAGAGTGTTGAGTGGACACTTCCGTAAAGGGAATCGTCTTGACAACCACCGTGCGCACCCCTACTGGTGCGAATAACACAACATTTGTGATTGGCCCAGCGAGCAAGGGCCTGTTACCGAGAAGCGCATTGGTTAAGATCTGAACCAGTGCGTCACGTGGATCATGTGATGCTCTCATTCCCGAAGTGAAAGTGCGTCTGGAAGGGAGTGACTGTAGAAATAGGGAAGAAATCAAAGCCAAAGTTTAGCACTTTGTTGAATTCGTGGATGATAGTTTCATGTATGTATATCTGTCTGTCTGAAAGTGTTTCAATCTTTCGTAGCATTAATTACACAAACTTTTGAAAACAAAGTATGTGGCAAACATTACAGAACACACACGTTGGAAATTAGGGCGAACGAAATGTATTACTTAATGCTGGTGAGTAGGGAGTGAAATGAAATTTTTCCCACAGGGCTGGCTACTTCTAGTCGAAATTTTGAGCTATTCAGCAGAATTTCGAGAAGTCTGGTAGTGCTGACCAAATTGAAGGTGTCTGTTGTAACAAGAAGTGAGAAGGACAAAAAGACGGAACACTCCGTTCAAGATTTTGGTGTCACATCCCAGCTATCATCGCAGATGAAGGCACGGAACCAAGGGCACGGCATAGGCGAATATACCGGCTACAACCCGCGGGCAGATTCCAAAACTGTCCGACCCAAAAGTGCGCCAGCAACGCACCAAAAATGGCCTGTGGCCTGCCTGTGCCTGTGGAATATCGAAATATGAAAGCTGCGCAGGCGTGTCGTCCTGTTGTGAATGGTGTACACTCCGCAAATTCAGTACCTTGGTCACATGTACCCCACCTATAAATGATTGGAAACCCATCGATAGTGTTCACTAAAATTGCTATTTCAACCTGACTAAAAAAAACCGCCAATGCCAGATAATGCCACCTGTGGACCTGCGCGAAGGTTACATTGGCGAACCTTTAGCTGTTTTCACAAAAGATCGACTCGCACATCAACTAAATCCGTTATTATCACGGTTGCCAAGGCGTCTGGCTTATTAATTTGCTTTTTGGTATCATCGACAGGATGATGACTATATGCTCCGACGCCTCTCAAAACGCGCTCAAGTGGGGGCTCAGATTGACTCCCCCCCCCCCCCGAAGGTTCTTCCAGGCTGATTTCCTGAACGGCGCGGCGTCGACGCGCCAAATTTTGTATGGCTATAGAGAATCGAATATCGGATCTTTTAATGTAAAAATCAGATGTATCTGGGAAGGTCGCTGACCTTTGGCAGATCAAAATCAGGTCATGGCTGTCAGCAAAGGACATTTCTAAGGAATCGTTCACCGTAATGCAACACGGGAGTGTTAGACGACGCCATGCATATATGCGGTAGTTTTTTAGGCAATACACCATTGAATTTAGAATCACAACCAATTGCATTGACCATGGGTTAGGTTTGAAGACCAGATGGATGTCAAAACTAACCTGATTTTTTACTGGAGAGCTTGGTTTGATGTGGTAGTTTCTGTTGCTCGCTTCCCACTTATCAATGACAGGGATCGCAACAGACGTGTTCCATGAATTTTTTCAGGTCAGAGTAGGTCACGGACCTAAAATGATCCCGGTCAACGTTTTGTTTTGAGAAGCGTACCACCCAGCGTAATCCTAGACTATTTTTAATACTAAAATAGGAGCAGTCTGGTATTGATTTGGTGACCTTGATCTGATAAAGGTGAAACAAAGCTGCTGACTTCATTGAGCTTGTGTCCAGAATGAGTATCTAGCTCCCCGACGGTTGCATGAGAAAGTCGGGAGACGTCAGAGAAAATTGGAATTTGACCTTGTTTGATTTTTAAAAATCCAAGGCCATGGCCCAGGAGGCTCAACTTTTGACACAAGTGATTTTACGTACAAGTCAATCTACCCTGTGAAATTGTGATTTTAAGAAGTGTGTGAAAATTTGAATTGAAAAAGTCTCTGGCTATCTTATCTTTTTATATCTCAGGGCGGAGGGGCCAAATTGACCCTCCATCCATGCGAACGATGTTCAACCGGCCAACCAGGCGCTATTTTAACGTCTGGCTCCTCCTACGCCTTGCTTCGTATTTTATTGTTGTTATTGGCATTGCATTTTGCGTTTTTGCCCCATGTGTTTCCATAGAACAGGATTAAGGGCGGAACTATCATTTTCATTTTTGACCAATTTAGGATTTTTAGCCACTGACAACCAAGGTAATCACTTAACTGCTATGGGCACCAAATGGCCCTAGTTGTCGGCGCGCCTAAAGACCCAAATAAAAAACAACTCAGTGTGTTACATATATAGCTTCTAGCGATGTGTGAAGGCTCGTGATGGTCGTTTTTTGTATTCAAGTGCCGTTGATTTTGCAAACACCGGGCTCTTGTCAGGGATAATATATTTCATCGTGCCGAATTGTTCACTCGTTTGGCAGATTCCAACACAGGCCAGCTTCTCAATGCATACTTTGGTCCAGGTGTTCCAAACTGGAGTGTCAGATACGTCGCAAGTAGGAGTCTGTTTGAAAACCCATTGGGTCCGTGATGCAGTGTCACACATCAGTGTCGATAAGTGTTCATTTGACACACCTCCTGCGACGCCTCCGGCGCCTTCTGAACAGTCTCCGGAAGAAGTTGCCCGCCTTTTCCAACGCTCTGCATTTTTGGTACTTCCACCCACCTGCTGCACTTCTTGTGAACTTTGCACAAATTCCAGATTAGTTGGAGAGCGGGGCTGAAAAGAAGAACGTGTTTACGCCTTTTGATATCGTGGGATAATATGCACGAGACTCGGACCCCTCGCATATTTTTTTTTAGTAGCCGTGTACGCTGTTCCCAAAAGGAGACACATGCCGACAGATTCATGCGGCACTTTCAGGTTGACCGAGTGTCACATTCACCCGCATTGGTTTCTCATCAGTACAGAATTATTGGATGGTGACTAGCACGTTTTAATACAGCATGATCGGTCTAAATTATTTGATGGTAATTATACAAATTTTGCGTACATGCCCGTATGTAGCCCGAATACCCCCTCCCCCCCCCCCTCCTCTCAAACACACACACGCAGACAGCACGGCAGTGCCGGTGACGCTGCGGCGACACGCACCCGAGTTTGGGGTCAGGCTGAGGACCGGGCGAGGCTATGGGGCCGGGCCAGGCTTCGGGCTCCGGCTGCGGCCGCGCCTCCGGGGCGCTGCACACCAGCGCCGGCGGCCCGGCCGGCCACGGCGCAAGCGCCAGCGCTGCCACCAGCCATAGGGACCACATGCTGCCGGCCAGCGGCTGCGCACCGGCTCTGCTGCTGACCGGCTGGTCGCCAGCTTTTAAGCGCGGTGGCAAAGGCCACTGCCGTTGAGGAAGGGAGGGACGGCCCTGGCCACCGCTGGCGGCGACCGCGCCGGCACGGGTGTCGTTGCGCCGCGACATTTGGGACCACGACGCCGTGTTCACGGCGGGGGCCAGCACCAGGGGTGGCGTCGCGACCCTTTACCCTCGCGCCCCGTTAGAGTACCTTGGGTGCGTTTGATGCGCTCGGCACATGTAGGTAATGACTGGGCACACACGGGTGTGGGGCTGCCGCCTGCCTGTCAGACCAGCACGTGGGCGGGATGTCCGGGTTTATCCTGAAGCGGACTCTCTATGTAACTTTGGAGGGTAAGCCGATGGGTTATCGCAGCATGGAATGGCCACAAATCAGACTGTGTAAATACCAATTTAGCTGCCACCTTCAGTTCATGTCCAAGTTTAAGGGAGACCTGCGGACCACCGCGGCATTCAGTGGGTCAAATGGGTCAAAATTTTATGAGTCTGCTTCCTTAGTCTAAATCAAACATGCTGGATGGAGGATGGATGGCTGGCTGGCTGGCTGGCTGGCTGGCTGGCTGGCTGGCTGCTGGCTGGCTGGCTGGCTGGCTGGCTGGCTGGCTGGCTGGCTGGCTGGCTGGGATGGGGTGGGGAGGATGGGATGGGATGGGATGGGATGGGATGGGATGGGATGGGATGGGATGGGATGGGATGGGATGGGATGGGATGGGATGGATGGGATGGGATGGGATGGGATGGGATGGGATGGGATGGGATGGGATGGGATGGGATGATAAAAGACTTGATTCCGATTACCCAACTGTATCTCCATTGTCCTGGTTTTTATCCGAGCAATAAGGCAAATATTGCTGCGTTATCTATGTGAATAATGCTCTTCGCTAATGCACTGAACAACTTTCACAAAAAGATTCGGCTGAAACTCGCAAGCAGTATCCCTCTTAAACCTTAAAAAAGGATATCTTAATGACCGTCGCGGCATTCTGTGGCGTCAAAAGGGCTGTATGTCCTTTCAAAAGTTATGAGTCCGCTCCCACATCTACAAATCATGCATGTGTTTCTGACGCTGTCCCGTTGGAGTTCCGGTAGTCTGGGGGATAAATTGCGCGTCTGGAAACCCAGCGGTGCGGTGTTGGTCTCCGCTGTGTCCGCCCTGCCTGCCGCGCTGAGAGGCAGGTGACGCCATAAAGCGTCAGCAGCTGAGTGCATCGCACAGCCTCGCTGACGCGGGGCATTATTCCGCTTCGTCAGCCTCTCAGTACGCGCTGTCTGCTGCCTACCGCCGCGCCAGCTGAAGACATGAAGTGCGCCAGGCGCTGCGCACAGTAGCCTGAGTTACGTGTTCTGGCTCGCAGCAACGCTAAAACCGTCCCCCGTCTATCGAGGGTTAAAGTTTCACTGCTGTCATGGCCCTTGAACGACGACGCAGTCCTGGGGCGGCCCATCAAGCAGGACGGATGTGTCGGTGACATGTAACCCCTGAGTGTCGGACAGCTGACCGGACAGTGCTGGGGTTGGGTGGACTGTCGCCCCGCTTGGTATCCGTGACCGATCTGGTGACCTCTGACCGGTGGCGGTGACTCTCTGTCCTCTTGTTACAGCCGTCTGCGCGCCATGGAGGCGGGACAGGGCCTCCTGGAGGCCGAGATGAACATGTGAGTATACTGACCACTGTATTAACATTTGCCGTCGCGCTGGCCGGCTCCGCCACCGGCAGCCAACTGATTACCCCAGCACTATCTGTCTGCCCGCCGGTTTTCGTGGCTCAGCAGCGTGGGGCGACCATGGCTGAGTTACGTGTGCGCTTGTCTCGTGCCCGAGTGACAGCCAGAGGAACGCCGCCGCTCCAGGGAACGGGGACGTGCTGCAGATGATCCCGCGGACCGCGAAGCCAGCTGGATGGCGCCACGGCATTAGAGCTACAGCGAAAACTCCCACCGACGAAATTGCTGTGACATTACTTGCATGGGAATGCTTAGTCTTACGCCACATTAGTGCTACGCGACAAGACTTAGCCTTCAAAAACTTGCACCCGTCGTTGCTTCCACTGCACGGGTGTCGATTTTGTATTTTGGTTGGGCCACTGCCCCTCCCCCATGTTCAATCTGCCCCCCCCCCCCCACGGTGAATTCCCTCCAACCCTCATGAGCTCAAGCTCATGTGGGACATTGCAAATGGAAGCTCGATATTATATAAGATTAAAATAAAGTTTCTTAAAATTGTTGTACGGGTAAAAAAGTAAAGCAAATGAAAGTGTGACATAAGTCCGGTTTAGCTCACCTGACTGGGCTAGTCACACTTTTAATGTTCTGCGTTCGTTCCGTTTTTGCTGGAGTTTTTTCTTTTGTTTTTCCTGTATGCTGCTGACTATGGTCTAGTTTTGTGCTATTGTGGGAGTGATTTGGCATTTTTCGGCGATGTTTGAATTACGCAGACCGCAGCAAGTTGCGTTCTTTTGCTACCACGTCTTGTCGGAAAACTGGAAACAAGGCGTGATTAAGTTATTGGTCGTCTGTATTCGGAGGAACCGTTGGAATGTTCATGGATGTTCAATGAAACTTCACCTGAAACTTCACATGAATATTCGGTGAAACTGTTGCAAAAGCCTGACGATCGACACCGGCCCACTATACCGAGAGCGGTAGTTTGACCATAAGCACCAACACAACCCGTGTCAAATATGCCTAATGGGAGTGATGCACCTGCACCCGCCCTGCGGCAACCAGCGATGGGGGGGGGGGGGGCCTTTCCCATGACAAACGTATGAGTCGCGCAAATCAACTCACACTCTTTGCTCCTGAAGCCGTACATGTCCAGCTACGTCTGGAACCGTGTGATATCGAATCCGCGCCGATAACCGAACCTGGTTTCCGCAATCGGCGCAAACAAAATTGTAATGATGCCCGACGACAACATCTTTCGCCGAGCCAGGTCAAGCTAAGGTATGAGACCAGGTCTGTGTTTTATTTAGTCTGTTTTGGGTAGTCCAACTCCGTGACGTCACTGAGAGAAAATTGGGTGTGATCCGGGAAGCATCCTGGTTTTTAGTGTATTTGGCGCTACTTTTCCCCGCTCGGTCTCACCAATCCTATTTTCCGAAGCTCACTACTATGGCAGAGTCTTAACGGCCGTAACAAGCGAAACATACGTCACCAGATTATACTCCAGGGTCAGGTCTGGGACTTAAGGCCCATTCCCAGCAAAGACAGGGCCGAGATCCGCGCTTTTCATTGGTAGGAGCCCTAAGTCAATGAGTGGCTCGTGTGTCAGTCAGGGGACCACAGTGCCTAGCAAGGGTCCGGTATTGACAAGGAACTCAGAGTCGGCTTGGGACTGTGTTCGGACGACCGCAGAGGAGCCGAAGAGTGACCTCGGGAACCGATGATCAAATGCCCGCTTGCAGGGCACGAAGGCAGGGCCGGGCCATCAGATGTCAGTTAGAGAACCTTTTTCAGCGATTGGGGACACCCTGGCCCGGTGCGGGTCTCTATTTCGGTCATATACCGCAAAACACCGAACAGTTTTGCGTGTTGGTCTGAGCCCTGGGGCCCATTTCCCAAGCAGGGACGAGGTCGGAACCCGTAGTTTGTATCGGTCGGGATCCTTGAAGCAACGAGGGCTTCTTTGTTGTTCAGAGACCCATAGTGCCCAAAAGAGGGCCCAATGTTTGCAAAGGGCTTCGAGTGGCCAGGGCAACATCTGGTGGACGGGGACAGGGATGGGACCAGGAAGGCCAGGGGCCTCTTGCGTTGGTCGAGGCCCTTCGACAATGAAAGCGGAAATGAAACTTGACGGCGATAATGGAATACCGAGTCCACGGCGCGATAATGGAAGTCACTCTGTCAGGCCGGCCGTGGTACCAACGGAGGGCTGTCCGTCCCATTTCAGCCAGGGGCCTGTTATGCCGAACTGTAGTCTGCCAATTACTGGACACCTGCGACTACGTATAAGGAATATTTTGCATCAGTGGGGGCCCCTGCGTCTATCTGGGAGCAAATAGCCGGGTCAGGGGGCTTCGCCGAAAGGTAAGCAACCAATGCATGATGCATCCATCTTACTTTTTCTGTATCGGCCAGGGCATCCCGCCCTTGTGTCACCGGCATGACAGCAAGCGGGTATTCCACGCTGTAACCGAATGGCCCTGAAGCCCCTGAACGGGAAATATAATGTGCCCCTATTGGTCTGCTCACTGGGTCCCTTGCCTGGAAAAGGAAGGGAGCTGCGTTAATATTCGGCGGGGCGGATCACAATACGGTCAAAAATGAAAAGGCCAACACAAACGAGGCGTCCATCCTCGTTCGGGATAATCATTTGAAACAAATTGCTTCAAACAGCTCTGGGCCTGCGTGCTCACGATCTCAGGAGCGGGAACGCCAGTGGCCGGGGTTACAGTTGTCATGAGACCGAGCGGCGTTGACCAGTGCAGTTTAGTAGCGCTGGGCGGTGGGCGCCTGGCGCCGGTGAGCATCCATCGTAAAATAATGCTGCCAAAAGTCTTTTAAAATAAAATCGTACGGTTCAGCTATTGCACTGCGGTGTATATTCCTCTGAATAATTTTGAGCCATTCTTGTTATTTATATATTGTTATATATTAATTATCTTAGGGTGAGATATGCAGCGACAGTACCACCGAAAATAGAGATCCTACTTTTACTTGTCTCGTGCTACCATAACATTCCTGCAGCAGTTCGCGGTGCTATGAATGCTTTTCCGTTTATATTATAAATATGCAAATTGCGCAGGCGAAGCATGATCCCGGAACGCCTTCCAAGCGTTCCAATTGGGCATCCTAAAGCGTTCAAAGATACTCTCTTTGGAAACATTGTCGTTTTCATCCGCTCGTTGACCACCGTCTAATGTTAAGCGCAGGACTAACGCCACACGGCCTCCGGAGACTGCAACGCCGGGGGTGAGGGGTTTTGTTGTAAGACTCGGAAGCGTGCATGGCCAACCTGGGTTATGCAATTCTTCCCCTACTTGATTATGAACGAAGTTGAGCATTCTGGGACCAAAATAGGCTGATGTGAATGTAAATTTACGACCTTATTGCAATCTAAGATCGACGTTCACGGTATCACCATACATCCCATAAAAATTCCGTCGCAGCCCCTGAGTGCTATCGGCTTAGAAAGAGTCCATCGAAACATTATAAAATGAATAGCACCGGCGTGTTTGCTCCGTTTAATGACTTCAAAATACACACAACATGGTATCTTTTGGTGACTCCTGGCTTTTAAAAACGACTCACTACGGCTTACGGCTTTTAACGGCTTTTAAAACGGCTCACATCGAAATGAAGTGGGCCATATTCGATGACTTCTTTTTTACTTCTTTTCACATGGAAGCCTTACCCCAGGGAAGGGCTTGGTCAACGCTGTGTCCCGCCCCTCACCCCCAATTAAGTATCAGCGCATAGCGACCGAAAAGCCAGCTCAACGAGCAACGGTGTCACAATCATCCTGCATTACACATGACATTGATATGACCGGTGTTTCATTTTTCATATGCTCAAAGTAAACCGGTCAGGGTTGCTTTCCCTCCATAGGCACAACACTTTGGGGCAGCGTCCCTCAGACGTATAGCTGGCTTGCATTTCGCGTTGATTGGCAAAAGCGGGTAAAGGGATTCTCATTAGGGCATCTGCCTAGGCGTATTTGCGGAGAGGTTGGAAACCATATTCTTGAATTTTACGCTGACTGAACATTAACAGTATTTCACATGAATTCGTTAGCATTAACATTCACTGAAATGCTTGTCTTTTATCGATTAGATTTTGGTGCATTGAGAACCAGCCTATAAATGAGTTAATGGTAGCCACATACATTATGGACGCTGGACATTCTCTTCTTGTGCACGGATGAGTAAACCCAAAAGACTTATCTATGTATATATATATATATAGATATATATATATATATATATATATATATATATATTTAAACTGATAACCAGAACATCAGGCACAAAATCCGATATTTCTTTTGCCCTGTCCCCTTATGTTGACTTCCGCGAATCTGGCCCGCCAAATCACTTAAAGAAATCGACAACCCATTTTCCACCTGCATAAGCTTATACTTTACAAAGGTCACGTACTCGGCAATATTTCGGCAAAAACTTATGCGGGGAAGGGAAGTTAAACACGTCATTAATTTTACAGCAAATTATTTGTTTTCACAACTTCTGGTGTGTCCACATGCGAGGCGCACGTCTTGTTTTATGCATTTTGGGGCAGGTTTGGGCGTGTTTTTCCTGCTTGATCCAAACTTGTTTTGCAAACGCGCACCTGCGCTAAATGTTCTTGGAGTAGAATTGTAAGCAATGTCAGCGTAACTCCATGCGCTCGCGTTCTGTAAATCGCAAGTATTTGTGGCACCACTTAGGTATCGAGACCATGGAAGTGTTATCTCCAATCTGATTTCGTCCGTTCAAGTGCGCCCATGTGTTCGCTTCCACCGTTTTTTTTTTGTCGTGTGTCTTAGCTTTTGTTTTTTAGTGAAAGTTAACCTATGAGTAGAATAACAGAAGGGTGCGTTTTACAAAGAAGCATCATAAAGCACGAATTTTGCCTCAAAGTATCGGTAAGTAGAATCAATATCGCTGATAAGTGGAAGTATATAGGTTTGTGCTGGGACACAATCACAAGTGTAAGTTTTTCATGTCAAAGCTTTGTCCGGGCAGCAATAATTTTGCATGTAACTCTTGGCAGTAATAGTAAAGTTGCATATAATGAAGATAACATAAGGCTCTGCTGTGGAAGTGATCACGGTTGTGTTTTTACAGCATACGTTTTTCGTGTATTAGTTTTTGCAATAGAAGTAATGTAGCTTATAAGTAAAGACTAAAAATTTCTG
>NW_023596420.1:44335154-44348646 GCF_011947565.3 Pollicipes pollicipes | reverse complement strand
GAACCGCAGCTGGGTCAGCTGAGGATACGTCTGCAGCAGATGTACGCCTGGAACGTACCGAGGGTGGTTCAGGTGTGGGTACGTCCGTAGCAGATGGACGCCTGGAACGTACCGCAGCTGGGTCAGGTGTGGGTACGTCCGTAGCAGATGGACGCCTGGAACGTACCGCAGCTGGGTCAGGTGTGGGTACGTCCGTAGCAGATGGACGCCTGGAACGTACCGCAGCTGGGTCAGGTGTGGGTACGTCCGTAGCAGATGGACGCCTGGAACGTACCGCAGCTGGGTCAGGCCCGAGGAGATATGACCGTGGCGCTGCACGCCTGAAGTGCACCGCAGCTGTTTTTTTTTTCGGCGGGGGCGCCTCCCCAATGTGCAGGCCGATGTCAGGCAGTGACAAACTAGCAAGGGCTTCTGAGTTTGTCATTCCTACGGGCCCACTTCTCCAACAGCGCTATGCTCAGAGCCTCCCCATCGCCCGCGTCCCCGCCTCTGACCATCGGAGCCTCGCCGCCCTTGCATCGCCGCCCCTCCCAGTCACCCTTGCCAGCCCGCTCCGCCGCCGCCGTCCACCTCTCGAACTCACCGAGACTGTTCCTGCCGGAGAGGTAGTCGCCGAGGCCGGCGCGCGCCTCCATCTCGGCCAGCAGCCGGTTCTCGGTGGTGGTGACGTAGCTGACCCAGACCGTGGCCGGGTACAGGCGCACCTCGTGCCGGGAGGTGCGCGACAGCACTCTGTACTCGGGGCAGGACGGGCCACACGCACGCCGGTCGCTCGGCGGGTAGCTGCCGGAGCACACCGAGACACGTGCAGTTGTGCAAGAAGACATCCCGTGATCGGTGGTAGCATCAGTTCAAGAAGACACCCCGTGATCGGTGGTAACATCAGTTCAAGGGGCGGGAATCGCCGGACGGTCCGGGGAAGTTAAGCCCGTGGCCAGAGCTCAATGTTCATGCAGGTGCAAGTGACTGATAGAAACAGTTTTTCGGAAGTCACCGGTACAACTGGTTTGCAGTACTGTGGCGACTTTTAAAAAGGACCGTAAATGATCTAGGTGAACAATAAGATTCATATAGCTCAAGATATCATCAGTGGGCAATTCTCGGCATCTTGGCGTTGTCAATGACGGCTCTGCATAAAAGTAGCATGTTAACATCAAACATTACGTAGCTCTCGTTCTACCACACAAACGAACCTGATTTCAGCATATCTAGTATAGTGTTATCTATGCAGTGAAGTGTTGTATATACATGGATATTGCTGGATGTACATTGTCCAATGTATATTGAGCCTGTCGTGCTTCAGTGATACCAAGGCAAATCAGATTATCTTTTCATCTTATCCCCACACCTTGAACATTGGTGTTATTCCGAGGCGCCACCGTCCTCGCATTTCTCATCTGGTTTTTTTTGGGAGGGGGAATTCGTAAAACATTTTCATATCAGGTGTAGTCTGTAAGAAGCCAGAAATTATTTGGATCACTACACAACAGCCTTCACAACAGCTTTGTTGCAAGCAGCTCGTCTGCTACAATCATTTGTCACGCACATAACTGGTCTGAAAGAAACGTGGACTGATATCCGAGAAAACATATTTGCAGTTGTCTCCTTTCCCCTCCATTTGAGTAGGCACTCCATCATGCATTGGAAATCGGATTGTCCAAAGAAGGCTTCCAGCTTGTGCGGCCGCTGTTGGCGCGGCTTGACCGTACGAGCCCATACACGGCCAGACGGTGATCAACATCTGTTGCCAACGACACTGCTACGACAGAATTGCGGGTTTGCATGAAAACTGCTACAACATGGTTTTAAAACTTGTAAACACCGCCGTATCGCCACCGTGTTGTGAGTAGTGTTCATATTGCAAGTGATATTGCAGCATTGGCGGGGTGTTTCTGGAGCGTGAGGAGCACTTGAGTCATGGCGAGGGACTGATTGCGCCCACTGAAAGCGGATATTTACGAGCGTATCACTATTTGTTATCGAAAACCACTTCCTGACGCACCAGAGCCTCAGATGAGCAAGTGGGGTAGGCTTCCGATGTCTATGGGATTGTCACGTCACCAATAGATAAGTTCATACCAGGCTTTAAGGCATGCAAACCAGCTTCTCCATTCATTCACCTAAAACCCGCCTCCGCCTCCCACCATCCATTCAGCATGCCAGAGCGACCTCCAGTCGAGCTGGCGCGCGCGCCAACACCGCCGCCTCGGCCATCGGCGCGGAACGGTCGCCTAGGCGCTGGCAGCCGCCGGCCCCGCGGCGGGCCCCCGGGGAGCGGCACGACACCCGCTGACATCACCGACAGGGTGTCCGGCCGCGCGGACCGACGCCCTTGGACGTCAGCCGAACGGCGGCGGCCGCCGGCGCTCCCGGGTCCAGAGGGCCGTCTCTGAGCCGGCGGCGGCCGCCGGCGCTCCCGGCCCCGGGTCCACAGGGCCATCTCCGAGCCGGCGGCGGGCACCCCCTCCCGGGTCCAGCGGGTCGCTTCTGAGCCGGCGGGGGCCGGTGGCGCTCCCGGCTGCGGGTCCGGGGGGCCGTCTCCGGATCGGCGGCGGGCACCCCTCCCAGGGTCCAGGGGCCGTCTCTGAGCCGGCGGCGGCCGCCGGCGCTCTCGGACCCGGGTCCAGGAGGCCGTCCCCGAAACGGCGGTGGGCACCCCCCTCCCGGGTCCAGGTCTACAGTGTGGCACAGGTGCCGTCTCGCCACGTCCCCTCTTGCCTTCCCGTCACGCCACCATGCCTCGCGTTCCCTCCGCGGCGCCAAGCGCCACAGATGAGTGCTGCTCAAGCAGGTGTGTTTTGTGGCTTCCTGCCTGGTCTCAAAAAGACTGAACAACTTTTTGTGAACTGAACAACAACAACAAGCACGGGCGACGTTTTCTAAAAAAGTGGGTTTTAACGCTCATGTCAAATTGGTAAAAGCCATTTTTTAATGCACTAGCACATGCCGAATGTCACAAATAGAGAATTTTTAGGAGCCCAATTCCCCAAGGCGTGCCAGGTGCGCGAAGCGCTAAATGACTGAGTCCGCAGCACACTTGTCGTCGCTCGATCCAAACGGAAGACGTTTGCAAGCGATTAAGCGGACGGCGATGCGGCAATTCAGTCAGTGGCGTCATTCATTTAAGTCTTAGCACGCCGTTGGAAGGCGCACTGAGCACGGCGGCCCGGGTTTGAGGAGTGATCAGGTTTAAGAAAGTAGTCTTCACCGTTCACGTCTCAGTTTGACCTCATAGCCGGCTTCAAACCCCCCTAATCCGATCAGCATACGTCTACGCGATCGGGCAAGTGATCCGAAAATGATGGGCGGTTCCAAGTTCTATCGTGACGACTGGTTTCTCTTCGGCCGACTCAGGCAGCTGAAGGTCGATGTGGGGTAGCCTTAAGCCGGACAACTTGTCCGCTGACTTCCGGTTGTGTCAGTGCAGGGCGTGAAATGCTGGCCACTCGCTGAGCATGCCCGCTGGTTCCGCCGGCCCGGGGTCTGAGACAACCGTGCCCGGCCGGGGTCTGAGACAACCGTGTCCGGCTGGGGTCTGAGACAACCGTGTCCGGCCGGGGTTTGAGACAACCGTGTCCGGCCTGGAACGGGAGTTGACTTCCTCCTATGGGATCTCCAATCTCCAGATGCCGTTTGAGAAGAGGAAAGATACCGCTGTGAAGGTCTCGTCAAATAATGAAAAATGTCAGCCAAATGTTTGACCTTGGGTCAAACGTGGGTCATCAGAGGTCACAAAGGGTAAGAAATGGTCGTCTCGATAATTGCTGTTAAAACCTGTGTTTGTACCTGCAAACGGATATTGAGGGAATGAGAATAAGCGTAAAGCAATGTGGAGACCATTCCGACCTTTTTTGTTCACCCACAAGGGTCAGGTCAGATCAGATCACCGCTCAAAGTTGGTGTACCAGTAGCCTACAAGAACAAAAACGGTATGACTGTGCTCTTCTGACTAAATTAATTTTATTAGGTGCAGCTGTAGGGAAACAATATTCAAGACACAAAAACAATTTTAGGTTGACCTAGAGGTTATCTGAGGTCAACTTAGGTTGAATTCATGAAACATCCAAATGAAAAAAAAACAATTGTACTGCTAATCCGGTCTATGTGACCAGTTCCATACTTTTCCGTGGTCAGGAATAGTGTGTCATACACCTATAGGTACTCAAGATGGTATGGCTGCTATCTACATTATACGTAGTCTCTTCGCCACTTTGGAATGTATTTGAAACAAACTGAGAACAGGCACGTTGCTACTTGAAATCATGCGTCATCAGCTCTACAAATACGACAAGGAGGTGGTTACACGCTTCGCACCCGTTCATCTAGCCTCTCCGCTATGGCAACATAGGTCACTATCCGTAGATGACCTCATATGTCCTTGCATGTCCTTAAGTTACCTATTTTACCTCATGATTTATAAGAATGGTGTCAACATGCTTTCAGTGGAATATTCAAATTATGCGTCCTAAATTACCTGACAAAACTACCTATTGTGGGCCCAATATGTGTTTTGCAGAAGGTGCCCACAGGGATAGGTCACGACCTTTGCAAAGGTCATGCTCTCTGTGGTCATGTGGTAGTTGCGCATATGAGCTAGTGCTCTTTACCTCATACAAAAACAACAAAGTTGCATAAAAATACGTACAAATTTGCACTATTTACGAAAAACAGTAAAAATTGACCTGACTTCCAGCCATTGGCCCCGCATTCTCCGAAAAATATGGAATAAAGAAACTTTAAGTACTATCATATGCATATCATTTTCTATTTTATTTCAAGTTGGAACAATAGCAAATGACCTACAAAAAGTGACGTTTGGTCGAAGTTTTTTACAGGTCGACCTTTGACTTGACCTATGTCACTGATCTTAGTAGATCAAAATTTTGAATTGACAGAAAAAATGCTGACTTGATAGATGAACACGTACTGAAAATTTCGCGCTGCCGCAAGCGGTCATTTTGTACCTGTGCCCAAAAAACCGTACCGTACCGTAGGGCGGTCAAGCTCCCTGCCTGACGCTGGTTAAGTGGCAGCAAATGTTATAGCTTCAAAGCATAAAATCCTCCAGCTTATCCGTCGTTGCAGCTAGATTCAACTTGTAAACATTAGCAAAATAAGAAGAAATGAACAGGAGTATTTGCCTGGTATCTCAAAGCCAAAACAAACAGCAATGTCACGAAAGTACAACGCAGCTTAGCGATGCTTCAAAGTCAGAAGTTGTACTATGAAGGGCTCCGGAGCATTAGCTGGTGCATGCGCCCTGAGCGGGGGCGTCGACGCCGGGACACCGAACCGACCCGCGCAGCCAGCTGGAGCCTTTCAACGCGACTGATGATGGCTATCACCGCCGCAGCCTGGCAACACTGGCCGGCCCGCGCGGCCGACAGCAGCTCCGCCCCGGTGACGCGTGCTCTTGTGTCGCCGTCGGCCGGCGCCATCCATCACGGCCGGGCCGCCGGCGTGGTCGCCCGACCGGCGCCGCTCCGGTGGTCGGCACCTCTGTTGTGGCTGACTGGCCGCGAGCGAGAAAGAACAGTGGTAGGCGCGCTGCGCCGGCGCCGGTATCTGCGTAACTGCATCACTGAGGCATGGTGTTTCTGTTCACCCTTTTCGGCTCTTTCCGCACGCTGTTGCGTCGTTGGTTCATAAAAGTAACACAGCTGTTTCACAAAAGAATGCACTTTGGCCCTGGGTCTCGGATGCACCGATCGTGCACGCCCTGCCCCTTCTGCATGACTATGTGTGGGCTCAGGTGTCCAGATGCATCTTATCTGACTCCTGCACTCGTGGACTGGTCCAATGCCGTCACTGCCGGTAAAGAGGTGGGCGCGGGCTATGGCGGTGGTCACGACAGAAAAAAATCGCTCGCCGGCCGTCTCGGGTTTCCGTTCGGCCACCGGTCACGTGACATGAGCGCTGCCCACACAGCCCGGTCACGTGAGCTGAGTTTCAGCCGGCTCGCCCAGCGACCGACGGCGGCGCGTGCACCTGCAGGCGGGTGCGCCGCGTGACCTGGCGTGACCCACCGATGAGTGCCGCAGCGACGTCCGCGGCTGCAGGTCGTCGGGTCACGAACAGGCTCAGGCCGCGAGAGGGGGGGGGGGGGACAGTCTCCCGTCCGGTCGGCACGGGCGAGGGGGTAGCCGGTCAGCATGCTGCGTCCCACCTGGGGACCGAACCACTCGGAGCGGAGAATCACTTAGTAGATGAGCGCAACGACCCAAGGCGCGATTGTGAAGTCGAACCAACTGTACCACAGCAAGTTGGCAAGCCCGCCACAAATTCTGATGCACAAAGCTCTCTGGCCCTTGCGAGGATAGAGCTAATGCAGTCCAGAGTCTAGTTTTCAGACGTGTTGGGGGTGCATACGTGGCGTGTGTCGAGACTCCACACCGGCCTCGCGTGGCTCTGTAGACAATCAGCCAGTCATACCGCATGACTGATACCGGAAATAAACGGCCGCGAAGCGCACGTAAATCCTGCAGCGATGTGGGCTGGGTTGAAATATTGCTAGCATCAATCCACCCCACACGCCGCGCTAATTGGCTTAGCAAAGCCGGTACATCTGCAGAGCATGGTGACATACAACACATGTGGTCAACAGAGGCTGAACAAGCTCACTACACCCGGGCTATTAACTGACTGGATGATCCTGCCATTTTGCAACGGCGTGTCAGACTCCACCCATGGCTTAGCCTTGGTCTAACCTGACCAGCAATTCAACACAGCTCCACACCCAGAGAAACTGCTCGCATGGTGAGCCGCTGGGGGTCACCGGCCACAGATCAGGCGCCGCACGTCCTGCTGCGTTGTTGGCTTGACCTCTCGCTCGCTACCGGGACAGAGCGTGTCCGTCTCACTTTGATGGCTCGGTCGGAGTCAGTGACTAGTCAGACTAGTCTTGACTAGTCAGAGGCTCTGTCCGCCCGCCGCGGCATCAGGCAGTTCAAAACCCGCGTGACGTGTGATCCGCAGCCGTTTGTTTGGTGGCAAACGTGGCGCTGCTTGTTGGTCAAAGGATACATGTGACAATTTGCTCAAGCTACTGGTGGATACAGCAAGATCGGGGTTGGTTTACGCATTTACCGTGCGCGGAACAATAAGTTAAGTGTTTCCTACGTGTTGTTCAACATACATCACTGTCCAACCGCGGAATTCGGGCTGGCCACTTGAAACGAACAAAATGAGATACACAACATCTGTAATAATGATCATCACCATCGCACAACACATCATTATGCTGCGAAAGACTATCTCACCTCCGAATAGATCTTATGTCAGGAATTCGAATCTTCATACTACGTTGGTATTCGCCCCGATGTTGGGCTCGGCACTTTGCAGGGGACAATTATGTTCTGCAATTTTAACGTGCGTTATGATTGTGTGACTTCGTGTGGAAAACCTCTGATTACGTGCTGTGGAATGAACATAAGAGAAGTACTAGGAATTGTGCTTGAAGCGCCCAATGCCACACCACTTCATGCCGCATGTTTGGAACGTCGCTGATGATAAATACTCGGTCGTATTTATCTATTCAGTCGTACTTACACTAGCGTTCAAACCTGCCCCCGGGAACGACAGACCTTGAAGTCCAGAATTAGTCGTGAATTGGAATAATGGAGCCTTCGTGCAAGGGAATCCCCTTCACACAGTGCAAAGTTTGCTCCTTCGCCTCCGCATATCAAAACAGGCCCGAGTTTGCACATGCAAGCCAAAGCCTAATCAAAACAAACAAAGTTCTTGAAAAATTAAGAACTTGCATGTCCGCTCAAACATGAAATATAGCACGTGAAAGTAACTAATCTTCACCAATGCCCTAACTACTGGAAATGTCCATGCGCTGGACCCCGTGCCTCTGAGACGACCGGGGTGGGTCAGTCACGTTAGCTCGACCAGAATATTCCCGGACCCGTGCCTCTGAGACGACCGGGGCGGGTCAGCCACGTTAGCGCCGTCCAGAATATCCCGGACCCGTGCCTCTGAGACGACCGGGCGGGTCAGTCACGTTAGCCCGTCCAGAATATCCCGACCCGTGCCTCTGAGACGACCGGGGCGGGTCAGCCACGTTAGCCCCGTCCAGAATATCCCCGGACCCCGTGCCTCTGAGACGACCGGGGCGGGTCAGCCACGTTAGCCCGTCCAGAATATCCCGGACCCGTGCCTCTGAGACGACCGGGGCGGGTCAGCCACGTTAGCCCGTCCAGAATATCCCGGACCCGTGCCTCTGAGACGACCGGGGCGTGTCAGCCACGTTAGCCCGTCCCAGAATATCCCGGGGGAATTATAAACCAGCCGCTGAAATGATCGGCAAAGACCATGAAGGTTACGTTTGGCCTCAACAGCGGAGCAGGTGCCAAAAATCGACAAGCCGTCTATTAATATCCGTTTAACTATCCCCATGAAGCCGAGGATTCCGGCATTTTTCAGGGAACGAGTGCTGAAACGTCAACTTGGGAACCTGAGTTTAAAATGCTAGACATTGCCGTTCCTCATCCAAATCGGGTGACATTGGGGGATGGCTGATGCCACTTCCACTTGCCCACCTTCTTAAGTGCTGACGTTATCGTATATCCAGTAGCAAATCCCAATATAATTCGGTTACCGGGCATGGAGAGGCGGTATTTCATCGCCACGCGCCGGGGGTGGTAGGCTCATAAGGCGTGTTCAGCGGGGAGGGACCAATCTGACCTTCCGAGATTTAAGAAGTAAGAAAGCTGGAGACACCAAATCTAGAGGTTAGATAGTACTCCATGTGAACCCATTTGGGTCAAATTTGCTGGTCATAAGATAGTGACCTATGTGTCAAACAGTGTCAACCTCGAGATCATCGTCCAAAGTACCCTCAGACTTCGCCACGCAACCAGTTTCAGCTTTATACCTCCGCTAGGAATAAATCCCTCTGGTTCGTACGTGGTCAGAGATCCCATCTAACCCCTGGAAGGTTCAAATGATTAAAGATCTTAGAGATAACTTCGATATATGTGTTTTTAAAAGAAACAAATGGGGAAGGTTATGTTAGGGTCGCTGACCTCTTCTGATCTCAATGAAGTCTAAAGATATGAAATCTGTTGACACCTTCGTAATCAAGATATTCGAAATAAGCGTCAAAAACACCCCTGGTTACACCTGCTCAAAGGTCAATGCAATTAGTTGTAATCTAAATCTCACTGGTCTCATTGTCCGAGAAGGCATTTTCAAACTTGACATCATCTAACACTCCGTTGTCACTCAAGTTGGAAAGATTTCCAAAGGACTGCACTTTCTGACAGCTATGATCCGATCTGAACTCGTGACGTGCTAGCGACTCAGGAGGTTGATCTAATTGTATACGCCGAAAGATCGGCTCTTCAATTTTTTTTCTTCAGCATTGCAAAGTTTGGTGTCACTACGCCACACCGTTTGCATGTTATTTGGGGGACACCTCAGAAACATCAGCCTGACTGCCCACCATAGAACGTGCAAAAAAAAGAACAACACCAAAGCACGAACCTGTCCTGCGGACGTGTTGCGCTGCAGTTTTGTGCGCGTGCAGCCCACCATCGGTTGGGCTGCCCAGCCTGGCCCGGGCCTCCAGCCGAGCCGGGTGAGCTGGCTCTCGCCCCACACCCCGTTCACGGCCAAACGGTCCGAGGGCGTGCGATCCGACGCCTCTGCGTGGCGCCGCACCACCCTCCAGGCGCCGTGCCGATTTGGCCGCCCGTCCATCATCCACATCAAAGTCAGCTGGGCGGCCGAAACGGCGCGTAGTGACGTCAATACCGCCGAGTGTGGCGCGCGGGAGGCGTGGACCGTGGCGAGACGGCCGTGAGTCAGCGCGGCGCGTCTGGGCACGGCACGCGACGGGCCCGAGGCCCCCCGTGTCAGGGCACGCAACGGGCCTGAGGCTCCCATGTCAGGACATGCGACGTGCCTGCGGCTCCGTGTCAGAGCACGTGGCAGGCCCGAGGCTCCGGTGTTGGGGCACACAGCGGGCCTTAGGCCCCCGTGTCAGGGCACGCGGCGGGTCTGAGGCTCCCATGTCAGGGGCACATAGCGGGGCCTGAGGCCTCCGTGTCAGGGCACATAGCGGGCCTTAGGCCCCCGTGTCAGGGTACGCGGCGGGTCTGAGGCTCCCGTGCCAGGGCACATAGCGGGCCTGGGGCCTCCGTGTCAGGGTACGCGGGCGGGCCTGAGGCTCCCATGTCAGGGCACATAGCGGCCTGGGGCCTCCGGTGTCAGGGTACGCGGCGGGCCTGAGGCTCCCATGTCAGGGCACATAGCGGGCCTTAGGCCCCCGTGTCAGGGCACGCGGCGGGCCTGAGGCTCCCTTGCTAGGGCACACGTTGAGATGCAGCTCCGTAAACGCCGTCTGAGGCGGCTCTGGGGCGGACCCATTTATCATCGTCAGCTCGCCTCCTGCGGTGGTCTGCGCAAACGCAGATCCGACCCTCAAGATAGCTGATGACGCACGAGATCTTCGCCGTGCTGAACGCTTCAGGTGCACCTACGCCGCCAGCTCTCAACCGGGAAGCGCAACTGAGAATCAGGGCTCAACCGAGAACCTTGGCTCACCTTACACCTTCTCGAGTCATCATGAAGTGGCTAAACATGGTCAACCGAGTGTGGAAGGCCGTCATTGTTCGCTGCGTCATGCCGCCTCTGCGCACAGCGCCACCACCAAACTTTCAGTGAATTAGGAGAGCTTAGGCAGCGAATCTTCTGCAAGCGGTCGTTTGAATGGCTCCCGTCCCCAATTCTTAGGCTCCATACCCGATCGTGTTTGCCGCTGACTGTCACGGGAGTGACGGGTGGGGGGGGGGGGCACTGAGGCTTCTGCCTGCCCTTCAGACCTGCCGAGCGGTCTGGCCGACGGTAAGCCGCAAGTGACCGGCATAAATCCATAAACTCAGGCAGCAGCTGCTGTCAGCCAGCCCGGCTCGCCGCCCGTGCGCGCCGGCGGAGCGGAGGCCATGCCCGCACCGGTCGCGCCATATTTGGAGGCTCATGCACGTGAGGACCGGAGACGGGGAGGACGGAAACCCGAACCGAGTCATCGGGCAGGTCCATTCAGGTGTCAGGGACTGCAGCAGCTCTCAGCCGTCGCCGCGGAGATTACGATAGGCTCCCGCAGCATCCGCGCACGGAGATCAACCGTCGCCGCGGAGATTACGATAGGCTCCCGCAGCACCCCGCGCACGGAGATCAACCGTCGTCGCGGAGATTACGATAGGCTCCCGCAGCATCCGCGCACGGAGATCAACCGTCGCCGCGGAGATTACGATAGGCTCCCGCAGCAACCCTCGCACGGAGATCGACCATCGTCGCGGAGATCACCCAAAATCTCCCGCAGCAGCCCCCGCGCACGGAGATCAACCGTGTCGCGGAGATTACAAATCTCCCGCAGCACCCCGCGCACGGATAAACCGTCGTCACGGAGATTACGATAGGCTCCCGCAGCACCCCGCGCACGGAGATCAACCTCGTCGCGGAGATTACGATAGGCTCCCGCAGCACCCCACGCACGGAGATCAACCGTCGTCCGGGAGATTACGATAGGCTCCCGCAGCACCCCGCGCACGGAGATCAACCGTCGTCGCGGAGATTACGATAGGCTCCCGCAGCACCCCGCGCACGGAGATCAACCGTCGTCGCGGAGATTACGATAGGCTCCCGCAGCACCCCGCGCACGGAGATCAACCGTCGTCGCGGAGATTACGACAGGCTCCCGCAGCACCCCGCGCACGGAGATCAACCGTCGTCGCGGAGATTACGACAGGCCCGCAGCACCCCGCGCACGGAGATCAACCGTCGTCGCGGAGATTACGATAGGCTCCCGCAGCACCCCGCGCACGGAGATCAACCGTCGTCGCGGAGATTACGATAGGCTCCCGCGGCGCTCGGCCCACCGAGCTCGACAGCGCGCTCTTAAAAACTATGATTGCATGAGGGTTGTCCGCGGTATTTACGTTGGCGTATGCGTATTCGTGCACATGTGTATACATTATACATACATGCTGAAATCGTCTAGCGTTCTATTCTCGGCCTCTGACCCTATTGCACGGTGCATGTTTCATTCGTGGATTCGTCTCGCCTGCAGAGAGGTGGGCGTACCCTTCATCGAGCCCCTGGCTTCGCCATGTCGTAGCCCCCCGTAAAATGTGACCCACCAATTAGTCAGGCTCGGTCAATGAATCTACGCCCTCGCGAGCCAGAATACAGATGAGCTAAGGAAACCATCCATCAAGTGCACCCATTGAAAGACAAAGATGGAAATAAGCATGACATCGTGCAGCCACGCTGGAACAAGCGAGCGCCTCGCCGCGCTCGTAAGTGTCCGAGCTGACTTCGCAGTACCATGTGCAACATGCACGTGCCGTGCGACAGAGTGCCATCCTGCACTGAAGGGACACTGATGTGCCTGACGTCTCGCCAGAACAGTATTTGTATTTATAGCCACGGATGCATTTTAGCGGCGGACACAATGCCGCGCTTCCAGAGAATAGTCCCAAAGAGTGGGCATTCGGTTCAAATCGAGTCCACCGTCCAGTTGTTTGTTGTTTCGGCGAGCCATTAGCTGCAGGGCAATGACAACGTGTTGGCACGCTGGCACGCAGCATGTTCGAGAATGAGCGTTCTACTAACGCCAGGCACTCTGCCAGTGCAAGAGATGATCATTTGGAGCACGCCGGTGGCTAGATCGCTTATCTGACGAGCTAGCTTGTTGCACAGACCACGTGATGCTCGGGAGAAGCCGACAAAGAGCCCGGGCACAGGACTGCGGGAGCAGACGTTTGAGTCACGCCCCGTGGCGCACTCGGACGCGAGTCAAGTGTACATTGGCGAGGACAGCCGGGGTTTCTCCCACACACATGGCGTTATGAGATCAAAGGAAGGTCACTCGGGGGTTTACCGGAGCACACCTGTGAGGGGGTGGTGGTTGTCTGACCAGCGCCGCTCAGGTGCGGATAGGAGGGTGGGGTCTGTGGTCTGTTCCGTCGGCGGTGTCCAGGCCGGCGGAACAGTGCGACCTGGTGTCACCCTGGCCCGGTCCGGTCAGACTGTTCCCCAGGGATGGACATACCTGGTCCGGCTAGACTGTCCGCCCGAGTCGGACAGTCCTGGCCTGGTCACACTGCCTCGGGGTGCCGGTAGTAAAAAGCTTAAGCTGAGCGTCTTGAAGCCACAGGTACGTGGTTCGATTTCCGCGGTACCCGCCCTTCCGCCAGGATGAGAGGCAGGCGACGCCATATCGCCTCAGCAGCTGAGTGTGACACAAAGCCCCAATAATGACGACGGTAACCTTGTCTCCGCGGACGGTCGGACCGTCTGGATCCGACCAGGACGGTCCGGTCAGCCGGTCGTTTGTCCGACCCAGCCGTGGTGGCCACCTGCCGAGTCCGCTGTTCAGCCTGCTAGCACCGCAGCTTTGCCTTCTTTAACAGCTTAACCTTCACACACGAGCGCAACAGCTACACGCTCAAACTCAGGCTGGGCCGCATGCCGGCAAGTGATG
>NW_023596420.1:44315739-44334154 GCF_011947565.3 Pollicipes pollicipes | reverse complement strand
ATGATAATTTGTTTGACGGCTTCGTACTTACCTTTCCACGCACTGGTCGGCTAGGCGTACTCAGTCATGCAATGTCAGGAGTTGTATCAAACAAAAAAGTCGCCGGGCGGGTAAGAGGAGGTCATCGTCATTCAGTCATTGAGGAGGCATCTGTCTCCACGGGGTAGATACCAAAATATGGCCTACACAAATCCTGGTGAGAATTCTGAAAATGAATCGATGGCTCACAGAAAACATATTTTGCACGCGCCTTCATTTCGCTGGCTGCTTTCCAAGAGATAAGACTAATCGCGGCATTTTAGGCGGACACGAATTTGGAAGCTTGAAACTGCCAAAAACCATGTGACAAAAACCATGGAACTGGAGATTTTCCTTTGAAAACCAAGCCACAAAATGAAGGCATTTCTGTCATATATTCCTTGTCTGAGCCCTGCTCCCGCACGCCGTCGGTGGTCACTGTCCGGGCCCTGCTGTCCCCGAATGACTGACCGCGATCTGACGGTATGGCTGCTTTGTCGCACATTTCTGGATCAGTATTGCTGCTAATTGGGATGTAAAACATGTGCTGGACACCTGCAACAGTACCTTTTTCCGAGTTATCTTCCCTTACACCACACCACCCCAGAAAAATGGTTCCGGGAAGCTGCCTACCTTAGGTATGAATTGCCCCAACTGACATTTAATTGCCCGCCATTTAACGTAGATGACCTGATCTGTTATTGTCTGTAGGCAGGGGATTGCCAGGGTCCTGCTAAGAGGAATGCAGGGTTGACAAAAGCTCCTCTTATGGTGATCCCCCCCCCCACAACAAAAATCCCGGATATAGTTTGCTTGTAAACAATGGACGCGGTTTTCTCTTCCTTTCATTGCTATTTTCACGTTTAACCAGAACAGAAATTGGAAGCTACCGTGAGGTCAATTCTGTTCACATTGTTAAGGTCAATATACTGCAGCGATCAGGCGTTTAACGACCGCAGAACTAAATCACAAGCGTCCTTTAATTACAATGGCTTAGTAGACTGTTTCTTAACCGATAAATTCAGAAACTTTTTCATACAACTTTTACATGCTGCGTTCTACAGACATTGAAAACATCGCAAGGGTGATTGTAGATCAATATGTTTGATGGAAATTTGGAAGGTGAAATGTTGATTGTGGATCGAGTGATCAACATGTATATATCACATCGCCAAGCCATGTTTGCTTGGAAATATTCACATTCAGTCGGAATCGATTACTGATGCATTTATATATAACGTGTTTTTAACATGCGCGCTCGCAAATCTTAGCAACAAAAACCTCGACGCCTGGCGTTGCAGTCTCCATAATCCGCGAGGGGTTAGCGAAGGGTTCCAGTGGCTAACTTTTCACCGTGGCCCACCGGTGGACGAAAATGGTAGCGGTTCTGAAATCATTGCCTTTAATTGCTTGAATATATTATTAATACAGCCTTTGTGGTATACTTTTAAGCATGCGTACTCGCAAAGCTTGGCTTAAAAAACCTCGACGCCAGGCGTTGCAGTCTCCGTAGGCCGCGCAGTGTCGGTCTGGCAGCTAATAGTGAGCTGTGGCCAACGGGTGGACGAAAATGATGACGCTTCTCTAAGAAGTATCTTTGAACGCTTCAGGACATCAAATCTTACGTCCATAAGGCAGTCTGGGTGCTTATTTTACGTGTGCGATTTTGAGACGGATCACAAGAACGGATTGGTCCTTAAAGCACCGCGAAGTGGTGCTGGAATCTGGTAGTAAAACTGAAAGAGTAAAGGTAGATTCTCTATTGTTCGTGTTTCCGTAGCTATTAGTCCGTCAAGAGGACAGATTAACACGGCGCCTGCCGTCTGGCGGCACTTGCAGTGGCAGACGCCGTTCAGTTTTACGGAAGCTGCAACACGGACTCTCGCTGTCCTTGCTCTCGAGGTTGCGGGCGGGCATGTTCAAACCTTTTGGTGCACTTTTTCACTATTCCATTCTGAAAACATGAACGATCTCAGGCAAACATGGGATGGCCTTGTTCGTTTTTTTCAAATCATGTCGACCCACTCCATTGAACAACAATGAAACCCCCACTTGACTCAACAAAAATGAGACCCCTTATTTCCAGGCAAAGGGTCCCTTGAGTAGAACACCAGGGGCACATTACCGGTTCCGGTCAAGGGCTGCTGGGCCACTCCGTCTCATCGCGAAGTGTCTTCTGGCTTTCATTCTAGCGACCCGGGGCAGGATCTCATGGTCTATCCGGGGGCCATTGTAAGGATATATCATACCACGTTGTTCCGGTCCCTGACAGGCGAGGCCCCCTGACCCGCGCAGTTGGCCCCGAATCAGCACAGGAACCCTTGACACAGCAACATCCCATGATCATCACATCATCCTTAAAGCACCGCGATCGCCGGTCACATCCCTGATCGCCGCAGGTGGGCAAATAATTGTCACACAGGCTCCAGTTCCGTGTTTTTCGGTGTTCTTCGGAGATATTGAGGAATCCTGAACGTATATTGTAGTTGAAATGGGTCCTAAGCTTGTATTAACATTGCATATCCACGTTCGTTTTGAAATGCTCACGATTCAGTCAGAACTGATTACTGATAAAATATATGTAATGTGGTTTTGAACATACGCGCTCACAAGTCATAGCAACAACAGCCTGGACGCCTGGCGTTGCAGGTAAGCTAAAAACAACCTTAATATGAAAAGTGTGCGTGTGGGGGGGGGGGGGGGCAATTAACACCGCAGCCCCCCCCACCTTGAAAAGTGGGGGGGGGGGCATGGCCCCCCTGGTCCCCCTGTTCCTACGCCCATGGTATTCAATAGTACGATTTCAGATGGTCAGCGCCCCCTGTCTAGTATGAAGTACGATGCCAGGCGATGGCCTTGAGCAGCTGTTTTTACACGCTCACGGTCCCACCTCCTTGTGAGATTAAAAACAGCTTTAAAACCTTGCCGTAATTTCAGTTTCGACACGCGCCGGGCGGCCGACAGCGTTCAGTACTCATGCTCTGCAAGCACCTCGTACCAAAGAAATAACTGTTGCCTGCCGATCGGAATGCTTCGGTACCGTTCGACAGCCCTTAGCCAGCGCTTTCAAATGCCTTTGTCCCATTATCCATACGCGATTATAACTTATTAAATCGCTCCGTAGTTTCTTCCCGACATGCGCGGGCCGGCCGCCCGTATTCGGCATTGCTCCGTCGCGAGGGGGGGGGGGGTCACAACCAAACAAAAGACGCCGCCGCCGATTTTGATGCTTCCCTGTCGTTTGATAGCGCTCAGCAAGCGCTACCAAATGCACACAATTCCCACACTCTGCGCATAATCATATATGCACACACACACACACACACACACACACACACACACACACACACACACACACACACAACACACCACACACACACACACACACACACACACACACACACACACACACACCACACACACACACACAGCCACACACCACACACACACACACCACACACACACACACACACACACACCACACACACATCACACACACACACACACACACACACACACACACACACACACACACACACACACACACACACACACCACACACACACATAGTATTATATATAGTAGATATAATATATATATATATATATAACAATGATATTTTTGTCCCGGTACGTGACCGGGGGAACTCCTAACTGAAGTAAAAACAAAGCAAGGAAGTCATCTAAGATGTATATGCGACATTGTCCCATCCATATATTTTTTCATCGTTCCAAAGCTCTGAGCCAGTGTTTTCAATCGCGCATGCTCTCACCACCTGTGCAGTACCATAAACAGTTTTAAAACGACGCTGCACTTCCATCTCTTCACGTCGCGTCATCGTTCGCTTTAAGTCTCATAATGTCTGGAAAGTTGCATTAAACAAATTAGTGACGCCGGCTGAACATAGCATTGCCTTACCAGTCCACAGTCTCCAGCGAGTGCCATCAAGCACACACGGGACCACTATTCGCGCAATTGTGAACATTTGTTATAGGATAATGCTGAATGAAAACGAGCGAGTGCCTGGCGGTGATCTGCGCTCAGTATATATATATATATATATATATATATATATATATATATATATATATATATATATATATCATAATGTCTGGAAAGTTGCATTAAACAAATTAGTGACGCAGGCTGAACATAGCAGTTTAGCAGTTAGCAGAACACAGTTTTCATATATATTGTTATCGTATATATATATATATATATATATATATATATATATATATATATAGTATTGTGATTGCGCGTGATATTATTGTCAGTCAGCTGATACTATCGCATGCGCACGGCATCCTCCGTGCGTGATTGGAAATATTCTTAAGGACACTGCCATAGCTTCAACCCGATGTGCCTTCGTCCCGAGGAACTTCGTCCGGACGAGCGCCGGCCCGCCGCGTTCAGAAGCACACCGCCAACGGATCAAATCACCACAAAGGCGCCGCCTTTCGGACTAGTTGTGTCAGTACCGTTTAGTAACCATTATCCCCTGTTTTTTAGTGCGCAAGGCTGCTATCAAACTCGCACGGTCCCACCCTCATAATATATGTATGTATATATATATATATATATATATATATATATATGTTTATATATATATATATATATATATATATATATATATATATATGTATGTGTGTGTGTGTGTGTGTGTGTGTGTGTGTGTGTGTGTGTGTGTGTGTGTGTGTGTGTGTGTGTGTGTGTGTGTGTGTGTGTGTGTGTGTGTGTGTGTGTGTGGTGTGTGTGTGTGTGTGTGTGATGCCGTAGTTTCGTCTCCCCAACGATCAGTTTAGCCTCTTTTTCTCTCATCTTCCCTATTTCATCTCTATGAAGTAAACGCCGCCAGGGAGTCATATCAAACAGTTAGGTGCCGGCAGCCGATTATAATGCCTCGGTGTTCTGTATTAGCCATGGGCCAGCATTGTTAAATACGCACAGTCCCACCATCTACGCTCCATCAAAATTATTATTTTTTTTTAAACGTTGCCGTAATTACGATTCGACAGCGCCGGCTGGCCACCGACGTCCACAGGGACGGATCCCGAAGAGGGGGAGGGGAGACACTGAGGGATCGTGCACCGCCCCCCCCCCCTCCCCCGATCAAAAAATAAAGGCGTTCCTAGAGGGAAGCCTGGGGCACTCCTCTAGGAAGGGGGAGGGTTAAGTCAGGAGGATCCAAAGGTGCTCCAAACCTTAGGGGCGGGGAAAGGCTTTTGGAGCATGCCGGCAGGTCGCCCGCATTAGGCGTTGCGTCGAAGGGGGTGAAATAAAAGAGTAAGGACCGTTGTCCGATCTCGGTGTTTCGGTGTCGTTCTTAACGACAGGTCCGGTAGGTAAGGATCCCGGGCCTATCTGACGGTCCGACGGACGACGGCTCCCGGGCTCAACCGACGGTCCGACGGACGGCTCCCGGGCCCAGCCGACGGTCCGACGGACGGCTCTCGGACCCAGCCGATGGTCCGACGGACGGCTCTCGGGATCAACCGACGGTCCGACGAACGGCTCTCGGGCCCAGCTGACGGTCCAACGGACGGCTCCCGAGCCTAACTGTCGGTTCGGAGGACGTCAGCTCCGGTTCCCAGCTGATAGTCGAAAGATGACAGGTTTGCAGCGGTAGGACGCTCCTCAACACGCTGACCACCGCCTTATGATTCTCAGGATCCAGTCACTGTAGTAGTTCGCCAACCGAAGAGGTTTGTAACAGCAGGACTTCGCATGTGGCAGTGCCAACGACCCATTAGCAGCTGACAGCTTACGGCATCGTCGGTGTGTGGAAAAACAGTTTGCTCGATCAACCGCTGGCAAGTGCCGTGATGTTGCATCATCCGAATTAGTCCTCGGCGGCTGCACCCACTGCCCGCGGACAAGGCGCCTCCGGCCGTCTTAGTGCCGGAAGTTTGTTGTCGTCTTTGCCTGCTCAGTCGAGCCCAGCCGACGTTTGTCCGACTCAGCGATGTGCTCGCGGGAAACCTTCAGAGCGAATCATTCTCACACGTCGAATGATGTGCTTTGTGTTGAAATCGGACTGGAGAGTGATATTTGTTTAGCGTGTCAGCAGCCAAGAGTATTTTTCACTTTTGCAAAACTCTAGGTCACCAACACATGAGCTGTGCACCTTCCTTGCCTGGTTTTCCCGGATATCCCGGACTATGACAGGTCGATTGGTGTACATGCCACTGCAATCTCATCAGGAAAGCAGGGTTTTTGACGTTTTCTAGCCAAAAATAGGAAAGAAAGGGCCTTGTTGGCCCGTACATAATAATGTTCAAAGCACAGATATTCCATCTTTTATAAAGATAAATCAAGCGACCACGGTGTTAGCCCAAAAATGTGTTTGTTTTACCGTTCATGCATTTTCTCTTTGAAGTATCAGCATTTTAGTGCCTTCAGCGGGACTGTAGTAAAAATAAGAACGTTGGCTGAACTGAGTAGCGATTTGTGTGCACGAGTGTTAAGCTGGAGTGCCACCTTTTCTAGCAAGCCGCTTTCGGAATCTGGGAACTAGTGAACTGCTGAGGTTTTAATTGTAAATACTGGTAAGTACTGGGCTGAATTGTTATTTTTTGAGATAAAGCAATGTCAGTGCTTGCTGAGGTAAAAGCAGTGAAATCCCTGTGCTGGTCCAAGTTTTAGGTGCCTTCCTGTGATATAGCTGTCGTAAGTGTTAGTGCTCGAATATATTGCAGTATTGAGAAATGTCTTTTGTACCTATTGATGCCAATTTTTTACTGTTGCCATGCTTGAGGGACTTGTGGTAGGCCATTTTAAGATGTGAGAGGTGAATGATACTGATACCCCTATTTATGTGGGTGTTATGCAGTCTTACTCTAGCTTGTATGATAATCAGGATATATTTCCAATACCTTAATGCTTAGTACCCTCGAAGAAAGTAGAAAGATTGAACTCACAGGTTCCAAAATTGCACTTTCCACTACATAGAAGGGATAGCCTAGTCTGCAAAAAGTTCATCTACAATGCCTGATGGCAAAAGAACATCATTGATGTATATGAATGTCATGTTTAAAGTAAACCAAGGCCAAATTACACATGAAGATCACATTATTTTGTGTGATTTGTATGGAGCATTGTTACTTGGTACTACCTTCATGACATCATAATTCCCTGAGTCATTGTCCCTTTATGCTGAGGGATTGGTGGTGACCTTAGCTGAACTGTGAACATTCCAATCTATAATGTGTATTGTATATATGTTTGAGTTTTTGGCTTCTAAGAAGGACACATTGTTCAGTGTAACATTTTTGTGCGTTCCAGGCAGAATGTTAAGTAGGAAGTGTTAAACAAAAATAGAAAGTTTTCTGGAAGTGTTCTGTGCTATTAATACCAGGACATTTCTCATTTTCTTCTGAATAGCATCCTTTGCGGAACTTGGGGATCAAAATACAATGCTAGTAGAAGCAGCAGTGCTTTTTATTCACCTTAGATTGTCTCAATGTGTCTGAATGCATACTTTTTAAACATTACCTATAAATAGTAAACATTTTTCCAGGAACTCGTTTCATGTTCCACGTTTAATTATCCAGAAAAGATGCCTAAAATTTCAGAAGCAGTTTTTCCAAATGATGGGATGCATGAAGCTTCAAGACCCATGGTGTGATAATTCTGAGTCTATGGCAAGCTTGTTAATTGGAATGACAGGTTTGTAGACTTCAAACTTCAGAGCTTCAAGACCCATGGTGTGATAATTCTGAGTCTATAGCAATCCTATTAATTGGAATGACAGGTTTGTAGACTTTAGTAGGTGCTGCCCATCATGTTTTAATGGCTGATTAGATGGTTCTGGAAGTCCTCCCAAAAACATTTGTTAGGCTGGTAGCTGCTTATGTTGGCAGCAAGACCATGCTTATGTCTTTCATTCTAAGCATGGTTTGGCAGGATCATATGGTACAGTTCAGAGGACACTAAGACAGCCAGGATGATCATGTAGAATTTTGAGAGGGCAATTATGTATTTGACATGATTTAAAACTAAAAAGTGTGGCGCCAAACCATTTGAAAGAGGGTCTTGTTTTGCAAAGGACGTTAAGTTGCAGGAGTGCCGCGAAAGGCAGGATCAGGTATATCACTCAAGTATTATCATGTTACCAATGGAAGATAAGTTTTCCAAGTAACCTGAGCTACATCAAATAATGCCAGCTTTGATCTGTGTTGGCCAATCATCCATTAAGTGTCTGTACTCCTTTTACGAGCCAGCTTGGTGCACAGCTTCGCGTCGTCCTCGCCAGGTGGCAACAGTCATAGCCAGTGTGGCCGCCAGGGGGCGGGTTAGGGCTGTCTTCCGACGCGACGGCCGCCAGGCGGCGTCCAGCGCTGAAACACAACCATTGGGACACCCATGACCGGCCTCTGGAGTGGGTCCCAGGGTGTTGGGCTGGAGAGGGTGGCAGCTTTTTCGAGGGGGAGGGAAATCTTCCTTCCTTTGTGGCTCAGTGACTGTCGTAGGCGACGGCGGGCCTCGCAGCTTGTACTCGCTTTCCTTCGTCGGTACATGGTCAAATTACCATGGTGCCTCTCACAGAAACGTAACGAATTCATCACTTAACGCGCACTAGGGTGCGTGGCCGATTGCCGCCCCCCCCCCCGAGGGTTTTTCCGGAATGGTTTCCGAACGGCGCGGTGTAGCCACGCCAAATTGTGCAAAGCTGTAGACGATTAAATAGCGGATCGTGTGGTATAAAAAATGTAGGTGCACGTTGTAAAGTCCCTGACCCACGGCGGGTCAAAGTCAGGTCATGTATTCAGCGAAGTCAGTTTCCAGGGAATCGTTAGTCTGATGCAACAACGGAGCGTTAGACAAAGCTATACATATGTAAGATACTTTCTTAGGCAACACAACAATTAAATAAACGATGGCAACAATCGTCAATTATTGTCGTGGTAATAATTACGTCAGATAATCTGGTGTTCACTCTCCCTTGTTCGGGGTGCCGAGGCTACGCTACCGTAAATGAATGTTCTGCCAACCAGGCTGCAGGGAGCAACTGTGTGGCCGGCGGTGCATAGCTTTGTTGGGGCTGACGTGTGGGATTCACTCTTAGAAGCCGCTTCTCGACTACGGAGAGAAACTGCCAGTCTGGCAGTGCCAGAAGCTGCTAGAATTGATACGGCGTAAAGCAACTCGTTCGGTTAGGAGTACAGGGAGTTTGCAAGGTTGGGTGGCAAAGATGCAGGTACATGAAGTTACCTTATTCTCGAAATGACATTTCTTCCCTATAGATGTGGCATTTGCTTATGTTAGACCCACTATGCCGTCTAAGTAAGACGAAGACAGCAAGTGTATTGAAACGTATGCAGGGATCAGCATTCATGTATCACCTGTGGCATACCGTTTAAGTGTAATGGCGTATTGCTGTCCTGTATCTATATAGGTCAGTTGGCAAGGTAGCGAGGCGTCGTACGCATCCGGAAAGCTCACCTTTAGACCAAAGGGGAGCTATACTCTCAGGGGATTGCAACGGTCCTGGCGATTCCCCTCCACCCTATCCCTGAGAAGTCGTATGGGTATTCAGTGTTAGGGTAGCCCCTTAAGGCATCTTACAGGTACCAGCTGGAGAGAATCTGCACGCAAATAGGATGCATACTGGAACCGTGCGGTACCCTGAACCGCGTGCCTGAACGTCAGATGATTTAGAGTCTCGCATAAGCAGAGCTTGCCCAAGGGACATTCACGGGTTGTGGAACAGTTTGGTGCCTCCCGAGGAAGTCAGGTTTCCAGAAAGTCAATGGTCCTGAAAATAGTCATAGACACAGGGACAGAGCGTCATGTGGACCTGAGACCTTACCGCTTCCCGGCGCTGTCAGGCTCCCTATGCATTTAAAAAAAAAAAACTTGGCACGTCCGGTTTCTTGCGCGAGCGCTGTCTAACCAAGCGGTATCGGTGATCAAAATTTAAACATAACAATCCAGAGACAAGTGTTGACAAAAATGCACAGAGCGAGGGATGCATGCGACGTTATGGGTGACGCATATGCATCATGTTTCCTCTATTCTAAAGAGGCGGTTTTGAAGGGACTTGAAGAGACTCACCGCGGACACCGGCCCCGCACATGGGCAATCGGTGGAAGCTCTAGGTTCCTGCTGCTATCTTGATAAGCTGTTTTATCATCTGGACAGATATCCGAGCTGATCGTCTTCCAGCTGGGTCAGCAAGCGGTTGGCCATGTATAGGAAGAAGTCGCTTGACATGCTAGGCAATTTTAACGTGGATGGCCTTACCCACGCCGGCTAGCGCAATTTTTAAAGCCGACACCTTCAAACCACTGCTTTTCAGCAAATAAGTGGAATATTTTGAACCTTGTATCCTTAAGTTGTTGGCTATTTGCGCCAAACTGCTTCGGTCGGAATTATTATTCCAGCAACATTGCAACGTCACCACGCCACCTTTCTCGATCGATTACATGAAAAAAGTAAGCTTTCCAAATCTTGTACCATCGAATCGGGTGCAAAAGAAATTCGGCGCCATTCCCGTGTATCTTCTGACGTTGTCCACCTCCCGGTCGATTGCTCGCGCCAGTAGAAACCTGGTGCAGCCATCGGCCATCCGATGTCGCGGCGACATGGGGCGAATATCCGAACTGACGAAACAACTGACAAGCGTGTAAGTAGAAGCATGGGTCGATGTGCGTCCCACGTTTTCGTGCGTAAACGGTGTCTTTCGGCCCTGCAGTGTTCTGAAAGGGAGTATTCCATCTTTTTGTACTTTTGACTGGTTGTTACATCATACGTGTACGAGTTGATCAGCAATACCGGTCCCTGTTTACCAGTATGAAAGTAATACATTCCGTTGGCCTTGCCTCTTCCAACAGGTGTGTTCTCTTATGTTTGCAACACGCCAAGTTGTCAAAATATTTGTGTGATAAGTGCTACGAAAGCTTGGTGCACTGTTAAGGGAAAAAAGGTATGCAAACATGAAGCTGTCATCCCGCGACTTCAACAAAATGTTATATTATGATTTTGATTTCTCCCCGATGGCGCTGAATAAAATTGGAGATATACCCGAATTTTCAGCCACATTGACTTTGACATTATTTGCATTCACTCCTCAGTGTATGAGCACCAGTGATTCGCACATACATCGCGTAATATACATCGCCGTCATCGAGTGGGCGCTAATTGGTCCCGATACCGACGCGCCATAAAACACCAAATCACCACCACCGCCACCTATGGCGTTTAGAACAGTGGCTCTTTTGTAGGCGCATTTTGGCTTAGGAGATTAGAGTATCACATGAACCATGCGACGCACTGGTTCAAGCTTCAACCAATGCGGTTCTCAGCTCTTGCTCGCTGGGCCAATTACAAGCGTTCTTTTATTCGCACCGGCAGAGTTGCGCACGTTGGTTGTCATGACGATGGTGGTCGCCGAAAAAAGGCGTAGTGCTGTTTCAGGGCGTTGACAGCGTAATTTGGACATGAAAAGATCAAAATTGGGATTCTTATTATGTTTTGACGATGTTGTAGTGGCACTGCCCATTATTACTGTTATTAGACGTAACTAGTCCTGAGGCTTCACTTGGTATGCTTTTAAAATATGCATGAAAGGTGGGACGCTCCTTTTAAGTGTTAAGTGTTGAGGCGTAAGAGTGTTGAGTGGACACTTCCGTAAAGGGAATCGTCTTGACAACCACCGTGCGCATCCCTACTGGTGCGAATAACACAACATTTGTGATTGGCCCAGCGAGCAAGGGCCTGTTATCGAGAAGCGCATTGGTTAAAATCTGAACCAGTGCGTCACATGGATCATGTGATGCTCTCATTCCCGAAGCGAAAGTGCGTCTGGAGGGGAGTGGCTGTAGAAATAGGGAAGAAATCAAAGCCAAAGTTTAACATTTTGTTGAATTCGTGGATGATAGTTTCATGTATGTATATCTGTCTGCCTGAAAGTGTTTCAAGCTTTCGTAGCCGACGTTACACGACGACGTTAATTACACAAACTTTTGAAAACAGAAGTATGTGGCAAACATTGCAAAACACACACGTTGGAAAATGAGGGCAAACGAAATGTATTACTTTATGCTGGTGAGTAGGGAGTGAAATGAAATTTTTCCCGCAGGGTTGGCTACTTCTAGTCGAAATTTTGAGCTATTCAGGGGGATTTCGAGAAGTCTGGTAGTGCTGACCAAATTAAAGGTGTCTGTTGTAACAAGAAGTGAGAAGGACAAAAAGACGAAACACTCCATTCAAGATTTTGGTGCCACATCCCAGCTATCATCGCAGATGAAGGCACGGAGCCAAGGGCACGGCATAGGCGAATATACCGGCTGCAACCCGCGGGCAGATCCCAAAACTGTCCGACCCAAAAGTGCGCCAGCAACGCACCAAAAATGGCCTGTGGCCTGCCTGTGCCTGTGGAATATTGAAATATGAAAGCTGCGCGGGCGTGTAGTCCTGTTGTGAATGGTGTACACTCCGCAAATTCAGTACCTTGGTCACATGTACCCCACCTATAAATGATTGGAAACCCATCGATAGTGTTCACTAAAATTGCTATTTCAACCTGACTAAAAAAACCGCCAATGCCAGATAATGCCACCTGTGGACCGGCGCGAAGGTTACATTGGCGAACCTTTAGCTGTTTTTCACAAAAGATCGACTCGCACATCAACTAAATCCGTTATTATCACGGTTGCCAAGGCGTCTGGCTTTATTAATTTGCTTTTTGGTATCATCGACAGGATGATGACTATATGCTCCGACGCCTCTCAAAACGCGCTCAAGTGGGGGCTCAGATTGACTCCCCCCCCCCCCGAAGGTTCTTCCAGGCTGATTTCTGAACGGCGCGGCGTCGACGCGCCAAATTTTGTATGGCTGTAGAGAATCGAATATGGGATCTTTTAATGTAAAAATCAGATGTATCTGGGAAGGTCGCTGACCTTTGGCAGATCAAAATCAGGTCATGGCTGTCAGCAAAGGACATTTCTAAGGAATCGTTCACCGTAATGCAACACGGGAGTGTTAGACGACGCCATGCATATATGCGGTAGTTTTTTAGGCAATACACCATTGAATTTAGAATCACAACCAATTGCATTGACCATGGGTTAGGTTTGAAGACCAGATGGATGTCAAAACTAACCTGATTTTTTACTGGAGAGCTTGGTTTGATGTGGTAGTTTCTGTTGCTCGCTTCCCACTTATCAATGACAGGGATCGCAACAGACGTGTTCCATGAATTTTTTCAGGTCAGAGTAGGTCACGGACCTAAAATGATCCCGGTCAACGTTTTGTTTTGAGAAGCGTACCACCCAGCGTAATCCCAGACTATTTTTAATACTAAAATAGGAGCAGTCTGGTATTGATTTGGTGACCTTGATCTGATAAAGGTGAAACAAAGCTGCTGACTTCATTGAGCTTGTGTCCAGAATGAGTATCTAGCTCCCCGACGGTTGCATGAGAAAGTCGGGAGACGTCAGAGAAAATTGGAATTTGACCTTGTTTGATTTTTAAAAATCCAAGGCCATGGCCCAGGAGGCTCAACTTTTGACACAAGTGATTTTACGTACAAGTCAATCTACCCTGTGAAATTGTGATTTTAAGAAGTGTGTGAAAATTTGAATTGAAAAAGTCTCTGGCTATCTTAGCTTTTTATATCTCAGGGCGGAGGGGCCAAATTGACCCTCCATCCATGCGAACGATGTTCAACCGGCCAACCAGGCGCTATTTTAACGTCTGGCTCCTCCTACGCCTTGCTTCGTATTTTATTGTTGTTATTGGCATTGCATTTTGCGTTTTTGCCCCATGTGTTTCCATAGAACAGGATTAAGGGCGGAACTATCATTTTCATTTTTGACCAATTTAGGATTTTTAGCCACTGACAAACCAAGGTAATCACTTAACTGCTATGGGCACCAAATGGCCCTAGTTGTCGGCGCGCCTAAAGACCCAAATAAAAAACAACTCAGTGTGTTACATATATAGCTTCTAGCGATGTGTGAAGGCTCGTGATGGTCGTTTTTTGTATTCAAGTGCCGTTGATTTTGCAAACACCGGGCTCTTGTCAGGGATAATATATTTCATCGTGCCGAATTGTTCACTCGTTTGGCAGATTCCAACACAGGCCAGCTTCTCAATGCATACTTTGGTCCAGGTGTCCAAACTGGAGTGTCAAATACGTCGCAAGTAGGAGTCTGTTTGAAAACCCATTGGGTCCGTGATGCAGTGTCACACATCAGTGTCGATAAGTGTTCATTTGACACACCTCCTGCGACGCCTCCGGCGCCTTCTGAACAGTCTCCGGAAGAAGTTGCCCGCCTTTTCCAACGCTCTGCATTTTTGGTACTCCACCCACCTGCTGCACTTCTTGTGAACTTTGCACAAATTCCAGATTAGTTGGAGAGCGGGGCTGAAAAGAAGAACGTGTTTACGCCTTTTGATATCGTGGGATAATATGCACGAGACTCGGACCCCTCGCATATTTTTTTTTAGTAGCCGTGTACGCTGTTCCCAAAAGGAGACACATGCCGACAGATTCATGCGGCACTTTCAGGTTGACCGAGTGTCACATTCACACCGCATTGGTTTCTCATCAGTACAGAATTATTGGATGGTGACTAGCACGTTTAATACAGCATGATCGGTCTAAATTATTTGATGGTAATTATACAAATTTTGCGTACATGCCCGTATGTAGCCCGAATACCCCCTCCCCCCCCCCCCTCCTCTCAAACACACACACGCAGGCAGCACGGCAGTGCCGGTGACGCTGCCGGCGACACGCACCCGAGTTTGGGGTCAGGCTGAGGACCGGGCGAGGCTATGGGGCCGGGCCAGGCTTCGGGCTCCGGCTGCGGCCGCGCCTCCGGGGCGCTGCACACCAGCGCCGGCGGCCCGGCCGGCCACGGCGCAAGCGCCAGCGCTGCCACCAGCCAGAGGGACCACATGCTGCCGCCAGCGGCTGCGCACCGGCTCTGCTGCTGACCGGCTGGTCGCCAGCTTTTAAGCGCGGTGGCAAAGGCCACTGCCGTTGAGGAAGGGAGGGACGGCCCTGGCCACCGCTGGCGGCGACCCGCGCCGGCACGGGTGTCGTTGCGCCGCGACATTTGGGACCACGACGCCGTGTCACGGCGGGGGCCAGCACCAGGGGTGGCGTCGCGACCTTTACCTCGCGCCCCGTTAGAGTGCCTTGGGTGCGTTTGATGCGCTCGTCACATGTAGGTAATGACTGGGCAACACACGGGTGTGGGGCTGCCGCCCGCCTGTCAGACCAGCACGTGGCGGGATGTAGCGGGTTTATCCTGAAGCGGACTCTCTATGTACTTTGGAGGGTAGCCGATGGGTTATCGCAGCATGGAATGGCCACAAATCAGAACTGTGTAAATACCACTTTAACTACCACCTTCAGTCATGTCCAAGTTTAAGGGAGACCTTACGGACCACCGCGGCATTCAGTGGGTCAATGGGTTTAAAATTTATGAGTCTGCTTCCTTAATCTAAATCAAACACGCGTTTCTGACGTCCCGTTGGGGTTCCGATCAGTGTCTGAAGTTTGGGTTTGGCTCTAGCTGCTTGCAATTCTTTAATTTTCTAGCTTTCTAGGTAAGTGCTTTCTTCCTGAGCTTATGCTCACACCTACTGTACTTTTTGAAGCTATAGAGCTCATAGATAGATAGATAGATAGATAGATAGATAGATAGATAGATAGATAGATAGATAGATAGATAGATAGATAGATAGATAGATAGATAGATAGATAGATAGATAGATAGATAGATAGATAGATAGATAGCTAGCTAGCTATAGATAGCTAGATAGAGACAGACAGACAGACAATTGTTGATATTGACAATTAGATTGTAAAGGTGTTTCTTTCAATTAAGGATGATAAGGATCAATGCTTAAAATATCTTGCACCTGTTGAATAATTCGCCAGAGCACATTGTGACAAATGTATTATTGAACTATCATGTATGCCAGAATGATATAAGTAGGAACATCTGGGATATAGCAATTAGTGCCGCTACCTTCCAGCCAAGGTACCATTGTTTTTGCCTAGGGAACAGATGCTGGAGTAATGTGATACCCACATAGGCTTTTACTGACCTAGGTATGCTTAATTTGGTACCAGGGGTGTAGTTTTCTATTCAGGTTGAATGGGATGCCACTTTTCCATCTACTTTGAGAAGAAATTCGGTCAAAATCAGGGAGAAAATGAGTTGCACTATTGATTTGAGCGTAAAAATTTGTCTGCCCACTCTCCACAAAGTTTATGTACAAAACTACGGCCGCCTGAGACGTGGGGCTGCTGCATGAGCGGAGCTGGGGGGTCAACGTAGCAGGAGTGGCGAAATTATTTCCTCTTCATAGAGCAAGCCAGCTGTACATAGTTGGCAACGCCACATTTACTCACCGAAGTTTAGTCTGATACAATTCTCTTCTCAGTTGTGACACTGAGCTGAATTTATGTATCGTTCTCATCTTTACTATCACCATCCGCCGTCATCGCCCAACACGGCTCCCGCACGCAGCTCTTCCCCCCCCCCCCCAAAAAAAATAGCCCGCACGGAATAGCATCTTCAATGACAGGACCGCGCTAAGTTATGTATCGGTTTTATGTTGTTTTTTAGGACCTCAATGATTTTGTAAAAATTATTCATTGGCAAAACCTTACTCAAATCAAAGTTAGACCAGAAAAAGGTGAATACATATACAGATACAAAAATACAAAACCAAAATTTCTGCTCATCGGACAACAAGAAACTCTGCGTTAGCTTTACATTCAGATCATAATTTCGTGGTGACGCTCTGTAGATCGTTAGAAAGAAATCCATGCTTTGATTTGATCCGCCTTTTGTGCGTTTCCATCGGTGTTCAGTTCGGGTTTCCTCGACGGAGAATATGCCTTCCCTCCAATGCTAGATCCTCCCAAGAGCCGGAGACTCGCGGAGCCGTGGATTTTCGCGTGCCCGTGCGAGTGTTTGGGATAGTGTTTGACGTCACTATAATACCTTCTATACAACCTCCAGTTTAATAGCTTCCAATGCAAATTTAATGAAGGTAACATTGAAATGAATTAAAAGTAGTTTTTTTCAACCAATATGTGATAAATTCACGCTATATTTAGGGGTATACGTTAGTGTGATATAATGCATTTTCGTGTCAATATTGACTGTTGCAGTGATCTTCACGTGCAATCCAGAAACGTTGAATCGTGACGTATACGAGATGTTCTCTGTTTTTCTCGCGTCTCCCTGGCTATCTGCTCCATCAGGACAGGCCGCTGTTTTGAGCACGGGTTTGGGGAGCCCAGCCTCTTAGTGCGGGGGGGGGGGGGGGGGGGGTCGTTGGTGGATGGTTGGTGGGTTAGGTGGTTGGGTATGTTATAAATGTGTGTTGGTGAACAGCAACGGACCTGGTGCACCGAGTGCTTGAAAGGAAATATTGTGCGTGATATGATAAAAAAGACTTGATTCGATTACCCAACTGTATCTCATTGTCCTGGTTTTATCCGAGCAATAAGGGCAAATATTGCTTGCGTTATCTATGTGATAATGCCTCTTCGCTAATGCACTGAACAACTTTCCACAAAAAGATTCGGCTGAAACTCGCAGCAGTATCCCTCTTAAACCTTAAAAAAGGATATCTTAATGACCGTCGCGGCATTCTGTGGCGTCAAAAGGGCTGTATGTCCTTTCAAAAGTTATGAGTCCGCTCCCACATCTACAAATCATGCATGTGTTTCTGACGCTGTCCCGTTGGAGTTCCGGTAGTCTGGGGGATAAATTGCGCGTCTGGAAACCCAGCGGTGCGGTGTTTGGTCTCCGCTGTGTCCGCCCTGCCTGCCGCGCTGAGAGGCAGGTGACGTCATAAAGCGTCAGCAGCTGAGTGCATCGCACAGCCCCACTGACGCGGGCATTATTCCGCTTCGTCAGCCTCTCAGTACGCGCTGTCTGCTGCCTTCCGCCGCGCCAGCTGAAGACATGAAGTGCGCCAGGCGCTGCGCACAGTAGCCTGAGTTACGTGTTCTGGCTCGCAGCAACGCTAAAACCGTCCCCCGTCTATCGAGCGTTAAAGTTTCACTGCTGTCATGGCCCTTGAACGACGACGCAGTCCTGGGGCGGCCCATCAAGCAGGACGGATGTGTCGGTGACATGTAACCCCTGAGTGTCGGACAGCTGACCGGACAGTGCTGGGGTTGGGTGGACTGTCGCCCGCTTGGTGATCCGTGACCGATCTGGTGACCTCTGACCGGTGGCGGTGACTCTCTGTCCTCTTGTTACAGCCGTCTGCGCGCCATGGAGGCGGGACAGGGCCTCCTGGAGGCCGAGATGAACATGTGAGTACACTGACCATGTATTAACATTTGCCGTCGCGCTGGCCGGCTCCGCCACCGGCAGCCAACTGATTACCCCAGCACTATCTGTCTGCCCGC
>NW_023596420.1:44295158-44314670 GCF_011947565.3 Pollicipes pollicipes | reverse complement strand
TTTTTTTTAAACGTTGCCGTAATTACGATTCGACAGCGCCGGCTGGCTACCGACGTCCACAGGGACGGATCCCGAGGAGGGGGAGGGGAGACACTGAGGGATCGTGCACCGCCCCCCCCCCCTCCCCCGATCAAAAAATAAAGGCGTTCCTAGAGGGAAGCCTGGGGCACTCCTCTAGGAAGGGGGAGGGTTAAGTCAGGAGGATCCAAAGGTGCTCCAAACCTTAGGGGCGGGGAAAGGCTTTTGGAGCATGCCGGCAGGTCGCCCGCATTAGGCGTTGCGCCGAAGGGGGTGAAATAAAAGAGTAAGGACCGTTGTCCGATCTCGGTGTTTCGGTGTCGTTCTTAACGACAGGTCCGGTAGGTAAGGATCCCGGGCCTATCTGACGGTCCGACGGACGACGGCTCCCGGGCTCAACTGACGGTCCGACGGACGGCTCTCGGACCCAGCCGATGGTCCGACGGACGGCTCTCGGGCTCAACCGACGGTCCGACGGACGGCTCTCGGGCCCAGCTGACGGTCCAACGGACGGCTCCCGAGCCTAACTGTCGGTTCGGAGGACGTCAGCTCCGGTTCCCAGCTGATAGTCGAAAGATGACAGGTTTGCAGCGGTAGGACGCTCCTCAACACGCTGACCACCGCCTTATGATTCTCAGGATCCAGTCACTGTAGTAGTTCGCCAACCGAAGAGGTTTGTAACAGCAGGACTTCGCATGTGGCAGTGCCAACGACCCATTAGCAGCTGACAGCTTACGGCATCGTCGGTGTGTGGAAAAACAGTTTGCTCGATCAACCGCTGGCAAGTGCGATGTTGCATCATCCGAATTAGTCCTCGGCGGCTGCACCCACTGCCCGCGGACAAGGCGCCTCCGGCCATCTAGTACCGGAAGTTTGTTGTCGTCTTTGCCTGCTCAGTCGAGCCCAGCCGGCGTTTGTCCGATTCAGCGATGCGCTCGCGGGAAACCTTCAGAGCGAATCATTCTCACACGTCCGAATGATGTGCTTTGTGTTGAAATCGGACTGGAGAGTGATATTTGTTTAGCGTGTCAGCAGCCAAGAGTATTTTTCACTTTTGCAAAACTCTAGGTCACCAACACATGAGCTGTGCACCTTCCTTGCCTGGTTTTCCCGGATATCCCAGGACTATGACAGGTCGAGTGGTGTACATGTCACTGCAACCTCATCAGGAAGGAGGGTTTGTGACGTTTTCTAGCCAAAAATAAGAAAGGGAAAAGGCCCTGTTGCCCTGTAATACATGGATGTTCAGAGCACAATATTTTCATCTTTCATAAAGATAAATCAAGCGACCACGGTGTTAGCCCCAAAAATGTGTTTGTTTTACCGTTCATGCATTTTCTCTTTGAAGTATCAGCATTTTAGTGCCTTCAGCGGGACTGTAGTAAAAATAAGAACGTTGGCTGAACTGAGTAGCGATTTGTGTGCACGAGGTGTTAAGCTGGAGTGCCATCCTTTTCTAGCAAGCCGCTTTCAGAATCTGGGAAACGAGTGAACTGCTGAGGTTTTAATTGTAAATACTGGTAAGTACTGGGCTGAATTGTTATTTTTTGAGATAAAGCAATGTCAGTGCTTGCTGAGGTAAAAGCAGTGAAATCCCTGTGCTGGTCCAAGTTTTAGGTGCCTTCCTGTGATATAGCTGTCGTAAGTGTTAGTGCTCGAATATATTGCAGTATTGAGAAATGTCTTTTGTACCTATTGATGCCAATTTTTTACTGTTGCCATGCTTGAGGGACTTGTGGTAGGCCATTTTAAGATGTGAGAGGTGAATGATACTGATACCCCTATTTATGTGGGTGTTATGCAGTCTTACTCTAGCTTGTATGATAATCAGGATATATTTCCAATACCTTAGTGCTTAGTACCCTCGAAGAAAGTAGAAAGATTGAACTCACAGGTTCCAAAATTGCACTTTCCACTACATAGAAGGGATAGCCTAGTCTGCAAAAAGTTCATCTACAATGCCTGATGGCAAAAGAACATCATTGATGTATATGAATGTCATGTTTAAAGTAAACCAAGGCCAAATTACACATGAAGATCACATTATTTTGTGTGATTTGTATGGAGCATTGTTACTTGGTACTACCTTCATGACATCATAATTCCCTGAGTCATTGTCCCTTTATGCTGAGGGATTGGTGGTGACCTTAGCTGAACTGTGAACATTCCAATCTATAATGTGTATTGTATATATGTTTGAGTTTTTGGCTTCTAAGAAGGACACATTGTTCAGTGTAACATTTTTGTGCATTCCAGGCAGAATGTTAAGTAGGAAGTGTTAAACAAAAATAGAAAGTTTTCTGGAAGTGTTCTGTGCTATTAATACCAGGACATTTCTCATTTTCTTCTGAATAGCATCCTTTGTGGAACTTGGGGATCAAAATACAATGCTAGTAGAAGCAGCATTGCTTTTTATTCACCTTAGATTGTCTCAATGTGTCTGAATGCATATTTTTTAAACATTACCTATAAATAGTAAACATTTTTCCAGGAACTCGTTTCATGTTCCATGTTTAATTATCCAGAAAAGATGCCTAAAATTTCAGAAGCAGTTTTTCCAAATGATGGGATGCATGAAGCTTCAAGACCCATGGTGTGATAATTCTGAGTCTATGGCAAGCTTGTTAATTGGAATGACAGGTTTGTAGACTTCAAACTTCAGAGCTTCAAGACCCATGGTGTGATAATTCTTAGTCTATAGCAATCCTATTAATTGGAATGACAGGTTTGTAGACTTTAGTAGGTGCTGCCCATCATGTTTTAATGGCTGATTAGATGGTTCTGGAAGTCCTCCCAAAAACATTTGTTAGGCTGGTAGCTGCTTATGTTGGCAGCAAGACCATGCTTGTGTCTTTCATTCTAAGCATGGTTTGGCAGGATCATATGGTACAGTTCAGAGGACACTAAGACAGCCAAGATGATCATGTAGAATTTTGAGAGGGCAATTATGTATTTGACATGATTTAAAACTAAAAAGTGTGGCACCAAACCATTTGAAAGAGGGTCTTGTTTTGCAAAGGACGTTAAGTTGCAGGAGTGCCGCAAAAGGCAGGATCAGGTATATCACTCAAGTATTATCATGTTACCAATGGAAGATAAGTTTTCCAAGTAACCTGAGCTACATCAAATAATGCCAGCTTTGATCTGTGTTGGCCAATCATCCATTAAGTGTCTGTACTCCTTTTACGAGCCAGCTTGGTGCACAGCTTCGCGTCGTCCTCGCCAGGTGGCAACAGTCATAGCCAGTGTGGCCGCCAGGGGGCGGGTTAGGGCTGTCTTCCGACGCGACGGCCGCCAGGCGGCGTCCAGCGCTGAAACACAACCATTGGGACACCCATGACCGGCCTCTGGAGTGGGTCCCAGGGTGTTGGGCTGGAGAGGGTGGCAGCTTTTTCGAGGGGGAGGGAAATCTTCCTTCCTTTGTGGCTCAGTGACTGTCGTAGGCGACGGCGGGCCTCGCAGCTTGTACTCGCTTTCCTTCGTCGGTACGTGGTCAAATTACCATGGTGCCTCTCACAGAAACGTAACGAGTTCATCACTTAACGCGCACTAGGGTGCGTGGCCGATTGCCGCCCCCCCCCCCGAGGGTTTTTCCGGAATGGTTTCCGAACGGCGCGGTGTAGCCACGCCAAATTGTGCAAAGCTGTAGACGATTAAATAGCGGATCGTGTGGTATAAAAAATGTAGGTGCACGTTGTAAAGTCCCTGACCCACGGCGGGTCAAAGTCAGGTCATGTATTCAGCGAAGTCAGTTTCCAGGGAATCGTTAGTCTGATGCAACAACGGAGCGTTAGACAAAGCTATACATATGTAAGATACTTTCTTAGGCAACACAACAATTAAATAAACGATGGCAACAATTGTCAGTTATTGTCGTGGTAATAATTACGTCAGATAATCTGGTGTTCACTCTCCCTTGTTCGGGGTGCCGAGGCTACGCTACCGTAAATGAATGTTCTGCCAACCAGGCTGCAGGGAGCAACTGTGTGGCCGGCGGTGCATAGCTTTGTTGGGGCTGACGTTTGGGATTCACTCTTAGAAGCCGCTTCTCGACTACGGAGAGAAACTGCCAGTCTGGCAGTGCCAGAAGCTGCTAGAATTGATACGGCGTAAAGCAACTCATTCGGTTAGGAGTGCAGGGAGTTTGCAAGGTTGGGTGGCAAAGATGCAGGTACATGAAGTTACCTTATTCTCGAAATGACATTTCTTCCCTATAGATGTGGCATTTGCTTATGTTAGACCCACTATGCCGTCTAAGTAAGACGAAGACAGCAAGTGTATTGAAACGTATGCAGGGATCAGCATTCATGTGTCACCTGTGGCATACCGTTTAAGTGTAATGGCGTATTGCTGTCCTGTATCTATATAGGTCAGTTGGCAAGGTAGCGAGGCGTCGTACGCATCCGGAAAGCTCACCTTTAGACCAGAGGGGAGCTATACTCTCAGGGGATTGCAACGGTCCTGGCGATTCCCCTCCACCCTATCCCTGAGAAGTCGTATGGGTATTCAGTGTTAGGGTAGCCCCTTAAGGCATCTTACAGGTACCAGCTGGAGAGAATCAGCACGCAAATAGGATGCATACTGGAACCGTGCGGTACCCTGAACCGCGTGCCTGAACATCAGATGATTTAGAGTCTCGCATAAGCAGAGCTTGCCCAAGGGACATTCACGGGTTGTGGAACAGTTTGGTGCCTCCCGAGGAAGTCAGGTTTCCAGAAAGCCAATGGTCCTGAAAATAGTCATAGACTCAGGGACAGAGCGTCATGTGGACCTGAGACCTTACCGCTTCCCGGCGCTGTCAGGCTCCCTGCGCATTTAAAAAAAAACTTGGCATGTCCGGTTTCTTGCGCGAGCGCTGTCTAACCAAGCGGTATCGGTGATCAAAATTTAAACATAACAATCCAGAGACAAGTGTGGACAAAAATGCACAGAGCGAGGGATGCATGCGACGTTATGGGTGACGCATATGCATCATGTTTCCTCTACTCTAAAGAGGCGGTTTTGAAGGGACTTCAAGGGACTCACCGCGGACACCGGCCCCGCACATGGGCAATCGGTGGAAGCTCTAGGTTCCTGCTGCTATCTTGATAAGCTGTTTTATCATCTGGACAGATATCCGAGCTGATCTTCTTCCAGCTGGGTCAGCAAGCGGTTGGCCATGTATAGGAAGAAGTCGCTTGACATGCTAGGCAATTTTAACGTGGATGGCCTTACCCACGCCGGCTAGCGCACTTTTTAAAGCCGACACCTTCGTAACCACTGCTTTTCAGCAAATAAGTGGAATATTTTGAACCTTGTATCCTTAAGTTGTTGGCTATTCGCGCCAAACTGTTTCGGTCGGAATTATTATTCCAGCAACATTGCAACGTCACCACGCCACCTTTCTCGATCGATAACATGAAAAAAGCAAGCTTTCCAAATCTTGTACCGTCGAATCGGGCGCAAAAGAAAGTCGGCGCTATTCTCGTGTATCTTCTGACGTTGTCCACCTCCCGGTCGATTGCTCGCGCCAGTGCAGCGATCGGCCATCCGATGTCGCGGCGACGTGGGGCGAATATCCGAACTGACGAAACAACTGACAAGCGTGTAAGTAGAAGCATGGGTCGATGTGCGTCCCACGTTTTCGTGCGTAAACGGTGTCTTTCGGCTCTGCAGTGTTCTGAAAGGGAGTATTCCATCTTTTTGTACTTTTGACTGATTGTTACATCATACGTGTACGAGTTGATCAGCAATACCGGTCCCTGTTTACCAGTATGAAAGTAATACATTCCGTTGGCCTTGCCTCTTCCAACAGGTGTGTTCTCTTATGTTTGCAACACGCCAAGTTGTCAAAATATTTGTGTGATAAGTGCTACGAAAGCTTGGTGCACTGTTAAGGGAAAAAAGGTATGCAAACATGAAGCTGTCATCCCGCGACTTCAACAAAATGTTATATTATGATTTTGATTTCTCCCCGATGGCGCTGAATAAAATTGGAGATATACCCGAATTTTCAGCCACATTGACTTTGACATTATTTGCATTCACTCCTCAGTGTATGAGCACCAGTGATTCGCACATACATCGCGTAATATACATCGCCGTCATCGAGTGGGCGCTAATTGGTCCCGATACCGACGCGCCATAAAACACCAAATCACCACCACCGCCACCTATGGCGTTTAGAACAGTGGCTCTTTTGGAGGCGCATTTTGGCTTTGGAGATGGGAGTATCACATGAACCATGCGACGCACTGGTTCAAACTTCAACCAATGCGGTTCTCAGCTCTTGCTCGCTGGGCCAATTACAAGCGCTCTTTTATTCGCACCGGCAGAGTTGCGCACGTTGGTTGTCATGACGATGGTGGTCGCCGAAAAAAGGCGCAGCGCTGTTTCGGGGCGTTGACAGCGTAATTTGGACATGAAAAGATCAAAATTGGGATTCTTATTATGTTTTGACGATGTTGTAGTGGCACTGCCCATTATTACTGTTATTAGACGTAACTAGTCCTGAGGCTTCACTTGGTATGCTTTTGAAATATGCATCAAAGGTGGGACGCTCCTTTTAAGTGTTAAGTGTTGAGGCGTAAGAGTGTTGAGTGGACACTTCCGTAAAGGGAATCGTCTTGACAACCACCGTGCGCACCCCTACTGGTGCGAATAACACAACATTTGTGATTGGCCCAGCGAGCAAGGGCCTGTTACCGAGAAGCGCATTGGTTAAGATCTGAACCAGTGCGTCACGTGGATCATGTGATGCTCTCATTCCCGAAGTGAAAGTGCGTCTGGAAGGGAGTGACTGTAGAAATAGGGAAGAAATCAAAGCCAAAGTTTAGCACTTTGTTGAATTCGTGGATGATAGTTTCATGTATGTATATCTGTCTGTCTGAAAGTGTTTCAATCTTTCGTAGCATTAATTACACGAACTTTTGAAAACAAGTATGTGGCAAACATTACAGAACACACACGTTGGAAATTAGGGCGAACGAAATGTATTACTTAATGCTGGTGAGTAGGGAGTGAAATGAAATTTTTCCCACAGGGCTGGCTACTTCTAGTCGAAATTTTGAGCTATTCAGCAGAATTTCGAGAAGTCTGGTAGTGCTGACCAAATTGAAGGTGTCTGTTGTAACAAGAAGTGAGAAGGACAAAAAGACGGAACACTCCGTTCAAGATTTTGGTGTCACATCCCAGCTATCATCGCAGATGAAGGCACGGAACCAAGGGCACGGCATAGGCGAATATACCGGCTACAACCCGCGGGCAGATTCCAAAACTGTCCGACCCAAAAGTGCGCCAGCAACGCACCAAAAATGGCCTGTGGCCTGCCTGTGCCTGTGGAATATCGAAATATGAAAGCTGCGCAGGCGTGTCGTCCTGTTGTGAATGGTGTACACTCCGCAAATTCAGTACCTTGGTCACATGTACCCCACCTATAAATGATTGGAAACCCATCGATAGTGTTCACTAAAATTGCTATTTCAACCTGACTAAAAAAAACCGCCAATGCCAGATAATGCCACTTGTGGACCTGCGCGAAGGTTACATTGGCGAACCTTTAGCTGTTTTTCACAAAAGATCGACTCGCACATCAACTAAATCCGTTATTATCACGGTTGCCAAGGCGTCTGGCTTCATTAATTTGCTTTTTGGTATCATCGACAGGATGATGACTATATGCTCCGACGCCTCTCAAAACGCGCTCAAGTGGGGGCTCAGATTGACTCCCCCCCCCCCCGAAGGTTTTTCCAGGCTGATTTCCGAACGGCGCGGCGTCGACGCGCCAAATTTTGTATGGCTATAGAAAATCGAATATCGGATCTTTTAATGTAAAAATCAGATGTATCTGGGAAGGTCGCTGACCTTTGGCAGATCAAAATCAGGTCATGGCTGTCAGCAAAGGACATTTCTAAGGAATCGTTCACCGTAATGCAACACGGGAGTGTTAGACGACGCCATGCATATATGCGGTAGTTTTTTAGGCAATACACCATTGAATTTAGAATCACAACCAATTGCATTGACCATGGGTTAGGTATGAAGACCAGATGGATGTCAAAACTAACCTGATTTTTTACTGGAGAGCTTGGTTTGATGTGGTAGTTTCTGTTGCTCGCTTCCCACTTATCAGTGACAGGGATCGCAACAGACGTGTTCCATGAATTTTTTCAGGTCAGAGTAGGTCACGGACCTAAAATGATCCCGGTCAACGTTTTGTTTTGAGAAGCGTACCACCCAGCGTAATCCCAGACTATTTTTAATACTAAAATAGGAGCAGTCTGGTATTGATTTGGTGACCTTGATCTGATAAAGGTGAAACAAAGCTGCTGACTTCATTGAGCTTGTGTCCAGAATGAGTATCTAGCTCCCCGACGGTTGCATGAGAAAGTCGGGAGACGTCAGAGAAAATTGGAATTTGACCTTGTTTGATTTTTTAAAATCCAAGGCCATGGCCCAGGAGGCTCAACTTTTGACACAAGTGATTTTACGTACAAGCCAATCTACCCTGTGAAATTGTGATTTTAAGAAGTGTGTGAAAATTTGAATTGAAAAAGTCTCTGGCTATCTTATCTTTTTATATCTCAGGGCGGAGGGGCCAAATTGACCCTCCATCCATGCGAACGATGTTCAACCGGCCAACCAGGCGCTATTTTAACGTCTGGCTCCTCCTACGCCTTGCTTCGTATTTTATTGTTGTTATTGGCATTGCATTTTGCGTTTTTGCCCCATGTGTTTCCATAGAACAGGATTAAGGGCGGAACTATCATTTTCATTTTTGACCAATTTAGGATTTTTAGCCACTGACAAACCAAGGTAATCACTTAACTGCTATGGGCACCAAATGGCCCTAGTTGTCGGCGCGCCTAAAGACCCAAATAAAAAACAACTCAGTGTGTTACATATATAGCTTCTAGCGATGTGTGAAGGCTCGTGATGGTCGTTTTTTGTATTCAAGTGCCGTTGATTTTGCAAACACCGGGCTCTTGTCAGGGATAATATATTTCATCGTGCCGAATTGTTCACTCGTTTGGCAGATTCCAACGCAGGCCAGCTTCTCAATGCATACTTTGGTCCAGGTGTTCAAACTGGAGTGTCAGATACGTCGCAAGTAGGAGTCTGTTTGAAAACCCATTGGGTCCGTGATGCAGTGTCACACATCAGTGTCGATAAGTGTTCATTTGACACACCTGCGACGCCTCCGGCGCCTTCTTCTGAACAGTCTCCGGAAGAAGTTGCCCGCCTTTTCCAACGCTCTGCATTTTTGGTACTCCACCCACCTGCTGCACTTCTTGTGAACTTTGCACAAATTCCAGATTAGTTGGAGAGCGGGGCTGAAAAGAAGTACGTGTTTACGCCTTTTGATATCGTGGGATAATATGCACGAGACTCGGACCCCTCGCATATTTTTTTTTTGGTAGCCGTGTACGCTGTTCCCAAAAGGAGACACATGCCGACAGATTCATGCGGCACTTTCAGGTTGACCGAGTGTCACATTCACCCGCATTGGTTTCTCATCAGTACAGAATTATTAGATGGTGACTAGCACGTTTTAATACAGCATGATCAGTCTAAATTATTTGATGGTAATTATACAAATTTTGCGTACATGCCCGTATGTAGCCCGAATACCCCCTCCCCCCCCCCCTCCTCTCAAACACACACACGCAGACAGCACGGCAGTGCCGGTGACGCTGCCGGCGACACGCACCCGAGTTTGGGGTCAGGCTGAGGACCGGGCGAGGCTATGGGGCCGGGCCAGGCTTCGGGCTCCGGCTGCGGCCGCGCCTCCGGGGCGCTGCACACCAGCGCCGGCGGCCCGGCCGGCCACGGCGCAAGCGCCAGCGCTGCCACCAGCCACAGGGACCACATGCTGCCGCCAGCGGCTGCGCACCGGCTCTGCTGCTGACCGGCTGGTCGCCAGCTTTTAAGCGCGGTGGCAAAGGCCACTGCCGTTGAGGAAGGGAGGGACGGCCCTGGCCACCGCTGGCGGCGACCGCGCCGGCACGGGTGTCGTTGCGCCGCGACATTTGGGACCACGACGCCGTGTCACGGCGGGGGCCAGCACCAGGGGTGGCGTCGCGACCTTTACCTCGCGCCCCGTTAGAGTGCCTTGGGTGCGTTTGATGCGCTCGTCACATGTAGGTAATGACTGGGCACACACGGGTGTGGGGCTGCCGCCCGCCTGTCAGACCAGCACGTGGCGGGATGTAGCGGGTTAATCCTGAAGCGGACTCTCTATGTACTTTGGAGGGTAGCCGATGGGTTATCGCAGCATGGAATGGCCACAAATCAGAACTGTGTAAATACCACTTTAACTACCACCTTCAGTCATGTCCAAGTTTAAGGGAGACCTTACGGACCACCGCGGCATTCAGTGGGTCAAATGGGTTTAAAATTTATGAGTCTGCTTCCTTAATCTAAATCAAACACGCGTTTCTGACGTCCCGTTGGGGTTCCGATCAGTGTCTGAAGTTTGGGTTTGGCTCTAGCTGCTTGCAATTCTTTAATTTTCTAGCTTTCTAGGTAAGTGCTTTCTTCCTGAGCTTATGCTCACACCTACTGTACTTTTTGAAGCTATAGAGCTCATAGATAGATAGATAGATAGATAGATAGATAGATAGATAGATAGATAGATAGATAGATAGATAGATAGATAGATAGATAGATAGATAGATAGATAGATAGATAGATAGATAGATAGATAGATAGATAGATAGATAGATAGATAGATAGCTATAGATAGCTAGATAGAGACAGACAGACAGACAATTGTTGATATTGACAATTAGATTGTAAAGGTGTTTCTTTCAATTAAGGATGATAAGGATCAATGCTTAAAATATCTTGCACCTGTTGAATAATTCGCCAGAGCACATTGTGACAAATTTATTATTGAACTATCATGTATGCCAGAATGATATAAGTAGGAACATCTGGGATATAGCAATTAGTGCCGCTACCTTCCAGCCAAGGTACCATTGTTTTTGCCTAGGGAACAGATGCTGGAGTAATGTGATACCCACATAGGCTTTTACTGACCTAGGTATGCTTAATTTGGTACCAGGGGTGTAGTTTTCTATTCAGTTGAATGGGATGCCAACTTTTCCATCTACTTTGAGAAGAAATTCGGTCAAAATCAGGGAGAAAATGAGTTGCACTATTGATTTGAGCGTAAAAATTTGTCTGCCCACTCTCCACAAAGTTATGTACAAAACTACGCCGCCTGAGACGTGGGGCTGCTGCATGAGCGGAGCTGGGGGGTCAACGTAGCAGGAGTGGCGAAATTATTTCCTCTTCATAGAGCAAGCCAGCTGTACATAGTTGGCAACGCCACATTTACTCACCGAAGTTTAGTCTGATACAATTCTCTTCTCAGTTTGTGACACTGAGCTGAATTTATGTATCGTTCTCATCTTTACTATCAACCAATCCGCCGTCATCGCCCAACACGGCTCCCGCACGCAGCTCTTCCCCCCCCCCCCCCAAAAAAAATAGCCCGCACGGAATAGCAGTCTTCAATGACAGGACCGCGCTAAGTTATTTATCGGTTTTTATGTTGTTTTTTAGGACCTCAATGATTTTGTAAAAATTATTCATTGGCAAAACCTTACTCAAATCAAAGTTAGACCAGAAAAAGGTGAATACATATACAGATACAAAAATACAAAACCAAAATTTCTGCTCATCGGACAACAAGAAACTCTGCGTTAGCTTTACATTCAGATCATAATTTCGTGGTGACGCTCTGTAGATCGTTAGAAAGAAATCCATGCTTTGATTTGATCCGCCTTTTGTGCGTTTCCATCGGTGTTCAGTTCGGGTTTCTCGACGGAGAATATGCCTTCCCTCCAATGCTAGATCCTCCCCAAGAGCCGGAGACTCGCGGAGCCGTGGATTTTCGCGTGCCCGTGCGAGTGTTTGGGATAGTGTTTGACGTCACTATAATACCTTCTATACAACCTCCAGTTTTAATAGCTTCCAATGCAAATTTAATGAAGGTAACATTTGAAATGAATTAAAAGTAGTTTTTTTCAACCAATATGTGATAAATTCACGCTATATTTAGGGGTATACGTTAGTGTGATATAATGCATTTTCGTATCAATATTGACTGTTGCAGTGATCTTCACGTGCAATCCAGAAACGTTGAATCGTGACGTATACGAGATGTTCTCTGTTTTCTCGCGTCTCCCTGGCTATCTGCTCCATCAGGACAGGCCGCTGTTTTGAGCACGGGTTGGGAGCCCAGCCTCTTAGTGCGGGGGGGGGGGGGTCGTTGGTGGATGGTTGGTGGGTTAGGTGGTTGGGTATGTTATAAATGTGTGTTGGTGAACAGCAACGGACCTGGGCACCGAGTGCATTGAAAGGAAATATTGTGCGTGATATGATAAAAAAGACTTGATTCCGATTACCCAACTGTATCTCCATTGTCCTGGTTTTTATCCGAGCAATAAGGCAAATATTGCTGCGTTATCTATGTGAATAATGCTCTTCGCTAATGCACTGAACAACTTTCACAAAAAGATTCGGCTGAAACTCGCAAGCAGTATCCCTCTTAAACCTTAAAAAAGGATATCTTAATGACCGTCGCGGCATTCTGTGGCGTCAAAAGGGCTGTATGTCCTTTCAAAAGTTATGAGTCCGCTCCCACATCTACAAATCATGCATGTGTTTCTGACGCTGTCCCGTTGGAGTTCCGGTAGTCTGGGGGATAAATTGCGCGTCTGGAAACCCAGCGGTGCGGTGTTTGGTCTCCGCTGTGTCCGCCCTGCCTGCCGCGCTGAGAGGCAGGTGACGTCATAAAGCGTCAGCAGCTGAGTGCATCGCACAGCCCCACTGACGCGGGCATTATTCCGCTTCGTCAGCCTCTCAGTACGCGCTGTCTGCTGCCTTCCGCCGCGCCAGCTGAAGACATGAAGTGCGCCAGGCGCTGCGCACAGTAGCCTGAGTTACGTGTTCTGGCTCGCAGCAACGCTAAAACCGTCCCCCGTCTATCGAGCGTTAAAGTTTCACTGCTGTCATGGCCCTTGAACGACGACGCAGTCCTGGGGCGGCCCATCAAGCAGGACGGATGTGTCGGTGACATGTAACCCCTGAGTGTCGGACAGCTGACCGGACAGTGCTGGGGTTGGGTGGACTGTCGCCCGCTTGGTGATCCGTGACCGATCTGGTGACCTCTGACCGGTGGCGGTGACTCTCTGTCCTCTTGTTACAGCCGTCTGCGCGCCATGGAGGCGGGACAGGGCCTCCTGGAGGCCGAGATGAACATGTGAGTACACTGACCATGTATTAACATTTGCCGTCGCGCTGGCCGGCTCCGCCACCGGCAGCCAACTGATTACCCCAGCACTATCTGTCTGCCCGCCGGTTTTCGTGGGCTCACAGCGTGGGGCGACCATGGCTGAGTTACGTGTGCGCTTGTCTCGTGCCCGAGTGACAGCCAGAGGAACGCCGCCGCTCCAGGGGACGGGGACGTGCTGCAGATGATCCCGCGGACCGCGAAGCCAGCCGGATGGCGCCACGGCATTAGAGCTACAGCGAAAACTCCTACCGACGAAATTGCTGTGACATTACTTGCAGGGGAATACTTAGTCTTACGCCACATTAGTGCTACGCGAAAAGACTTAGCCTTCAAAAACTTGCACCCGTCGTTGCTTCCACTGCACGGGTGTCGATTTTGTATTTTGGTTGGGCCACTGCCCCTCCCCCATGTTCAATCTGCCCCCCCCCCCACGGTGAATTCCCTCCAACCCTCATGAGCTCAAGCTCATGTAGGACATTGCAAATGGAAGCTCGATATTATATAAGATTAAAATAAAGTTTCTTAAAATTGTTGTACAGGTAAAAAAGTAAAGCAAATGAAAAGTGTGACTTAAGTCCGGTTTAGCTCACCTGACTGGGCTAGTCACACTTTTAATGTTCTGCGTTCGTTCCGTTTTTGCTGGAGTTTTTTCTTTTGTTTTTCCTGTATGCTGCTGACTATGGTCTAGTTTTGTGCTATTGTGGAAGTGATTTGGCATTTTTCAGCGATGTTTGAATTACGCAGACCGCAGCAAGTTGCGTTCTTTTGCTACCACGTCTTGTCGGAAAACTGGAAACAAAGCGTGATTAAGTTATTGGCCGTCTGTATTCGGAGGAACCGTTGGAATGTTCATGGATGTTCAATGAAACTTCACCTGAAACTTCACATGAATATTCGGTGAAACTGTTGCAAAAGCCTGACGATCGACACCGGCCCACTATACCGAGAGCGGTAGTTGTTTGACCATAACCACAAACACAACCCGTGTCAAATATGCCTAATGGGAGTGATGCACCTGCACCCGCCCTGCGGCAACCAGCGATGGGGGGGGGGGGGGCCTTTCCCATGACAAACGTTATGAGTCGCGCAAATCAACTCACACTCTTTGCTCCTGAAGCCGCACATGTCCAGCTACGTCTGGAACCGTGTAATATCGAATCCGCGCCGATAACCGAACCTGGTTTCCGCAATCGACGCAAACAAAATTGTAATGATGCCCGACGACATCTTTCGCCGAGCCAGGTCAAGCTAAGGTATGAGACCAGGTCTGTATTTTTTTAGTCTGTTTTGGGTGGTCCAACTCCGTGACGTCATTGAGAGGAAATTCGGTGTGATCCGGGAAGCATCCTGGTTTTTAGTGTATTTAGCGCTACTTTTCCCCGCTCGGTCTCACCAATCCTATTTTCCAAAGCTCACTACTATGGCAGAGTCTTAACGACCGTAACAAGCGAAACATACGTCACCAAATTATACTCCAGGGTCAGGTCTGGGACTTAAGGCCCATTCCCAGCAAAGACAGGGCCGAGATCCGCGCTTTTCATTGGTAGGAGCCCTAAGTCAATGAGTGGCTCGTGTGTCAGTCAGGGGACCACAGTGCCTAGCAAGGGTCCGGTATTGACAAGGAACTCAGAGTCGGCTTGGGACTGTGTTCGGACGACCCGCAGAGGAGCCGAAGAGTGCCTCGGGACCGATGATCAAATGCCCGCTTGCAGGGCACGAAGGCAGGGCCGGGCCATCAGATGTCAGTTAGAGAACCTTTTTCAGCGATTGGGGACACCCTGGCCCGGTGCGGGTCTCTATTTCGGTCATATACCGCAAACACCGAACAGTTTTGCGTGTTGGTCTGAGCCCTGGGGCCCATTTCCCAAGCAGGGACGAGGTCGGAACCCGTAGTTTGTATCGGTCGGGATCCTTGAAGCAACGAGGGCTTCTTTGTTGTTCAGAGACCCATAGTGCCCAAAAGAGGGCCCAATGTTTGCAAAGGGCTTCGAGTGGCCAGGGCAACATCTGGTGGACGGGGACAGGGATGGGACCAGGAAGGCCAGGGGCCTCTTGCGTTGGTCGAGGCCCTTCGACAATGAAAGCGGAAATGAAACTTGACGGCGATAATGGAATACCGAGTCCACGGCGCGATAATGGAAGTCACTCTGTCAGGCCGGCCGTGGTACCAAACGGAGGGCTGTCCGTCCCATTTCAGCCAGGGGCCTGTTAAGCCGAACTGTAGTCTGCCAATTACTGGACACCTGCGACTACGTATAAGGAATATTTTGCATCAGTGGGGGCCCCTGCGTCTATCTGGGAGCAAATAGCCGGGTCAGGGGGCTTCGCCGAAAGGTAAGCAACCAATGCATGATGCATCCATCTTACGTTTTCTGTATCGGCCAGGGCATCCCGCCCTTGTGTCACCGGCATGACAGCAAGCGGGTATTCCACGCTGTAACCGAATGGCCCTGAAGCCCCTGAACGGGAAATATAATGTGCCCCTATTGGTCTGCCCACTGGGTCCCTTGCCTGGAAAAGGAAGGGAGCTGCGTTAATATTCGGCGGGGCGGATCACAATATGGTCAAAAATGAAAAGGCCAACGCAAACGAGGCGTCCATCCTCGTTCGGGATAATCATTTGAAACAAATTGCATCAAACAGCTCTGGGCCTGCGTGCTCACGATCTCAGGAGCGGGAACGCCAGTGGCCGGGGTTACAGTTGTCATGAGACCGAGCGGCGTTGACCAGTGCAGTTAAGTAGCGCTGGGCGGTGGGCGCCTGGCGCCGGTGAGCATCCATCGTAAAATAATGCTGCCAAAAGTCTTTTAAAATAAAATCGTACGGTTCAGCTATTGCACTGCGGTGTATATTCCTCTTGAATAATTTTGAGCCATTCTTGTTATTTATATATTGTTATATATTAATTATCTTAGGGTGAGATATGCAGCGACAGTACCACGAAAATAGAGATCCTACTTTTACTTGTCTCGTGCTACCATAACATTCCTGCAGCAGTTCGCGGTGCTATGAATGCTTTTCCGTTTATATTATAAATATGCAAATTGCGCAGGCGAAGCATGATCCCGGAACGCCTTCCAAGCGTTCCAATTGGCATCCTAAAGCGTTCAAAGATACTCTCTTTGGAAACATTGTCGTTTTCATCCGCTCGTTGACCACCGTCTAATGTTAAGCGCGGGACTAACGCCACACGGCCTCCGGAGACTGCAACGCCGGGGGTGAGGGGTTTTGTTGTAAGACTCGGAAGCGTGCATGGCCAACCCTGGGTTATGCAATTCTTCCCCTACTTGATTATGAACGAAGTTGAGCATTCTGGGACCAAAATAGGCTGATGTGAATGTAAATTTACGACCTTATTGCAATCTAAGATCGACGTTCACGGTATCACCATACATCCCATAAAAATTCCGTCGCAGCCCCTGAGTGCTATCGGCTTAGAAAGAGTCCATCGAAACATTATAAAATGAATAGCACCGGCGTGTTTGCTCCGTTTAATGACTTCAAAATACACACAACATTGTATCTTTTGGTGACTCCTGGCTTTTAAAAACGACTCACTACGGCTTACGGCTTTTAACGGCTTTTAAAACGGCTCACATCGAAATGAAGTGGGCCATATTCGATGACTTCTTTTTTACTTCTTTTCACATGGAAGCCTTACCCCAGGGAAGGGCTTGGTCAACGCTGTGTCCCGCCCCTCACCCCCAATTAAGTATCAGCGCATAGCGACCGAAAAGCCAGCTCAACGAGCAACGGTGTCACAATCATCCTGCATTACACATGACATTGATATGACCGGTGTTTCATTTTTAATATGCTCAAAGTAAAACCGGTCAGGGTTGCTTTCCCTCCATAGGCACAACACTTTGGGGCAGCGTCCCTCAGACGTATAGCTGGCTTGCATTTCGCGTTGATTGGCAAAAGCGGGTAAAAGGGATTCTCATTAGGGCATCTGCCTAGGCGTATTTGCGGAGAGGTTGGAAACCATATTCTTGAATTTTACGCTGACTGAACATTAACAGTATTTCACATGAATTCGTTAGCATTAACATTCACTGAAATGCTTGTCTTTTATCGATTAGATTTTGGTGCATTGAGAACCAGCCTATAAATGAGTTAATGGTAGCCACATACATTATGGACGCTGGACATTCTCTTCTTGTGCACGGATGAGTAAACCCAAAAGACTTATCTATGTATATATATATATATATATATATATATATATATATATATATATATTTAACTGATAACCAGAACATCAGGCACAAAATCCGATATTTCTTTTGCCCTGTCCCCTTATGTTGACTTCCGCGAATCTGGCCCGCCAATCACTTAAAGAAATCGACACCCATTTTCCACTGCATAAGCTTATACTTTACAAAGGGCACGTACTCGGCAATATTTCGGCAAAAACTTATGCGGGGAAAGTTAAACACGTCATTAATTTTACAGCAAATTATTTGTTTTCACAACTTCTGGTGTGTCACATGCGAGGCGCACGTCTTGTTTTATGCATTTTGGGGCAGGTTTGGCGTGTTTTTCCTGCTTGGTCCCAAACTTGTTTTGCAACGCGACACTGCGCTAAATGTTCTTGAGTAGAATTGTAAGCAATGTCACGTAACTCCATTGCGCTCGCGTGTCTGTAAATCGCAATATTTGTGGCACCACTTATGTATCGAGACCATGGAATGTTATCTCCAATCTGATTTCGTCCGTTCAAGTGCGCCCATGTGTTCGCTTCCACCGTTTTTTTTTTTGTCGTGTGTCTTAGCTTTTGTTTTTTTAGTGAAAGTTAACCTATGAGTAGAATAACAGAAGGGTGCGTTTTACAAAGAAGCATCATAAAGCACGAATTTTGCCTCAAAGTATCGGTAGTAGAATCAATATCGCTGATAAGTGGAAGTATATAGGTTTGTGCTGGAGACACAATCACAAGTGTAAGTTTTTCATGTCAAAGCTTTGTCCGGCAGCAATAATTTTGCATGTAACTCTTGGCAGTAATAGTAAAGTCGCATATAAGTGAAGATAACATAAGGCTCTGCTGTGGAAGTGATCACGGTTGTGTTTTTACAGCATACGTTTTTCGTGTATTAGTTTTTGCAATAGAAGTAATGTAGCTTATAAGTAAAGACTAAAAATTTCTGCAGTGGGAGTGACGACCGCCATATGCTTTTGAAGCATGCATTTTGCGGTGTAGCACTTTGTTGCTTGGAGGTCTTTCCAGCAGGAGCGACGTTGCGTCGAAGTAAATAAAGCCCCGTAATGAAGTTTAACCAGTAGAAATCAGTGCCAGCCTGGCTTCGTCCCGCAGTGCACGACTAATCGCAGTAGCGGCCATCCTGCTGCCGACCCGGCGCGCTCTGTACTCCTGTGCTGCAGACCACGGATGCCGTGTCAAATGACTCATGAACTTTTGTTGAGGCCCTGATCAACATCAGTTCGAGGAGATCCCCGTATTTGATGTAATGTCACGCAACTCATTTTTGACGGACGGTTTTGCATCGGTCATAGTGCTAGAGTGGCAGGAAAGGTTTGTGGTGCCGCTCAGTTCTGACCTTTGATGTTTATTGCTGAGGCCTCCGCTAACATGCGCATTACTTTCTGGGACATACTCACTATTTTACTCGAGATTATTCTGGTGCACATGTACTGAGCACGCGAGCGGTTGCTGATTGCATAGTTATAGGCGAGTAGCATGCAGTCTGGGTCAGGAGAGCTTGCCTGCTGTCGCTCGAAGACTGTCCGAGTGATGCCCATTTGCGAGTACCAATTCGACCTGCGCTAGCCATATTTACCTGCGACGACTCCGACTCGTGGAGACCACCTCGACTGGCTTTTGCCTCGTTGGCCCGTGAAGGCCGTGTCGACCTGTGCTGATCTCGGTGCCGTGCCGTCTCCCCCGGTGGCAGGTTCGAGCAGCAGATCGGCACCGGAGGCCCGTCGGCCGCCGCGCGGCCGCCGGTCATCGCTGCCAACACGTTCACGTCGGTGAGTGGTCGTCCCGGCGCGGGAGCACCCGAGCGGGACCGTGGCCCGCTGATGGGGTGCGCTGCTTGACTTCCATGCGGACACGGCTGCGCGTACCATGTGCATCTCGTCTGCTGGGCGCTAGTGGAACGGCGAGTGGGTCGGCGAATGTTCGGTTGACACGGAAGTGTGAGTTGCTCCAGCCATGTTATGTCCCATCCGCCTTGTCCGTGGACAGCGCA
>NW_023596420.1:44156180-44294158 GCF_011947565.3 Pollicipes pollicipes | reverse complement strand
CAAGCGAATGAAAAACGATGGAGGTGGGGGAGGGGGGGGGGGTCTGCTTGCCCTGCGTTGCGGTTCCCGCGCGAATCCCGGCCCGTCAGTCTTTTGCTGTCGCTGTCTCTGCGGGAACTCTCTCAGCAGGCTTCTTTAAACATTCTGAAAGATTATTTCGCTCGCCTTCTCCATTACCAAACACCACGTCCACAAGTGTGTGTGTGTGTGTGTGTGTGTGTGTGTGTGTGTGTGCGTGTGTGTGTGTGTGTCCCCCTCTCTCTCTCTCTCTCTCTCTCTCTCTCTCTCTCTCTCTCTCTCTCTCTCTCTCTCTCTCTCTCTCTCTCTCTCTCTCTCTCTCTCTCTCTCTCTCTCTCTCTCTCTCTCTCTCTCTCTCTCTCTCTCTCTCTCTCTCTCTCGCTCTCTCTCTCTCTCTTCACGCAGTCCGTCCCGCCGGCGCGTCGGTCCTCGCGCCGGCGGCTCTCCGAGTCTTCTACTTTGTTACCCCCCCTCTCCTGGCCCCCGCGGTCGCCGCACGGGGCGCGCCGGGAAAGGGCACGAGGTCGGCATCGCTGCTCTTGCCGGATTGTCAGGCGGTTCAGCCGCGGCCTGGGCTGGTGTGGGATTCGCAGTTTTGGCCTCTGCCGACTGATTCGCAGCCGCGGCCTTGGGCTGGAGCGAGATTCGCGGCCTCTCAGCCTCCTGGGGTGGACACCCATCCACGTCAGTAGTCCCCTACGTCACTGGCAGACACAAAAATGGTGCTGCTGGTTCAGCCGGTACAGCTGTCTGTTGTCCGTCTGTGGACATCGGTACGGCCGGTCGGGTGCGACTGCTTGAGTCGGCACCTAACACTGTGACTGTGCCGTCTGGCTGTGCGGCTCCGCGGCCGGCGCAGGCGGGTGTGTTGGTGTTGCCGACGGCGGCTGTTGCTCCGCAGCGTTATCGTTACGCGGCTGCAACCGATTGTGATGAACCACCGGTTTCCTGCGCCTGCCGCCGCATAGCTGAATGTGGTTAATTCAGCTCACCTGTTCGTACAAGCACCACCGCCGGTTTCCAGGGCCGAACGAATTTGTGACACTCGTCTTGGGTGGACACCTTCCGGAACAGGTACACCGCATCACCCGCCTGGTAGTGGAACGCGTTTAACTTGCGACCGTGCAGACCTCGGTTTGCGGCGATGACCGCCTCTGTGCGTTACCACGCGAAGTTATACGCTTTCTGCAGTCCCAAGCGGAGGTGATCCACGTAGGCCGAGAGCGTGTCATGTTCTGTGTCAGCGATCGCTGGGGACCCGATGGTCAAACTCGGCCGGCAGTGGCGGGTCTCTCCCCATCATAATATATATATATATATATATATATATATATATATATATATATATATATATATATATATATATATATGTGTGTGTGTGTGTGTGTGTGTGTGTGTGTGTTATACGTGGTTCTCACGCCTTGGAGCTGTTGGAGCTGCGTTTCGTCTGAGTGTCGTCGCTTCTCATGACGTCATAGGCAGCAACCGCAGTGCTTAGTAATTCACCGAGCAAGAGCATAGAGCACGAAATTTGACGCGCGCTACGTGCGATGGCGCCATTGCTGTCCATTTTTGGACGTGAGCGACGTGAGAGTTGCATGGGTCCGGTCTTGCGCGGCCTTGGTACAAGGTGCTATGCAGACATTAGGGCCCATGGATCCCAGATACCAGTTCTGTGCTTGGCTGCCGGCTTTATTCGAATATGAACAGTAAGTCCAACCGGGTGCCTAAGCATTTATACCGATATCGAAGTGCGCACTCGCCCGGTTTTGTTTGTGTTGGCATGATAACAGGTGGATTGCGCAATGCCGCGCAGTGCAGGTGAGTTTACTTTGGTCGGGGGTGTCGGCGCGGACATGCAGCCGGACCTCTTATACGGTGTTGTGTCGGCCGTTGCGCCTTCTGGCTACCTACCCAAGGTCGTTCAGTCCAGGAAATCTGTGTGGGTCGAACATTCCAGTGTGTCCCGTGCACCAACCAGTCTAAACCATGGCGAGCTTGGACAAGATCTTGTTATGTCGGCTCTGTCGGCCCCTCTGTGGGGTGCAATATTGAACCAGGATGGCTGCTGCTGGTCAGGGGCTGGGCCATGTAATATGATTTTTTCATTCCCCATTACTGCTATGTTTTATTTTAAACTGCTCATGGGTCAGGTGGGGAAGCATGGACTTAAGTCAAGCCCGGAGGTGTTTCCTTTTCATTGGGGAGGGTGATGGGGAGGGCTCCAGCTCCCCCAACTTGGGCTCCAGCACTTCCTCTTGAAATAAAAGAATGAGAAATTTGACCAAGTCAGTGAAAAAACCTGTTTGTGAGTGTATCTTGTGTTTTGATTTCATAATTTTCTGTTGTAAGTCCCCAAGCTGCATTCCATTGGCAAGCATGCCAATGAGATGTTTGGAGCAGACAGAATTGGGCCACAAATAGGAAAGCTAACTGCCAGTTTGGGGCTGGTTTTTGTAGCCTTGCCCAAAACATGGGTGTAAAAATACATTGGTACCTAATGTTAGAAAAAAATCATGGTACACCATTTGTCATGTTTAAGGCGGAACATATTGTAAATAATCTTAAAACAGGTAGATTTATGCTCCTACCTTCAAATTTTAATAACTATGATAGCAAGCTCCCAAGGCACCGCACCGTCTTGACTCCCCAACGCTGTTTCTGCGTTGTCATTGTGTAATTACGATACTTCTGCTTATCAAAAGCCATAAAAAATGTACCCCACCGAGGTAACAATAATAATGCCATGAAAAATGTTTCTTGTCGCGTCTAGGCACGTTTATGAAACAGACTGGCCAGAAAAGTCCAGATCTTAGGCTAAACTAGCCTAAGCTAACTGAGCCTGCCCTAACCTATCCTAACCTAGCCTAACCAGCCTAGCCTAGCCTAGCCTAGCCTAGCCTAGCCTAGCCTAGCCTAGCCTAGCCTAACCTAACCTAACCTAACCTAACCTAACCTAACCTAACCTAACCTAACCTAACCTAACCTAACCTAACCTAACCTAACCTAACCTAACCTAATCTGATCTAATCTAACCTAACCTAACCTAACAACCTAACCTAACCTAATCTAACCTAACCCCTACCCTATCCCCTTCAACCCAGCATCCCATTGGCATCCCTGTTCCATGCCATATATATGTACCATATTAAGAAGTTTTGTTTAGTCGCCATATTCTCATTTTGCTTTTCATTCCCACACCAAAAAAATCAAATTTCCCCACCATGTTAACCAATCTTCAAACAATATGGAAGACTGCTTGGATACGCAAGAAACCTTTTTTATTGGATTCTTGTTACCTTGGCCTCGTACATTTTTATGGTTCTTGATGCTCGGTAATGTCGTGATTGGGCAGTAATGTTGTGATCACGCGTTGAAATGGAGCCGGGGTCGTGGTTTTTGCGTGTTTGCGCTCAGATGTTCGCTATCGTAGTTATTTAAGTCCCAAGGTAAGAGTTTAGTTGATCTGTTTTACTACTAATTACAATATGTTCTGTCTTAAAAACGATGATTGATGTACAGTGCTCGTTCTTAGCATGAGGTAGCAATGTATACCCTGACCCTGCCATCAGACTTAGTCGTTCTTGTGATCTTACCAATTGTGTATGCATATATTATGATACCTACCTTCAGTAGTCCAATTCCATGATTTCTGCCCCAATGTTTTATTAACCTGCCCAAAATTGCAAGTTGTGCCCCACCTCTGCCCCATCAAGATATCAGAATATGCCCTGGCTTGCAGACCTGCACAGCTACCCCTCTCCATACCTTATTTTATGAATGTAATTCATGACCATGCCATTTCAGATTGTGATTCATTCTGGCTATTGTGTTCATTTAAGCTCATTTTTTTTCCTCCAGGAAAGTTAGATCCAGGCAACACACCCAGATATGTGTCATAATATTTTTGTTTATCTGACCCTGTCCTTCACACTGGTAAAGTATTGTTTTACCAATAGATGAAAGGTCAGAATGTGGCCAAAGTGGGACCAATGTAACATTGAGTACAGGTTTAGTGCTGGGGTTGAGTATGGAATCTGGGGCATCCAAATTCAAATTGGTTTTGTTTGAAAGCCTCCATGAGGCTGAATCTTTAGTGTAGAGCGCCTGTGATGGCAGTTAAAATTGATGTCAAATTGATGTCAAATTAAGTTTTAAATTAATCATGGATAAGTAGTATTTGCAGGCATAAATGGATCAGTCCTTCTTTCATTACCAAAGCATAAGAGGCAAAAAAATAGAAAGTCATTCTATCTGCCATATGTATAACCAATGGGGATGATAAAGCCAGGTTATGCCTGCTTTTTCAAAGCATTTGTAACTTAATTCACAATGCATTTTTTTCTCACACATGGTAGAAGTCAGCATGCAACACCATACCATTGTATATTGGCTACTTAGCAACATATGTATGTGAGATTTTGAATAACTAACATCATGCTGGTCCACAGGACAGAGAGTAACCACTAACTAATGGCGGTAAGTTTGTGCTTGCTGGCAACTTGTGCAGTTCTGATGCCTTGCACTTTTATTTTCATCCCATTTAGAAGGAGGGTTTTGTCTTTCTGGTCAAAATTCAGCCTTATACTTGAATTACAAGATTGTGTCTATCTGGTTAGGACAAGGACTTAAGATATGATTCTCTCAAACCATTTTTTGACAGCTTATGCATTCCTTTTACAATGACTACTTTCATGGTGCTGCTCCATCAGTCCATTGCAAACTGCTGATGTAGAATTATCAGCAAGATCTTGGAGGCTGCTTTAAGTTGTTTCTGTTTTAAATTTCATGAGAAACTTGTAATGCCCATTTTAAGGAAGAAGGTGGATACTTACTTCCAATGCAACAAGATCAGTTGCAATCTAGGCTCTGGTGCTTTACAAAAGTCCTGACTGAGCAGTGCCAAACCCGTGCCACTGTCAATGGCCACTTAAAGTAAAATGGTGTTATTGACAGCTTCTTTTTGCTTAAACTGTTTTTGAACAGATCCTGTATGGTATGTTGTCAAGTGAAACAGATGCACTCACTCTTTGGTGTTGAGCAAGCAAGAGCTTGTAGTCACATGTGCTCATTCATTCATTTCTTTATTGAGGAATGTTTTGTGATTTCCTCAAAATGTAGTCCCCCCTTTGTTTCAATAGATTGTCCTTTGCCTGAGATTATCCCCAGTGCTGACAAGCCTTCCTGGGTTTTCTACTGTCAACAATTATGGCCTGATAATACAGTGGTAAGCAGGTGAGAGTTACTGATGTGCTGTACAGGTCTGATCTGCTATCCAACAAGCTCTGCGTGTTTTGTCAGACCCCCCCCCCCCCCCCCTGGTGAAACGGCCGCCGACCGGGTGAGTCGCTGACCAGCGCCGGCCGCCGCAGGATGCCGGCCACGACAAGACGCTGAGCAAGCGGCTGTCCTGGCTGCTGCGCCACGGCGCCGAGCGCGAGGGCCTGCGCCTGCTGCCGGGCGGCTTCCTGCCGGTGGCGGCCGTGCTGGCGCGGCCGGCGCTGCGCCGCTACACCGCCGAAGACGTGCGCCGCGTGGTGCGGCTCAGCGACAAGCAGCGTTTCTGCTTGCGGGAGGACGCCGAGCGCGGCTTGCTGATCCGCGCCAACCAGGGCCACTCGCTGCAGGTGAGGGCGCCGCGGGGGCGCCGGCCCGGTCAGGTGGAGATGTACGGGGGAATCTAGGCCGGCAGTCGTGGCGGCGGGGCGCACGGGCGCTTCGATGTGTTCCTTTCCGTGTACCAGCGTGGGACTGCTGTCAAATTTGCCGGGAATTCGTCGGCTGGGCCTCCTCCCCCTCCCCCACAGCACGGCGTTTCCGACACCCGGCCTTCCAGCGGTAGCATGTGCTGTGGATGGGCGTTGTGATTAAAGAAAGGGGGATGGGGTACGGACATTTGGTAGGAGTTGAGAATGAACACGGGAGCATCGCATTTTAGTGTGCGTTCATATCGGTAAGACTTGATACACTTAGCATCGAAGACGCCTGTTTTCATCAGAAGCTGAACATTTTCAGGTCGAGGGGTTAGAGCTGGAGAAAATCGCTTCTGCAGAAGATTTCCCCGTTGTTCTGCACGGAACCTACTACAAGTGTTTGGAGAGCATCAAGCAACAAGGACTTAGGTAAGACAGTGTGTGCCATCCGTCCCATGACCTACGGCACAACCGTCGGAGACATTCTGTTTATGTATGGTGTGCCTGAAATATCCCATGATCATCCTTACATGCAGTTTAGTGGTAAGCGAACGGTTGCCGTCTACTTCACGGCGCAAAGAGCCGGCGCCGTTCACAGCGGTGGAGGCGAACCCAGCATTGTTACATGGATTCATATTAATGATGCAGCACGATTCTCAGTTGGCCTCTCCGAGCTGTTTGACACCCAGATTACCGGGGGAGAGGGCTCGGAACTCATTGCCCGTTGAGATTTTCCACGCACTCAGGCTATAGTAGCACTACTATCTGCGCACACGGGCAATTTGCTGCACCGTTTTCAGGGGACTGATCCTCTGGCTCCTGGAACTTTTGTGGGACATTTTTCAATCGATCGCTTCAACGCACGCTATTCTCTTATATAAGCGCCGTTAGGCGTCGCCCTGCCAGCCTTTGAGGGCGCCCCACGCTGTGACTCACACAGGCCTGGGGGGGGGGGGGGGGGGGGCAGGGGCATGAAGTTAGGTCGGGGGCCGCCACAAAGGTCATACCCGTCGCGTATACAGATTTTACTGCGATGCACACCGCTTGTTTGTCGTGCCCGACAGGAGCGCAGGCAAAACGACGAACACACAGGCGTTCGCTATTGAGTTAGCCATGGAAGTGCTTGTGTAGACGGCCGCCACGTCGAAGACACCGAGATTTCAGGTGCACCATATATGATGACCGCCCATCGCCAACACCGCGCCTCGACTCCTCGTGGACGCTGACAGGGAAACAACGAAACCTCAGAAATGGACAGACTAGACCTAGAACTGAACAGAGCGGAAACAGACAGAACAGAGACTAAAATTAGCAATCCAAAATGAATACCAAAATAGCATGGATTGACTAACACTAAATTAGGCCTCGAGATAATCTCAAACTAAGTGACTCAACAAACGAGAAGCGAGCACTAAATCAAACTAAAAATGCAAACGGTACACCGACTACACTTGCACTACAATCACGACACAAATTCTCGTCTGTTTCCACTCGGGGATGTGCTCACCACGCCAGTCTGCGGACTGCCGTCCGCGTTGTGCGGTTTGTGCGTCCCCCGCCAGCTGACTGATGCGCCTGCCGCGCAGTCGGATGAACCGTCAGCACATCCACCTGGCGCCCGGTCTGCCCGGCCAGAACGGCGTCATCAGCGGCATGAGGACCTCGTGCCAAGTGCACGTGCATGTCGACGTCGATCAGGCGATCGCAGGTATGGGCGTGCGGGGAGCAGGATAGCGCGGGCTCGTGTGGGGAGGGCGTGTTTGCTGTTGCTCTGTGGGATCGGGTATTTGGTTCAGTGCAGTTCAGTTGTTGCAGCTGGAGAGAAAGAAACTCTTCACGCGATCGTTGTTGCGACAGTCACGTGACCACATTGACACAAGTATAGCTACCCGTTATTAAACGCGGGGTGAACATTTATCGTGCTGATAATTACTAGAATGACAAAGTTGGGAAGCCTTTGAGCGCACTTTGTTGTCATGTGGGCGGCTAACCGTAGCGTAACACTTTGTGAAGTGAACCCCGGCACGGTTCGTGTTGGCTGTTGGGCATAATACAATTTTTGAGTGACTATATCTCTATTTTCCAGATGGCATAGAGTTCTTCAAGTCATCAAATGGTGTGATTCTTACAGCTGGAGACCCAGCTGGATTTCTGCGACCAAAATATTTCACCAAGATTGTTGATGCCAGAACAGGTAGCATTTGTCTTGCCAATGTGCTGCTGCCGTGTCTTAGACATTACTTACTGGTCACTTTATTTCTGAGACGTAAATATTGTTCGGTTGTTCAAATCTCACGCACCTAATTGTCCTCCGAAATAAATCAATGATTTTTGGTCGATGTTTGGGCTATCGGCGTTTGCAGATGATTCTAATCATAAAGTAATATGTGTTCACCAGGGAGTCAAGCGCTGGGTTAGAACATGTACCAAATGTGTCGCGCCCCGCATGTCAATTAAACTTAACATTTGGCACATTTCTCTCTTCTGCGTCTCCAGGGCCTTAAAGCATCTTAAAACGTCGAGTAAAGCGCCGCACATTTTGTAAAGGTCTACTTTTTGAACTGGACTGCGGCACAGAGACGAGCGTTAGAACGCTGCTGCCCCGAGCTGCCGCGGGGAGCACCGACGTATACTGCGGGTCACAGTGCGGTCAAGCCTGGTCACCTGTCATGGGAAGCGACATAAGTTCGCCCTCGGGTCACCTGCGTCAGCCAGCGGCCGGCGTGCTTGCCCGCGGCCCGTGAACGGTCGCGTGGCGCGGCGCCGACTCCCCATCGTCACCCCACCCTCCCCTCGCCCCGCCGGCAGGCCGCCATGTCCGCTAGCTGGTGTCGCTTCTGCGACGTAAGGCACACGTCCGACGGCGCGGCGCGGGAGCACCTGCTGGGCAAGAGCCACCAGAGGAAGGTGGCCGAGCTGCCGCCGGCGACCGGCGACGCGGCGCCGCGCTGCGTCGCCCTCAAGGGTACGGTCGCCGGCGGCGCGCGAGCGCCGGCCGCCCCAGTGCTGGGGTGCTGCCGGTCGTCCGTGCGACGCGGCCGGGTTATGGGTTTTGTTTTGCCCACCAGCCGGTGCGGGCGACTTTCGTGATCATCAGCACACATTGAAACATCGAACACTGCCAATGTAACCAATGTTTGCTCTATGACGTCGTTTAACCAGTGCCTTCCGGCATGTTGAAGGTCTTTGTTTTGTACTTGCAGGGTAAATACATTAGCGCTACCGAGTTGCAACCCTTCTTTGAGTTGGTTCATGGTTAGTCGTGCACAATTTCACGTTGAGTCGCAGCTTATAATTACAAGAAAAACAAATGTACAAAAAAATTCACCATATTTCGACTAGCCATCCTTCGTCGAGTGCTTAGTATGTCTACAGTTCTAGAATTCCAGTATAAAGCTAGGACCTAGAAAGTCTAGAATTTGCAAGACATTCAGATGGTGGGCTGCTATCCGACCGTGTAGTGGTATTCCTTTGATAGGTTTTGTTTTTTGTGTTTACATGAGGCGCATGTCAACTCGTTTTGTATTGCATGTGAAGCGATCGATTCAGTGGAAGCAAAGACACTGGTGCCAACGACAGTCTGTGAATCATACTATGCTCGCGGTACTGCGATCACCATCCAAAGATTTGTTGAAGTATCACATCCCCCAACGCAGCGCTCGCTACCTCAGCCTGTGCCTTGTCACGCCGCTTGCTCTTGCCGTTTTCAATAAAGGATGTGACACTCGTCTCTTGACGCTGCGTGTTGGTGAGCGGGATCGGGTGTCCGCTGCGGACGCTTTTCCACGGACAGATGCGTTGTTTACATCCGGGTGAAACGGACCGAGCATAAATGCATCGGAACTGGCAGACTGAAAGTGTTTTCGTTGGCATGGGGGGGGGGGGGGGCACGCATAGACGCGCATCACATATTGCGCGACAGAATCTCCCAAAATGACACAAATAATCACTGCGGTTGGCACGCTCTTAAAACCTAATTGCTACTACTGCCACGATTTCTTAGAATGACTGAACGGAAAAAAAACGATGCGAACGATCGGAAAGTGCAGATAAGCGCCGGCGCATCGGCACAGTTGAGTGATGCGGTACGGCTCAGCGCCAGCTCGCCGCCGCCGCTGCTGGTGTTCTCTGCGCTCTCGTTCAAATCGGCCAGCTGAGGCGGACCGTTTCTGGAGGCCTGGATGACCCGCGACGTACTGTTTCCAGGTCCGTCGTCGTTTTACGGTGCCAATCCATCGCCGATGGAGATCTTCCAGAGGCTGGAGACGTCGGGGAAGATAGTGGATTTTAGGTTCCGGACGCGGCCAGATAAGACGCTGGTTCGCGGCTCAACGATTCACGTCGAGTTTGAAACCACGTAAGACAAATATGCCGGTTGTGCTGCGACGACTGACGCAGACGGTTCTTTCCGCACACCGCGCGCCCCGGTTTTAATACGATGCATTCGTCCCCGGCGTGGCCTTTATTCTTTTTACCGGCCGCACTTTTAACTTCTTTTAGGTAAGTTAGTGATGATTGGGTGACAATTTTCGGCAAACGATGCTCACAACGGAAAGTGTGCACCGTCTGCTCATCCCACCCATGTGAAAGTACATGCTGGCACCCCTTTCCCAGACGCGACGTCGCAAATTGCTCTCAAGCATGTTTGTCATAATATTGTATGCTCCGAAAGCTTATGTCACCTGGTGACAGACGGCACGCTGCGTATAAATTTAGTCGCACGAATTTTGTGCTCGAATGGCGTCAGAGCTCACTGTTATCCGAGGATCCTGTCCCAGTAAGGCTTGGCGCGTGCTCACCGACCCCGCGGCCCAAACGGTCCGTGCTGCGGGTTGGTTTTGCGGCGGTTTGGTGGAGAAATACTACTGTGAACCTAACACGTGTCATGTCATTCGTTGGCGCGTACGCTCGTCTGCAGTCTTCCCTCGTAGACGAAATGGGACGTCTGGGAATCTGAATCAGGCGCTGATGTGCCGGAACCCGGCGGGTCACCCATCGCTGCCAGACGGCACCGGCGCTGCAGCCACCACGCCAGCTTTTTAAAGGGTTTCGTGACGGACGGACATTGTTAAGGATGATAGCCATTCGAAACCGCGGTCACCTGATGAGAGTTCATGGACTGTGACAAGTTTGGAACACATGCATCTTCTCAAGGGATGCGATGAATTCGCATTCTGTATAGTGCTCCCCCACACACGGTCACATGGTTCCCGCCACATGCAAGCCTGGAGGCGCTTGCGATTTCCCCAAAACTGAGATTGCTCCTATCCGTTCTACTCTGGATTCTCAATGCCGGAAAATTCAGGGGTATATGTGAAGATGTCTCAGTGTTATTCTTTGTGTGTGTCCGATGCTCATTTGCTTCTGCCACTGACGCTGCTGTGGTAATCAGCGTCTGTGTGCGGTGTGTGCTCCAGATGTGTGTCCGATACCCATTTGCCTCTGCCACTGACGCTGCTGTGGTGGTCAGCGTCTGTGTGCGGTACGTGTGCCCCAGGTGCGAGGCGGAGACGTTGCTATCCAGCGGGACCCTCATCGCTGGCCACCAGATGGAGCTGTCGCGCCCGCGTGCCAACGGCAGATCCGGACATCATCTGCGCCAGGGTACTTGCCTCTGCCCCTGCCTCTGTACCTTCCATCTTTCCGTTTTCTTCTTGCTTTTCTCATGGGCCGTGTCCACGCGCGTAAGTTGGCGTTTCAAATTAGCGTGCTCTTGACCTTTGCGTTTGTCATGGCTGGTGGCGCTATTTAAGGCAACGTATGGCTGGAGACCTATCCGTTGCACCTACCCTTTTCCCGTGTCAGTATTCGAAGAAATGCAAAATGGGGTATGTATCTGGTGTCTTCTCAAACTCATGCAATGCGACTGTTGCTCCAGACGCTTTGAAAATCACGGATATCTTCAACATCGGTTTTCGGTACCTCAGAAATGCTTGTGCACATGGTTGTCCTTTGGCATCGGCTGGTCCCAAACGAGGAACAAGTAATGACCTCTACCGACGCCTTTGATCATCGTGTCACACGCCCTGTTCCTAGCCCGCCGCCCCTTTTGCGCCAGATGCGTCCGAGGCCGTCCAGCACGAGGCGCTGCTGTCGTGGCTGTGGCGGCAGCGAAGCCGCTGCGCCGACGAGCTGATGGTATGGCTGGCGGGCCAGCTGCTGCTCACGCCGGCGGAGCACGACCAGCGGGTCCGGTTCTGCCTGGAGCTGCAGGTGAGCGGAGCCCAGGCCGCCGGCTCTGGGCGGGCCAGCTGCTGCCTACGTCGGCGGAGCACGACCAGCGGGTCCGGTTCTGCCTGGAGCTGCAGGTGGGCGGAGCCCAGGCCGCCGGTCCTAGGGGAAGCCGGATGGTCTGCTCATGCCCAGCCAGCGGGGATGGAGGGATTTGACGGGTGGCTGGAGTGGATTGATTCAATAACAGGTCGCGTCGTTTGGTGAATAGTCTCTTGTCTGAAGTAATCCCTGAAGCCCACGCAAGTTTTAAGGTAGATGTGATATAATTTGTCTAAGTTATCCACATAAACTTAATTTTGCAACCAGTGATTCACAATTCAAACATGAGTTACTAAATCCTCGTAAATTGAAGACAATGCAAGGGGAGCTGGAGTTTTTTTCATTACAGATGTTTGATAGCCTTCCAGTGGCGTGCGCGGAGTGCCGTCTCTTATGTAGTATTGCGACATTACTCCGGTGTGTTATTTTTGTGGCTGGAACAGAACAGCGAAATTGGACGCCACTTATTTTCTCGTCTTGGAGTTGTTTTGCAGAGTAGTGAGCTTAAACACGAGTGGTGCATGCCGATATAATAGCGTAATCTCCAGGCTTGCGCCAGACTTGCACTGTTTTGCGACCTGGCAAATGGTGTTTAATACTGCCCAGAACTGTTTTAAATATGTCTAGAACTATGTGTTTCGTTTCGTATCCTAGAAGCTTCATTTTTTGTGGGAGCGCTATAGTCCTCGCAAAGAGCTCCCGTCTGCAAACTTCTGCGGAACAGCAGTGCGTTGCATTTGGTCAAACGATTCCCTCGCCGCTCCCTATTACCATCCCATCCCATCCCATCCACGAACGTTGCACGTGACCCGTCCTCCAGCCGCACGCGAGCACCGGTAGCGCCAGCCGCGCTGACCCTTGACCCCGTCCGTCGCGCAGGCGGAGCTGCGCGCGCGCTTCCGCACGTGTCTGGTGCAGGCGTTCGGCTCTTCCGTGAGCGGGCTGGGCTTCCACGGCTGCGACCTGGACTTGTACGCGTACATCGACGCCAACGCGCCGGACGCGGGGCTGCCGACCGACGCCGACGAGGCGGACCGGGCGCGCGCCGTCGCCGCGGTGCTGCAGGGCATGCGCCGGCCCGACCTCTGCAGCCGACTGGTGCGCATTCTGCAGGCGCGCGTGCCCATCATCAAGTTCTGCGCCAGGCGGCTGGGTGGCGTGCGCTGCGACATGAGCTTCAGGAGTCCGATGTCGTGCCAGAACTCGCGCCTCGTCGGCTGGTTCATGAAGGCAGGTGGGTGGAGCTGCGGTAGGCGGGTGCCCACCCGATCGTTAGATGGGGTGTCACACGCTGGTGTGCGGGTGCAGACTCCGTGAGAGCTGTGTGCGCGGTGGGACCTCGTTCCATGTTTGCGATGCTATGTGTTTGTGATAATGAAGTTTTGAAGCATATTTGCACAGTTTATCAGTCTTATTTGTTGTCCACTCGGCAGATGCTTGCGAGGTTCATTCCCGTCATTGGGCCTTCCCGTCTCTGGCCTGGCTAAACCTTCGTTATGTTGACCCGCTGGTTTCCCTGCAGACCAACGGGCTCGCCTGGTGGCCGTGACACTGCGATACTGGGCTAACCGCCACCACGTGGCCGGCGGTGACCACAACCCACGCAAGATGTCCAGCTACTGTCTCACCTTGCTGGTCATCACGTTCCTGCAGCAGCTGGACCCACCTTTGCTGCCATCTGTTGCATGGTACGACACGTAGTCCAAGCAATTGCGGCTTAGCGGCGCAATCAGCCCCCGGGTAAATGAGTTGGTGAATCAGATGAGTGAGCAAACGAGCTTTTGCAAGTGAGTTGATGAACCCGTCTGTCGAGCTTGTGTTGTGGGTCGTGACTCAACAGTGTTGATTACTTATGACATCGTGTAGGACATTTACCGGACGCGGCTCGGCATAGCCCTGCCGTCAAGCATACAAGCGGTGTTAGCTCAATCACATTTCTGTCTTTTTCCTCACGGCGTGTGTCACCGCCTTGCTGTAATCCGCAGGCTACAGGCGCAGGTTCCCGAGGTGCTGATAGGCCCGTGGAACGCCGCCTTCGCCCTGGGCGCCCCCTGGCGGTCGGCCAACCAAAGCACAGCCAGTGGCTTGCTCCGCCACTTCTTCCGTTACGGCGCAGATCTCCAGAGTGAGCGGCTGGCTGTGTGTCCGCTGGTAGGCCGCGCCGTGCCGCGCGAGCAGCTCGCCGACCGCCAGCACTGCTACCTGCCGGAGCTGCGCAGGTACTTTGGCTTGGTGGCGGACCACCAGGTGGCACCGCTGGACGCCGGCACGCCGCTGGTGGTACAGGACCCGTTCGAGCTCGACTTCAACGTGGCGCGCAACTACTCTCAGGAGGGGCTGGACCGATTCCGTGAGTGCTGCGCACGGGCGGTGACCATGCCGTTTCACGAGCTGTTCGAAGAGGAGCCGCTGATGAAGACGCGCGGGAAGAAAGCACCACCGGCGGGTGCGGGGCGGACGGACGGCGGCGCTGAGGCCGTGTCCCGCAAGCGCGAGCGCCTGGTGAGCGGTGACGCGAGCGCCGGGGAGGCCGGCACTAAGGTGCCCCGCTCTGCCGAGTTTCCGGAGACCGCCCGGCGGGGACGGTCGGTGGAGAGCACCGCGGAACGGGGGACGCTCGAGTTGGGCCGCGGTGATGTGGACGCCGCGCACGAGGAGTCTAGCAGCGCTGAGCGTGTCTCGGGGCTCGCCAAAGGTGACGGCGCGCAGCTCTCGCAGAGGGGAGACAGTGACGCGAAAGGTGTGATGTGGAACAGTGTTGGTGACGAGAAATCACCTTCGGGAGTCGATGGCACCCAAGTGGACGAGGCGATGGCGGCGCGTGTAGGAAGGAGCCGGGAGCGTCGCGTTACGAACGGGCGGTAGTGGGCGTGCGGCCGCCTCCACGAGTGACGTTGTTCCTGGGACGCCACCAGGAGGTACTGCGAGAGGGGTGGCGGCGTCAAGGGCACCAGACGGTGTCTCCCGGGACGCCTTCGGACGTTCCTCATGGTGCCGATGTGGCGGCGTCTGCAGCCGTCCCGAACGGCAGCGAGGCTGCCGCCGGTGCGAGAAAGAGGACAACCGGCACGGCACCTCCCGAGGGGGGAAGGGCGTCGGCGGTACCCTCCGTGCCCGCGTCTGGCGCGTGCAGCGGTGGGGCCAACGCTGCGTCTACGGCCGTTGCGACGGGCGTCGAACCGTCATTAACGCCCAATGGTGACACAGCAGCTTCAGGACCGGTGGGAGCCTCCAGCGCCACACCGCCATCTTCGGAGCGCTCCTCTGTATCGGAGGTGGTGCGTCTGCACGCGGACCACACCCTCTTGAAGCGCGTGCTGGCCGACTTCGACGCGCCGCCCAGCCGGGTGGTGTCCGTGCCTCTTACGAGAGGCGGGCGGGCACCGACGGGGCCCGCGGAGGCGCGTCGCTTCGCCGACGCCTTCGCCCGCTTCCTGCACGCCCTGCTACGGCGCGTCATGCTGTTCGACTGCGTGGCCATGTCGTTCGAGGAGCTGGACGTTAGCGCGGACGTAGTGCAGGGCTTCTCCTGCCACGTCCACCTGCCCACGTGGGAGTATCGCAAGAAGGCTGCCGGCCAGCTCGTCGGCCGCGAGAGCGGCATCGAGTTCGAGATTAAAGTCACCCACATGGCGCTGAAGCTGCAGAGCTCGCCGGAGAGGACGCCGCTGGCTGCCTTCACGTGCTATCTCGTGCTGGAGGGGACGACGGCCAACGTGTGCTTCTACCCGGGCGCCACAGTCACTGCCGGCAAGAACTGCCACGCGTTCGTGCCGGCATTTGTCTCGGAGCTGAGTCGCAAAGTAGACTACGCAGTGCTGTTTGGGCCTTGAGGGCTGCCTAGACTTGGTGGAGAGCCGCTGCGTGCCACCGCGTGTCTGTTCAGTGCTGTGATCTGGCGTGAAGAAGAGAGAGAACCAAGACGTATCCCGTGTTGTTGGAGGGCACACTCTTGACACCATTTCGGTTGTCGGTTTGAGGCATGCGCAGGCCGGTGACTGTTGTGTCAAATGGTGGACATTTGTTTTCCTATGTTGGTGTTCACATCACATGCAGCCCTCAACAACGTTCAGGGACCGCACAGAAACACGTTTCAACCAGCAAAATCTACGTAGAAAATTAACATACCTAAAATTGTTTTGCAGTTAGCTACGCTCTTTGATCTAGTGGCCTCTCCATATTTGCACGCGTCTTCTTCCCGTTCTCCAGGCGGGCACGGGCGCGAGGGGTTGGGGGTGAGAGCACTATTCCAGTGACCCCAGCTGAAAAGCTAGCCGTGCAGAATAGCCTTAGCGCGGCTTTAAAAGGAAAAGGGAGCGTTGTCGACCACGGAACGCATTTCGTTGCTTTCTGGGCAGGGTGCGTAAATGCCCCGCGGAAGGGACGCGGCACGGCTAGTCGATGCAGTGCAGAAGCTAGTTTTGACGTCGCAGCTAGTCAGTTTCGAAGAAGACTGGCCAGTCGCCGGCGCGTCATTTCGTCCAGTGTAACAGCCGGTGGTGCGCCGGTCAAAACAGGCCCAAGGTCATAACAGCCCGGCTCGCGGCGCTCTCCCCGACAACTCGCGTAGCCATCGCGGTATGCAACGCCAGCCAGTACAGCTCACGATCAGAACCGCCCGGAGTCCCAGTCATCTGGGACGGACACCACATCCCCGCCGGTCCGCCACATCAGAGTCACGTTGGCCATCCCCAGCCCACACCCCGGTCCCAGCAGACCCGGGCCTGGACCCGGACCAGGCGAGACAGCCGCCGACGCCCTCTCCAGCGCAGGCGGCCAGTCGCTGCGACGTCCAGCGTGGGCTGCCGCCAGGGCCGCCGCCACAGCTTCAGCCCCGCGCGGACGTGAGTGCCGGAGCCGACTCACACGCCTCGCGCCCCGGGCGCCGGCTGGGACGGCCCGCTGGCGTCCGGTATTAGCGAACTTTTGGATCCAGCTCCAGCGGCTCTTGGCTCCGGTGAATCGGTTACATTTGGGTATGCATCGTACTCTGCGCCACATGTCTTACAAGCATCGGACTCAAGAGTAAGGATGCAATTTGGACGTCGATCGTGCCCGAACTCATTTCGTATGTCACCGACTGCGATGCTCGATCAAGCGGTATATCTTATGAAAGAACACGTGAAGAAATAGTATGATGTAGAGCATATGGATGAGTGGGAACCGACTTTGCCTCATCCTCGAGCTGCTCGACTCGGACCCGTGCTTGTCAGGCGCCTGTCACCTCAGCGGATCCTATGTAGTCTGCGACATGCGTCACAGTCCGCAACAGTTATCACAGTATGCGACAGGGGCCACAATATGCGACAGCTATCATAGTCCGGAACAGTCACCGCAGTGTGCGACAGGCGTCACAGTCCGTAGCAGTCATCACGATATGCGACAGGCATCACAGTCCGCAACAGTCATCATAGTCCGCAACAGGCATCACAGTCCGCAACAGTTACCATAGTTCGCAACAGGTATCACAGTATGCGACGGGCATCACGGTCCGCAACAGTCATCTCAGTCCGCGACGGGTGTCGCAGTCTACGATAGTTTTCACAGTCCGCGATGGCCTGAACAGTCTGCGACAGCCATCACAGCACGTGAGGGTCATTGCAGTCTGCGGCAGTCATCACAGGGCGCGATGCCGCCGCCTCTCATGCGCAGCCAATTGCACTGGAGCGTCGACGACGGGATGCGCAGCAGCAGTCGGCCGCAGATGACGTGTGGTTTAGGCCGTTGCCCGGCACGCTGTTGCGGCTGAAGACTGCGCTTGTGGCGACCTGGCTGGTGGAGTCTCTGGAGCAGCACGAGGCGGGTGTAACTGCACAATGGTTCCAAGAAAACCTGTTCTGTGCCGATCCCAATTCTGAATGAGTTTCGGTACTCTAGCGATGAATGGCGTTCGAGCATATGCCTCCGGTGCGCTTGCCTTTCCAATGCCAACCGCTCAGGAATTTCGTGGCTGAGATCCTTTGCTGGTTTCGCCGACAACAACTTCTGTCGTAGCGTCTTTATGAGCACATTGCGACGACTTCGCCGAGTCGCACCTTCCATAAGCCCATAAAGTTTATCCTCGGCGTGGATGTGATGTATTCCCATTTTTACAGAGCATTTCAGGCTCACCTTTACGAACTCGGCGCCCACAAGCAGCTTGTTTCGCGAAATGGAACGTTATAATGATATCAAATTCTTCCTAGCTCGTCATGCCAATCAAAAACCGGTCACCAAATAGTTTACCTTTAACAAAGTACAACGGCAAGCTGCTATATGTGGCTGCAAGGCACACTATGCATATAGGTGAGACAGTATTAATAGCCTTATTCCTCTTACAATATGCAGAATAGAGAGAGATGTGATGCTTCGGCTAAATGCCTTTATCAAAACGCATATCAGTAGTAAATTCAGAATTGCCGATTGGCAGTTGGCAAATTTACACTTACCGCCGATATTTGTTTCCATGTAGGCATGTAGTCGAAATATTACATCTATCTCTCCACTCTCTTGGGTATTCTACGACGAATAAGGCTATGAATACGGTCTCATCGAAATACAGTCGCTCTCCATTTGCAATCTAGTTTCAGTTTCAAATCAATCTTAATCAACGAATCACTTTTTGTGCCACATAATACTAGAATTCAGGCTCAAGTTAGGACGAAAATGCGGCTTCATGTTGAACAACTTAAGAAAAACGCAATACCGAGTAGGTGAATATAAGTATACATGTTAAACTCACGGATAAATAGGCAAGAACGCTACAAGAAAGGGCCAAAACACGAGCACATAATGATATTTGGATCAGCAAACATTTCTAACACCACCACAGCCATCTCTCGGGGCACTGAATGACTACAAGAGAACACTACGGTGGCAATTCCGCACGGCTAGTTTGGCAACACCTCAATGTCATACAAACGTTCCATGACGCAGTCAATGACGTATTGAGGAGCATATCTCCTAAGAAGAGAACTTTTGTGGTCTTGAGCAGTCCTTTGTACTCAAAAGCATGCCAACTGTTATAAGTGAGTTTGTTTCATCATATCTGATGCTGGCTTAAATATCATCAAACGTGAAGCATTCCCTTTCATTCTTATAAAACATCAAATCCGAGCCCGTACATTGTTATTTCGTGCATTTTTGGGAATTGGGCAAAATAGCGATGAACGTCCAGCACCCATTTGCCTGATATGTGAACGAAATCGACTTAAGGCTTTGCTACCAGCTTGTCGAGCGAATGGGTCGACCACCGGTTACTCCACCCGTTGACCTGTATGCTGCCGAGGGCGTCCGCCTGAACCTTGATCGTCGATCATAAGGGAGAAATGGCGATGAACGTCCACCAACCACTCGCCTGCTATGTGAAAAAGCACCCACTCAGCAAGCTCTTCAGTTTACTTTCATTCCGGTCGAGCTTTACTGCCGCACTGTGAACGAGTGGGCCGGCCACAAATCACTCCACCCGTTTTTCCTGTCTGCTGTCGAGGACATTCGCCTGAATCAGGACTGCTCCGTACAGCGGCTTTGTGCTGCGTTACAGCCTAAGCCTCCAGGACTGAGCTCTGAGAGCTAAGGCGTGCTGGGAGTGAAAAGACTTTATTTATGCTGTCATTGTACGTTTGATTACTGTGGTGAGGTGTGAGTGCTGGTGAGGGTTAGCTACTGTTAAATAGAAGCTCTGGATTTGAAATATTTATCTTTGCCTGACTCGCGGCAAGGGCTGGTACAAGTGCGGTCGTCAATAGTAGAACTTTCACGCAAGGACTTAGAAATCTGCTAAACGGGGGTCTCTGGCAATGTTTTAAATCCCACCAGTTTTTGTGAGCTCATAACTTCGTCGACCACATGCACCGAACGGCTGTAGGATTATGGAAAGTTTCATCAGAACTTCAAGGAGCTGCCAACTGCTAACACGGCGTGGTTTAGGGTCCTGGATGTCTGGAGTTCATTTAGCGAGGTTGTGTAACACAAGTTCAGCATTCCAAGATTTGCAATTTGAGTTGCGTTCCCAGTCCTAAAAAGACAAAATGAGCTCGTCCCTAACAGCATGGAGCCGAGGTACAGGCCGCCGATGCTATCAATTTCCTGCCAAGGTAGCCGGTCTGATCTTCATCTCGGTGGTTTTGAACGAATAGTGATGCCCCTTCCAGCCGGTCCAGGATACACCAATCTCCGAGCGGCCGCCGTCATCGCGAACCGTCGGCATTGCTCCGCGCAGGTACAGTGCATTCAAATTTGAGCGATGACACGACCCGTACCACCAACCCCCCTTGAACTTATCGGCACAGTGAGAGTACCAGACATCGTTTTCTCGGTCATGCGTGCTGAACTGCTGGTTTGAGTGGTAGGTCAGGGAGTCACCAGCGTCGCCGGAGTAGGCGGACAGCTGCAGTCGGTACTGGTCCGCCTCGTCGGCGATGCTGAAGGAGCCGTACTGGGCATGGCGCCGCTCGCCCTCGAAGTCCTCCAGGTCAACGCGCATCGCCTGTGGCTCGCGGGCGGTCAGCCGGTGGATCAGCTCGTTGCCGAGCCAGAACTGGCCCGACACGTTCCCGAAGCCATCACGGTAGCTCTGCCAGTCGCGGAAGAAGTCGATCTGCACTGGGTCGTCCTGCCGCCGCTGGAACACGGTCCAACCCCCACCGGCCGTCTCCATGTCGCAGTATACCTGCACCGGCGACTCGTCCGGCGCCAGTCGCATCGGGTACTGCCCGCTGACGCCGATGCCGAGCGACACCAGCTCGCTGCAGTCGCGGATGGCGCAGCCTTCGACGTCTTCCAGCGCCGACGACGAGCAGACGCAGACGCCGGCCTCGCAGGTAGCGCCTGGCTCACCCTGCCAGCACTCGGCGGCGCTCAGGCAACGCTCGCCCAGCGCGGCGCGGCCGTCGCGCACGAAGGCCGCCACCGCCGTGGTGGTGGCGGTGCTGTTGCCGCGCTGGCGGGCCAGCCGGCAGGAGAGCTCGCCGCCGGCCTCGGCCAGCTCGGCGGCAGCGCAGTCGCGGTCGGCCAGACACAGGTGGCGGCAGTGGCAGGCGGAGCTGGCCGGCTGGCTGTCGTACACGGCGTCGGCCGGCGGCGACCAGTCGACATGCGTCGCACGCCAGTACTGCAGCGTGCTCTCCCAGGTCACGTTAGGTGGCGGTGAGGAGGCGGCCGTCACCCGCACCAGCAGCGGCACCAGCAACAGCGTCGACACGCGGGCTCGCACGTCTGAGGAGAGAATCGGACGGCGGGTTATTCCGGCTGCATAAACGTGTGGGTATAGTTTAACAGACCGTCCGTGAAAGAGCATTAGAGAATCTCGCACTATGATCTCTCAATGTGTCAGCGTTCCGAATAAAAACATTGCCTGGTCATCTTTTCTGAGAACGGCACAACCATTTAAAAGAAGCTTGCATTCTCCTGTGTTGCCAAGGTCTTCCGTCATTTCCTACCTCCCCGGGTTCTCACAGCGCTTTTAGTTTTGTAACCGGCAATGCGCATTGAAAGTGGCGTTTACGGCATGAACGGTGCGTCGCAGCGGAAGGCAAACAATAAACATCACACTGTCACAATTTTTTGATGCCACAACTTGATGGTCTTTGTCTAAATGTCGATAGTAAATAACATTTCAAGAACTGTTTGAACCAGTACAGAACGACCTAGTCTTGGTCGCATTGTTGGCCAGGACATCTGTGGGGAGAGTTGTATCCTATGATTTCAGTTTTAGGCGCAAACCAGGTTCACTTGTTTGTTCATCTTGTTCATCACATCAGTATACAAGGTGTGAAATAACTAGACGCTGGCACGGCGCACAGAGACAAAGGAAACAAACGCCTACCTTCAATACAGGAAGACTCTTCCACACGCAGCTCGGGCGAAGCTGGCGCCACCTAGTCGATGGGAGATCCATGCCTGCCGCTTCTTATGCAAAATTTCAGGACAATTAGATATGATACCGGTGTGCTATTAACGTGAAAAAAACAAGACAAAGATTATGCGTATACGAACGGTTTGGTCTTGCCACGTTCTTGTATTTTCCAAAAAGGTGGGAAAAGGGGTCACCCAACGCACAATCATCGCCTGTAACAGTATAGTGCCCCTTCTGAAACCTTTCAGTTTGGCTGACTTGCTTTGAGTCTTGTTCGCATGCTCGGCAACAGACGACTCTGTTTATATGCCACTTGAAAATAAAATGACCACTACCGCTTGATGCGGAAATGATGTAATATTACGTGTTAATCAACCAATGAGAAACGGCCACGACATCGTTCGGGAGCAGTGCCAGAAGATTAAGCCAATCAGAGAAAGCAAGTTTGGAGCTGGTTGGTGAAATGGCTGCATAGTTTGGTGCTGGGAATTACTTTTGCAATGGAAGTATTGGCTTACATTTCTCATATGGTCCCAGGGAGAAACGAAGACGCCATTATTAAAATTTTTGGCAGAATAGATAGCTTGGTTTTATGGCGTGTTTCCAAAGATGGTTCAACATCCCGACGATTTGCTCTAGGTCGCGACTAGCCGCGCCAACTGGCTGCACATAACCTGGTGGGACGCCGATGAGGCGGCAGGAACTGGCGGAACGTCATATGAGGGATTCCGGGCCGTGGGCCAGGCCCACAAAGGTGGGTCAGCTCCGCTCTTGCGCCAACTGGAAGCCCTCTCAGACAATGCCCAGCGCTACGTCGGCCCGAGACCACCAACACCCAGCAGCCTTCTTCGTGTCGGCCTGAGGCCTGGGGACGCTTTCTCCAGGGGGCGCTGTTGTCGTCGCCGTTGTCGATATTCCCTCCTCCCTATCCCCATCGGTCTTTCGCCGACCGGCACAAGTGGGCCGCTAACGGTCGGGCCCGATCTCTCTGTCTGGTGGCATCACGTGGACCTGAGGTTCCACGACATGCAACCAGCGTCCTAGAATTTCCGACTTGGGGTGTAAAGTAACACCATATGAGGAGGAATTTTCACTCCTTTTCTCTATATTTTACGTGAATTTTTCACTACTGCCTGACATTGTCTAATCACACATGCCACACCCCTATTTCCCTTTCTGAGGTTTTCAGATGTCATCCAAAACCGAGCTCACTTGAAACCACCAAGCATAAACGAGGCTCTACAGAACATGGACACCTATGGCTATGTCCTGCTTCACCTACATCTGAACCATGTCTATGTATGCACAGAGCAATGGCGCCAGGTACCTCGAAGCCCATGAACCCCAGTGACTCCAGCCGCTTGCACGCATTAAGTTTGGTTTGTTTACAAAGTGCATCACAATCGGCAGCTGTGTGCCAAAAGCAAGTCTTTCCACGCATCACCGATTTTTTTTTTGTCTCACCACCACACCACGAAAGCAAAGCCTGGTGCAAACACCAGCAAGGCCTGGTAGATAATTTTACTCCACATATTTTTCCCAAAGAAACTTGGCCACTAAATTGTATCACTCCCGAAATGCAGGAGAAAAGCTTCAAAAAATGACTTCTAAATTACATTTACAAGAGGAATTTCACCATTTAAGCAATCATATTAACAGACGTTAAGTCAAATCAGCTGATTACAAAATGTTGCCAAAGGAGTACCAGTCTTAAGCGCGGCATCAACTTATTGGTGTTAATAATTTTGTGTGCCCATTACACTGTCATGGAATTGCTATGCTTTAATGCGTTCCGTTTCAATTTAATGGCCTAAGATGTTAAAAAACAAAACAGTTTTGTCAGGTTTCCGATATTACGTCCATGCCAACTTGAAATAGATGTCTTTGTTTGCTGAAGCATCAGTCACGAGCTCAGAAGTTCCGTCTTCTGTGAATTGATTTTTTCACTCCCGCACGGCCTTTTTGCGATGTAATTTTTCATTCCCACCCTAGTTCAAAAGCGATTCTACCTCCCAGCATGCAACACTGACACGACACCAGGACATTGCCGCCGCGTGCGTCATAGATGGTTGCGTGCAGCAGAGGCGAGGTGCGACCGTCTGCCCTTCCGTGCCTCGCCTGCACCGGCGTTTTCCAGCCCCTTTCCCACAGGAAGCAGTCGTCCCTCGGTGACCGCGTCGACGCAGGCCGGTCACGCCCGTCGTGCGTCTGCTGTGTGAGCCTTTATGACCCTTCGGCCCCGTCGCCCGTCCGGCTAGCGCTGGTAACATGAGTGTAGAAACTTAAAACATTGCTATATTTTGCTCTGGCCATCACAAGAAAGCTAATAATGGATTGCTGAATTCATTAAATGTGTTTATATAGTAATTTTGCCCATTTTATTTTTCCAGTGCAGTACGCCAGTTTCGCTCTTAGGTGTAGGCTGCTGGTCGAGTAGTGCTTAATGCGCCTGCGTCAACCGCTGCGCGGCAGGGAAACTAGAGGCACTAGGTTCGATTCCTCGCGATGCCCGCCATTCCTGCCGGGGTGAGAGGCACGCGACGCCATATAGCCTTAGCAGCTGAGTGTGTCGTAAGGCTTCAATGACAATATGACTCTTTCACTATGTGGCAGACAAATTTTGCTGGATGATTATCGATTTACGGGAGCCAGGAGTATGAAGACTGTGATTCGCGGAAAAAGCTTATTATAGCGTTTACAATGTCCTGTTCGGCACGCAATGGGTGAGCAATGTGGCATGCTTTGCTGTTCATATCATGCAGACGCAAAACCAATGCACTGTTTTGTTTTTTTACCTTTGATTGTCATCAAACGACATCTAATTGGTGCCAATAAAACGCTTATTACCTTCTGTTACGCTATGTTTTTATTAAATTATCTAGGTGAAAAGCTGGAGAGACTCAGCCGAACTGATGCAAAACACAAAACATTTTGGAACATCTGCGTAGGGATTTCCAAAAGAATTATTTTTTGTGTGGCCATTCTGGTAGACCCAAAGTGGTTTGCCGAGTTGGGAGCATTGAATTGTTATTATGTCGATCTTGTTTTGCGAGTGAACCAGGTCAGTGTGGCTCACTGGGTCATACGTTGTGTTGATTTTGTATCATGTAATTTGTTAAGTGCATTTGCGAGGAACATTATTAACATAGATAAGGTAATAGTAATGGCGTTATTCCTCGGAAAAAAGCCAGAGAAAAAATCGATTGAAGGTGGCGCTTGCTTGCGGACACTCCTGAGGACGGGTCTCGAAATAAACTAAAAAATAGTTGTTTTCCGAGTCCCTAAATTATCAGGCCGTGCCTAAAATGTTTGTTCACAGCAGAGCGGACACGTGTGAGTGTCATATATGTAGGGTTGAGACCTATCATTCCCACTTCTTTGACGCCTTTTGAACAGGAAATTACAGACCTTTCCGTAGCAATTAATTTGCAGATTTTGGACCCAACATGGACGGATGTGGGTCATACCACTCCGGTCCTTATTCTTTGCGCATGCTTCATTATTTAGACATGAAAATTCCAGCATTCCTGCTCTATTTCGGGAACCTCTGATGAAGTTTAAAGGAAAACGCGCGTTCATGATAAATTCAGTTCATAAAGCACACGGAATGTTTTAGTGCATATCGGCAAGCAAGACCGGGACCAGGCAAATGGAGGCTTTGCATGCTTGCACACTACAATGCATTCACAGAAGACGGAAAAGGCCACTTGTTTTTCCTGCCAAGCAATATTTTTGCTTTCTGCCCATAAATCGTCCCTGCAATGTCACAGCCATGTTTGACTTTCATATAACCACTGCACAAATGTGTGAAAATTTATGGAGGAAGGTGTTCCATGGGCAGGGTGATCTAGATAAGACAGAAGTGCTAGCCTTATTCCTCGGAAAAACCGGGAGAATAGATATATGAGTTGGTTGATATTTTGGCAACATGCCTTTATCGAAACAAAAGCAGGAGTAAATTTTCACTTTTTCAGTTTTTCACGGAAGTGGAAAATTCACACCTGCTTTTGTTTCGATAGCGGCATGTTGTCGACACGTGAACCAAACTTTGTCTCCATTCTCCTGGTTTTTCCGAGGAATAAGGCTAATACTAGTCTCATCTATGTGAATAATGTTCCTCGCTAATGCAGTGAACAACTTACGGCATGGTGACCTGTCTCAAAACGTCATTAATTCTTCAAACTCTTCTCTATGACCTCTATTTCGACGATGTTTGAAATGCTTGGTGTCGAAAATCGAGGAAGCTGTTTAGAAGATCGAATAACGGTTCTCCCGTCAATATTGATCGAAGGTTCCCGAGATCTCGGGAGAGGGGGATATTCCGCCCTCGCCACAGGTTAACTTAATTGTTACAGCCCGCAGGGAACAGGGTACATCGCACGTTTTTGGCTACGGTTAGCTGTACACCGATACATTTAGAGTTTGCAGGTCGTGCCTCTTTCCACACCTGTTTCTCAAAGTTACCAGCCAGCATTGCGTGTGCACGGCTATGGGTCGTACCATTGGTAGACTCGTCGGAACCCAACGTCAAAGAAAAACCTCAAAGTCTACTGAAGCAGATAAGCTGAGCGACATGTACATGGTACCACTCACCCGTGCGCGGCATGTTGCGTGACCCAGCACACGTCGACGCCGCCAGGCACTGACTGCCGAGCCGGGCCGGTGCACCCCGCTCATTGCAAAGCACCGCACGACGTCCACTCAGCGGCGACATGGCCGCCTCATGTGCGCCACTGTTCCCATGTTGTGTCGCAGCCTTGGATACGTGTCGGTCCCTCTAATAGCGCACTCATTTACAGGCTGGCGGCGGTGGTTGGCGGGTTATCAGGTGATGCTAATCTTAATGGCATTTCGAGCCAAAAGTCGTGAAGTGATTTGTGCTGGTGGTGAAGTCGATTTTGAGCCTGACATTTTCTATGGCTCGGCAAAGTCCCCTCTCTCACGCGGTGCAAACTAAAGACTTGACTTTTCAACATTTGAAGCCGCCAACGTCTGACGTACAGGAGCCGCAGGGCTTTTTGCTGTGCTGTGGGCCAAACTTCGTGGGTTTTGAGGGTGAAAAAAATTAGCAAAGCGAAATAATGCATTTTGCTGCATCTACGCAGCTTCTCAGAGACCTGGAATGCAAATGCTACGACCTTGAATAGAGGGAAAAAATCAGTAAAGCCAGGATTTTCCTGGTTATATAAGGGGCATGCTTCAAGGTCATGGACTTAAAACCTTATCACAGTATGTGGCAAGCATCACATTCCGCAACAGTCATCTCAGTCCACCATTCACCACAGTCCGCGACGAGTGTCGCAGTCTACGATAGTTTTCACAGTCCGCGATGGCCTGAACAGTCTGCGACAGCCATCACAGCACGTGAGGGTCATTGCAGTCTGCGGCAGTCATCACAGGGCGCGATGCCGCCGCCTCTCATGCGCAGCCGATTGCACTGGAGCGTCGACGACGGGATGCGCAGCAGCAGTCGGCCGCAGATGACGTGTGGTTTAGGCCGTTGCCCGGCACGCTGTTGCGGTGGAGGCTGCGCCTGCGGCAATCTGGGTGTAGGAGTCTCGGGGGCAGCACGAGGCGGGTGTAACTGCACAATGGTTCCAAGAAAACCTGTTCTGTGCCGATCCCAATTCTGAATGAGTTTCGGTACTCTAGCGATGAATGGCGTTCGAGCATTCAGAAAAGCTTTCGGCCAATAGTTCGGGCGTTCATGAGAGTGAGTCAAACTGGTTAGGACGGGTTGCCGATCTGAAACAAGGTAGCAGCGGTTGCAAATTCGTCAGAGATGATGCATAGATTGCTTGTACATCTACTCGAAAATTTTTCGATAAAGGTTAGATACAATAGTTGACTTGAGATGAAAGTGTTCAGATATAACACCAAAGCAATATATTGCGAACTGAATGCAATATGCACATAGGGTCAAGCGTGCATGCGTTTTTAAAGTGCTGCATTTTGCATCTGATTGCAGTTTTATGCGATTACGTTATGCAGTTTTAACATCTTACAGCCCTGCCCTGGTTAGGGCTTGGTTAGACGGGGCAAAATCACCCTCCCTCGTTGGTTACGCTGCATTTCGCGCAACGTTACAAAACATACAACTTCCTTATGGCCCCTTATGCTGTCAAGAGGCGTAAAACAAAGACGGGCGGGTCGCTTATCACCACAGGCAGCAACGGTAGTCGGCTTTCAGGCCTTAAGATACAAAAAAGAACAATGGCATGATTTGCAGCCACGCCTGGGCCAACGTCACGCTGTGCAGCCCCTACCCCTTCCCCTTGCTACAACACGTTTACGTTCCAGCAAGCCCATCCCCGCCTCTTTTCATGCACACGCAATATAATGCCTGTATCGACGGGCCATATCAGGTTAAGCGAAACAAAATCAAAAGTGGAAGGTACAGCTACTGAAAAGGAGCCTGATACCTTCAACAAGCGTGTGCAGAATTGAGACGCTTCTGTGAAGCGTAGGCATAGGCACCCCAGCGTTAAATGAAGCGCTGCTTCGTGCGTCAAGCGCTGCAGAGTCCTGCAACGTCAAGTACTGCAGAGTCCTACAACGTCAGGTGCTGCAGGGTCCTATAACGTCAAGTGCTGCAGAGTCTTACAACGTCAAGTGCTGCAGAGTCCTACAACATCAAGTGCTGCAGAGTCCTACAACGTCAAGTGCTGCAGTCTTACAACGTCAAGTGCTGCAGAGTCCTACAACTCAAGTGCTGCAGAGTCCTACAACGTCAAGCCGTTGCGGTCGCTGCTTCACAGCAAGCGAAACACGCCTCGCCAGAAGGGGCGATGGTAACTGTGCTGAGGTCACGGTGGATGCGGGAATTTGTCAAAGGAATTCGAAAACCGAAGTCCTGAAGGATCTGGTCCGTTCAAGAGCTATATTGTGGTCACTGGGCTACACTCTAACCTGATCATGCTTATTTTTAAATCTTCATATTTTGGGCACTAGTATCTGAAGGATCCTCACGTTGAAATTGGTCAAAACTAATGAGGGATATTTTCCCTGCAATAGAGAAGCCATGATCTCACCCCCTCCACCTTCTACAAGGCCCTTTATTGGCTGCCGTGACATAATGAGTACATGCTTGATACCGATGCAATAATAGATGTCCACGCATGACCGAGCGGGTATCTTTGGAAGAATCACACTCTCAGAGTGGCATGCAATATCCCAACATGAGATTGAGTCATGAATGATGCTATATCACCCGAGCTGTCGGACATGTCTGAATATTACCACACTCAAAAGAAATTGCGCTGCTCTCTTACCACCATTCTACCTGTTTACTCCGTGCTGGCTGGCGTTCGACTACCACTGAATGGTCTGATGATGAATGATGAGTAGGAAACACGTGACCAAGTTCATAGTAAGGTTGCATCGGCGGTCATCAGTACCATGCCCAGACGGCTTCGACGATGTATATGCGATGCCCATGTGGGCCTCGTCTGGCGAGATTGCATTATAATGGTGGTCCTGGCTGCGGTCCTGGCTTCCATACCGGTCCATTATCCCTCACAAATCGTGCCCCTGCGAGGCGTTTATTTTCGCCATTCACCTGGCCCATTTGGCCACCATTGCAATGTTCATACAAGGTGAGCGCAAAGGTTCCTTTTGATCCCTGTCACGCCAACAGACCACTATTTACCAATGTTTACAACCTTTGGACCGTTCTGCCATTTGAGCGGTCATGCATCAGACATAAATAGGCTCAATAAATGCTGCAGCTGAACCCACCGTATTTGTTGCGGAACATCACGCGCTCATTATGGTTTGCTGGGCGTCGGGGCGCCATTTGCGGTGTCATTAGACCGTCGGCGGACATAATGTGTCGGTGCGGTCTCTGATATGTTGAGTGCTCTACGTCGTTGGAAAGTTGCAAAATGAATTAGCAGAAAAGCGGTCGGAAGGTGTGGCAAGAGTTACGTCGATACCTCGTTGCGTCACATACTTTCATGTCGTACACTTATCATACGTGAATCATGCCTGGTGGGTTGGGGTGCTACACGTTTGAAAAACTGTTGATAGGCGTATGGCACATCATGCAAAGGGTTTCAAGAGGAACTATCCGCAGAAAAGTCTCGAGGAAGTCTTCAGGGCAACGAGACGGAAAGAGACTACCATATTGGAGCAGGACCATGGTTGCTGGAGGACCTCGACGCCGGGCCTTGCAGTCATCAGTCCGGGCACGACGGCTCGCATCACACACGATGTGAGTCCACAGGCTGTCGTCCCTCGTCCTAACCGGACCATGGACGTTTGTGCGCCCCAAAGCTGGTCCCTTGACCCCTCCCCGCGGATGGACGTGGGCCACAGCGTGCCTCCTTCCCTCCGTGTGGCTGATGATTACGGGGGGAGGTGACATGTTGGACGGATCCCAACGCTTGCGTGTCCCTGTGAACGGACGTCGGGGCGGCAAAAGGTGACTAACCCGGCATTGGCGTGGGTCAAATCTGCCCGCTGTCAAACATTCGCGATTTTTCAACAACACTCTGAGATATCGAACTTTTTAGCAGCTGTCAATCTATGAGTTCTGCGCCTTGTGTCAGCCTAACAATTGTCAGACAGTAGGTCATAGGTCATATAGGTAATATATCAATAGGTCATATAATATAATATATGACCTATTGACCTATATACTGACCTATATGACAATCAATAGGTCATAGGTCAATAACAATAGGTCAAGTGGAAGTGTGTCAGAGAGATGCCATGGTTGCTGATTCTTGACAATAGCGCTTAGCGGTAGGCAAAGTGACACAGAAGCCTAATGAAGGAGCTTGTTTGTTAAAGGCGAACGGGAAAGTGGGCATATAAGTCCATCATTCATATACGTTGTTTCCATTTTGCACGTCGAAATAACCGTATGTCAAATAGCGAGAATATTCATAAAAAGTACATTCAATATTGTTTGGCCTGGGATTGAAAATTATGAAAACATGAGAGAATGTGTCCCAGAATTGACTACGAAGCATGCCTGTACCAAGTTTCAAGCAATTATCCGTAAAAATGACTGAATCATGGCCTGGAAGACATCGCAGCGCTTGTCGCCCGCGCCCAGGGGGACCGGGGCCCGCGGCGGCGGACGGCGGGGCCCGGGTCTGCGCGGCGGCGCCGTGAAGGCCCAGTGGAAGCCGTTTATCCGTTTCACGCGCAAACCGGTGACCACTTGACTGACAGTGGGGTTAAGAGGCATCAGGATGCGCCGTCGGCAGGACTCTGGCGTCAAAGACAATGCGAGGGTCGCTCCCATGCGTAAACGATGCGAGATGAGATGACAAACACCAACCTGCAGTCTTCAACGGGAACTGCCAATGATTTGGGAAACGTGGTCGGACGGCACTCGCGCCTCGGTCATTAAGATGACCGACGCTGACACGTGCAGACGTGATGCCCCGCCTTGTCGTGCCTCTGACGCCGTCACAAGCGGCCGATATGCTCTCCAATTTGTCCGATGAAAGCGAAGACGACCAGACAGGCCACACCTGCAACACGATTTTTCTTTCGCATATTGGAATGAAGCGTGGACACCTTACTGGATAGTCTGGGTTTCCATTACAAATCACGCCACTGAATGTGCATCCAACCGTTCATTCATCATCGAGTTCGTGCACTTGACCCTGACCTTAGACAGCTTATGAAAAGTAACAGCTCTTGCTCACGTGTCTGGTACCGCTAATTGCGGCCAAGCTCTCCCACATCGCGTTTAGCTGGTTCAAATTTGACGGAAGTAAATAGACCCAAATCACCACACAGACTGATGATTCAGCTTTTGATATTTTCACGATACGTGACCTTGGCTCTAGGCAGGGACGGATCCCGGATTTCGTCAAGGGGGAGGTGGGGGGGGGGGGGGGGAGGGGCACACAGCATTGTGCAGCCCCTAGATCCTGGGGCCCCTCCCAAAATTCTTGTATTCCGGTATGACTGAGTACAAAATTGCCTAGCATTCAGTATGCATTAAGAGCGTGATGCACAAGTATAACATGTATTAAAAATTAATTAACCAGCGGAAACTGACGTAGGCTAAGGCTAAGTCGCCAAGGGAGATCGCCTTCCTGTGACCTTGAACTCGTGTGCATGAAGTAATTTAGTCAGGCCCGTACACATGGGCAGGCGAGACTCCTTGGCGCTCGCAAGCACACGTGGGGCTTTCGGCAACAAAAAAGAATCCTTCTAACTTCATCGAAAGAGCCCACGACGAATGTGGAGGGCCCCGAAGCAATCAAGAGTGTCTCGGCCGATTAGGACTTAGGCCCGGTGCGGTGGTGGCATAATGGGTGGCGTGCCCGACCCTGCACATGCCGGTCTGGGGCCCGAGCCCCGGCCACGCGACCACCGCATCCCACGTGATCTTGATTAAGCATTCGTCACGAAATATACCTGCCGGTCTGTGAGATGCAAAGCCCCAAATAGTGTTATGAGCATCTATGCCCCCGTCAGTGGCGTGAGCTCCCCTATAACTTAGGAAAGCTCAAGACCAACGAAGGCGGCACAGTGAAAGCAAGCTTACCCACATGCCCACAAATTAACCCATCGTTGATTAAATGGTGCAGAAAATTGAGTAATGCACCAGCGATGCATTATTTGTTTTTCCGCAAAGGATTTTCATCATGGTTTACTGCCCAGCCACAGTAGTTCAATGATGGTAATGGATACGTGGCCCCATTAGCCCCGATTTTGGTGGCAATGCAGTTAAGTATGCAATGGTATTACATGTAAGCAAGTATTAATGCAGCTAATGCGATGCAGTGCACACAATCTTTTAAAGGGGCTGATTCTACTAAACATTTCGCATTAATTCCACAGGCCCCGTGTTTCCCATGTCCACAGGCGCCGCTTGAATACCTGCGCATTGCCGGTATCGAAACATGTATCTCACAAGGAGCCATAATAGTGTATTTTGGTAGCCGTTCGGCCTACACGAATGTTGCCCTGCGTCCAAATAACTTCCCCATTAACACATTCAACGACGAAAATTCTGCGCGCTCGGCGGCGTCCGACGACAAAGGTCGGCGCAAAACTTATTCTGACTGGTGTGGTGTAGCCGTCAGCTGATATGGGTTATGACGTCACGAGGTTCTACAAAATTTATGCTCCTTGACATGATACATGCAGCCTGGATGTCCAACTGAACCGGCCTAGAGCACATGTAACCCTGAAATGAAATGGAATGCATCGGGCCCGCTATCAATAAGAAGTTTTTGATGTGGGCATGTTCACCTTACTTAGAATGTGAGATGTGTATTAGTTATATATATATATATATATATATATATATATATATATATATGTTCATTCATCTATTTATATGTGTGTGCATAACGTTTTTGCGAAACGTAAAAGTTAAGTGTCGCACATTCATTTGAATGGGAATAGCAATAAAAAATGCAGCCACAGACGGGTATCTCCAAAGAAAATGAACATGCTTACATCTAAATTGAAAAGACTACGGGGAGATCTCAGCGAAATATGAAGGTATGCGTGGTAAACAGCAGGGTTGTCGAAGGGGAACTTTTTGATATAACGAGAGCAACACAATGAAAGAGGACATCAACGCGGGGCTCTGTTAAACCATGGCTAGATTGATGGGTCTTCTTTTTCCGCAAGAGGGTAGAAAGATATTGGAATAAGTCACCTAGTAGAACCTGCACAAAACCATACAGCACCATATCACTGTTTCGCATTCTTGGGTCATCGCATGCTCTCGCGCGCAGACGAGTCCTATTGCCAGGGTGAGGACGGGAAGGTTATTTCATGATACTGCATACCTATATGTGATGCATGCAGCTGCCCAAACGTAGCATCATTTTTCCCCTCGATATGATATACGTAATACCTGTCTAATGTCATGGTATACAACAATATAATGCCCACGTTGTGTTAGGCATCAAAAGAAAAGCAGGAATGCAAGGAGACAGTTCAGTTGACGTCACGTTTTCATTCTTCAGGAGGCAGTGTGACGTCCTGATGACAGCATAGCTCTTCAGCTCCCCACAAACAAAACAAATGGATAGGCTGGGTTATGATGATGGTGAGCACCATTGGTGGTGGGAAGAAAGCCATTGGTCGCACAGCAAGATGGGACTTACTGTAGTTACCCGTGTTCAATGATCTGCAGAGGGATTTGTGATTCCTCTACAATTTGCAATGCATGCTGTTCCAAACTCACTTAAATTTGTTATTTACTAGCAATGGACACGGATCAAAGATGTCATGTTTCGAGGCCACATGTATGACTCCTTGTACAGGATCGGGTGTGCCATGTCTCACGCGCAATCTTAACCGAACTAGACTGCGACCATGCAGCATAAGTGACATACTCAAGAAATTTCAAAAGTTTTAAGCCTTGAATGCATTAACAAACTAGCAGAAACCGAAATTATTTGAAAAAAGCTTTCATATTCTTTAGTGCATTATTATCTTTGGAATGGCAAGCAATGGTAGCAACTGAGAAAAAAACTGAAGGAGAACAGCCGTTTTGTTCTCCAGACAAGTACAGATCGGGCTGTTCGGCAGGTCCCGCAGTCGGCGTTGATGGAGGAATTTATGATTCAGTATCATGTCTATCCCCCAATGGGACAGCATGGAGAAGCACATCTTTCAAGACTTGATAATTTAATTATGAACTGGTATTCCATATACTAACACGCGCTCGGGTGAGAGTCTATTTGACCTCCCCAAAGTTTTTTTCGGAATGACTTCCGGTAGGTGCTGCGTAGCCGCGCCAAACTTTGCATGACTATAGACAACTGAAAAACAGAACTTTTGGTGCAAAAGTTGTATTTTCAATCTCGTTAAGTCACTGATTCATGACAGGTCAAGGCCAGGCCATGGTTTCAGCGAAGGAGATTTCCAGGGAATCGTTCAATCTGATGCAACAACTGAGTGCTAGACGAAGCTGTACGTCTCTGAGATAGTCTCTAAGGCAACAAAGCAAATGGATCAACAAATTCCAGTAACCTAGGGTCATGTATAAAGGTTAAACGAAGGTCAAAAGCAGCCTGTTTTTTCGAAAGCCTGCTATATGGGGCACCTTCCAGGTGCACATTTTGAATAAATCAATGACAGGAACCGCCAAAATGAAAGCAGCCTGGTATGATTCTGGTTATCATGACCCTTTGAAGGCCAGAAAGGTCGCTGTCCTTCAGTGGACACCCGTGACTTTTTGCTTAGGACAGGTCTCTAGATTCACGGTGGATGTATCAGAAGGTCTGGGAGCGCTTTGGACACCGATCCGGAGTTTGTCCTCATTTGGCCTCATTTGACCCGAAGGTCATGATCCAGAAAACTCAAATTTTAGCATTTGTGATTACACGTACAGGATAACACCCCCCTAAATTGGGAGTATCTAGCTCTTTTAGTTTCTGAGATCTCAGGGGTGGGGCAAATTGATCCACCGCACCCGAGCGGAGTGTACTCAACCAGCTAACCGGGCACGTGTCACAGGCAGTGCTTCACATTCATATGGGACTTTGAACTGAAATAGCCATCTCGGAGATGATTTGATGTAATTCACAGCCCTGCCCTTCTTAAGACATGAACCCCTTCAGTCTATGAGCTAAGCTCCCGCAAAGACGTGCGGACTTCTCCAAGGGGACTATTTCAAGGTTACCCAGGCATTTATGGGTAGGATTTCGTGAGCAGAATTGTCATATATAATGGCTGCCAATTTGATTCTCAATCGATGTTGCGCAGTTTGCGACGGCGTAATCAAACAATGACGTATTGAGAAACATATTTATTAAACAGCAAAACAGCGTTGTCTAGAACAGTCTTTTCCACTTGAAATTATATCACAAGTGATAAGTGAGCTTATTTCATCTTATTTGATGCTTGCTTTACTACCTTTGAATGTGCAACACCTCCTTTAAGATGAAATGCCTGCAGCACACAGCGATAAAAGTCTAGAATGCGTGGTTTACCTAACTTGTATGGAAGCAGAAATAAGCACCATGATGGTAATCTAAGTAGGTGCAAGTCGGATAGACACCAGCACTCCTGCTTCCGACCTTAAAGCCCCGACCTCCAGCATTAAAATCATATTGACTTGGGTGCAAACGATCATATGTTACATAGTAGTGCGCACAAAGGTGACAGCCAAAGCGCTGGTATGTCGACATCTGCACCAGCTTCATGGGTCGAAGTTTGCCGAAAATGGTTGTGTTTGACGTTTTCCGTAAAAGAGCCGCAAATAGCTCATTTGGACACCAAACCATTTGAGCTGGAAGCTTTGCAAATGAGGTTGTACCGTCTTACACCATCTAGCTGATGGAATCAGACCAGAACCTTGCAGCAGAACTTTTTACAGCGGAACTTACTGGGATGAGTTTACCTGGATACTGGAAGTAAAACTCACTCCATATCTAGAGGTGAATACGAAAATTTACCCCTACGTAGAGAGTACGTCAAACGGGTAACCCTTCCAGTCATGGTTAATGCCAAGAGCAAATCCCGGTGACAGTGTAAATGGAATGAGTACACCTCCATGACGGGAGTAGCGTAAATGGGTTAACACCTGAAAGGAGGGTACTTGACTCCTGGTCGAGTGGTAACCGCACCCATGGCTTGAGAGTAATAAAACACGCCTGTAGGTTGCTCCTTCCAGAAACTGCAGCTGCCGGGCTTACGTTCCAGCGTGGGATAAATCTGCTTTCAGCGCACCTGAACGATCGAGGGTGCCGAGGGAAGCCAACAAAGAGCCTCTCGTCAGAAGTGTAGGATGCTCAGAGCAAGCGAGAGGAACCTGAGACAAATATGGTGGGGCCTCTGAACGATCGGTAGTACCCCGGCAGGCTGAACGCATAGGGCCCGGCCAGAGCACAGGACCTTCTGAGCAAAGGGGTAGTAGCCCATGACCAGTGTACGTGAATTGATGCCCCTGTACGAATCAAGAGTGTCCAGGCAGGTGAACAGAACGGGCTCTGACAAGAGTTAAGGGTCTTCCGCCAGCGAGCTCAAAGGGAAAGAGCCCTAGCTCAAATGAACAGGGCTCCTGAGCTTTGAATGCATCGGTGCGTTACATTCCATGAGCTTCAGCAACGACACAGAGCCCTCTAAACAAGTGGAAAAATTCGATACCTTTATGTAGGGACCAGTGAACAACCGAGTGCACCCCGGCATATGGGGTCTCGGCAACAGCGTAGGGAGCCTCTCGGGCGAATGTAAAGAATCCGTGGAGCGCCCTGGGTCGATTAAGAATGCCCAGACATGTTAGCAGGTAGAAGAACCCTTTTATGGTAGAACCTTACACTCAAAGAGGAGGTTCCCAAAATCCATTGTACAAGGCTCCCGAACAGTCGGGTGTGCTCGAGCGGGTTAACAGATGGGGTGCCGCCAACAGTGTGCGGCTCCCAAAAGCCGATAGGAAGTACCCAAGGCTGATTGTGATGGGCCCCGGATGATGGAGTGTACCCGAGTAGCTTAACAGATAGGGCCGCGACGAGAGCGCAGGCTGTTAGGAAATAAGAGGTACCCAAAACCCAATATGGAGCGCCCGGGTGATCGAGTGTGCCCGTGGTGAGATCAACAAATGGCAACAGTATCCTGACAACAGTGTAAGGTCCTTCATTGGATTCAGAAATTCCAAAGCCCCAGTGTGGAGCGTCCCCAAACGATCGAGTGTGCCCGAGCAGGTTATCAGATTGGGTCCCCGACAACAACGTAGAGCCCTCCGAAAGTGACAGGGAATTGGGTGGACTCTAGACCAATCTAGAGGGTCCACGAGCATAGCACGAGTATGTCGGTAGATTAACAGGAACCAACGTGAAGAACTCTTGGGCAGCCTAGAATACCCCGGCAGTTTAACATATGGAGTCCCGGTTACAGTGAATGTAGTCTTTCGGCTGAATGTAAAGAATCCGTGGAAGGCCCCTAATCGACAAGATTGTCCCGCCATGCCAGCAGAAATGGCTCCGGCAGAAGTGCGGGTCCTCCGGGCAAATGGAAAGAAATAAAGGACAACGTAGAAGGCTCCTTTGCGTTAAGTGGACATACAGAGCCTCCAGGAGCAACAGCGTAGGGCCTCCGGACGGTGTTCTGAGCCTTAAAATCCATCAGTCACTATCCTCTCCATCAGTGAAAAACTATTCTCTTATTTTTTTTTAGTTCGGCCATGCCTATCATGACATGAGCTGGGGGTCAAATCTGCCCTCCCCCCGCCTCCGGTAAATGGTGTGCCGCTGAGGAGCCCGGTCAATGCCCGTTAAGTTAAGTTAAGTAACCGTGCAATGTGTGAATGACCGTGTAAGTACGGAAAGTGGGTTGCAAAAGCCAAGGGCGGCTGATGTAGTTTCTAGATTGAGCGTGTTTGCGTTGAATGTGACCTTATGAATAAAGAGCGTGGGTTGCGATTTAATTGTTCGGCACTGAAGCGATTATACGGTCACCAAACACACCGAACAAAGCGAAGTGTTTTGCGTTGGAGTGACTAATGATCGTGGGCAACACATGGGCCGAGCACTTTCCAAGCGTGTGGTGCCACAGGTGCGGCCTAGATGTCATCGGCACGGGTGAGGCGTCACCAGCGCGACTGAGGCATCAACGGCGCGGCTGGGACGTCACTGACGCGGCCTCCTACGTAGCACCGGCGCGGACAGGCTACACTGCTGCGCTAGCGTTCTGTTCACTTGTGATAATACGGACAGCAGTGCCCTGCCTGCCGCTCGTGCTCACGCAGCAGTGCTCTACCTGTCGATCATGATCCCGCGAGTGCTTTGGCGGCTGTTCATGTTAAAACAAAGCTGCCAACTTCCCGCCGCTGGTAATTACCGAAACTACACTGTTTTGTCTACTGGCATGATTTCACAGCTGTTTCCTCCTCCCCCCCCCCCCCCCCCTACACCGCTGCACTCCATTTCCCAGTTAGCACCCCAGTTTGAACCTTGATTTATACTCTCTGTACCTACCTCAGGGGCACCAGGTACCAGGGTCAACGCTCGTGCGTATATTCAGATCGCCACACTGTGTCGCATGGAGTAGCCTAGTGCCGCATTGTGTTATTTCGGAATGTTCCTGCTGAGGTCAACGTCGCCCTGATTTCAAAGAGGACGTTGCCGTTTTCGCAGGCCACGACAGTGCGACAGTGATTATGAATACTTTAGAGCCCGCAGTAGTGCCTTGTCCCCCTGGATTGATAGTATGAAAAGTAGTCCTTTGTGTTCTTGTAATTACAAAATGAGAGAAGGAATGTATATTGCCGAAAAGACACTCGTTCTCATCCGTATTTCAATTAATTTTCTGCAGTCCTGCGAATGTCGCGATCGCCTAGACCTCACACCACACGATTGCATAGCGATCTTTTACGTGCATATGGATCTCGTAAAGCTCTGCAGAGGCACTGAAGATGGTGCGAGCTCTTCGGATGAGAACTCTCGATGACACATGAAGCCAAAAGGGGGTCCGAGAGAGGCATATGCTCTAGAGAGGTATATGCGAGAGGCATAAGTATGAGAGAGGTATATGCGGGGTATATAAATTGAGATGTATCCTATAGATAAGCGTATGCGAAGTTCCCAGGGATCTAGGATGGGTTCCCAAGCATTCCTCAGAGGGGTTTCCTCGAGGTTCTCAAGGATGGTGAGGGTCCTTCACGTGAGGGTTCTCTGAGACCGTTCTGAAGTTCTCCGAGACCATTCTGAAACGTGATGCTTCCTGGGAATGTACGCCCTTCTTTGAATCCAGGCATAGCTATCATTATCACTCAGTGCACACTGCTGGAAAACCATCCCCGCTGTGAACACCAAGCACGGCATAGCCATGCTCCAACGCACCAGCAAAACAAGTTGCACTACCGATATTCCGGTCAATGTACGCTTTCGGTAACTTCCGGTGAACAGAAAACTTTGCGGCGGTAGATTAACGTGCCACAACGCTTGGCACCGTTCTTTCTACCCTGAGGTTAGCGACCCTCTGACGTCACTTGAATTTTAACGCACCCATTGCTTCCGGCCGCAGTTCCTGGCGGTCAGGGACCAAAAACGAACGCATAAAGCGGCCCGAACCCTCCCTGCCACTAGTGGGCGAATTGCAATCAAGATGCTCTAACCAGCTGAGGTATGAGGACCAACTGCGGAAAGCAACTAATGGCAATAAAGGGTTAGTTCTGCGGTCATGTTTCAGCATTTGGAAAACGCATTGGCACCAAGACCGACATATTTTGAGGGAAGCTTATGAAAGCACAACAAATTCAGAAACCCATTTTATATTCAGAATTAGGCTTGACTTCAGACCAACAACTCCACAGTTCAGAGGTAGGGCGAGGTTGAGATAGGGACGTAATGTCATTTGGAGGAGTTGTAAGGCGGAGGGGGTTTCTCTGTGTTTGAACCGTCTGACATCAGTCGGGTCATGTCACGTCCGGCAGAGCATCTCGCCTATCCCTCCCGCCACTATGGCTTAGTCTTGAAGTATCAGCTTACTAAAGTTTTCTTTTTGATTCGTCCAACCGTCTCCTATACTGAAATGCTGTTGCTGCCATCGGGCCTTATAACCCACCGACTTTCACGCTGGTCCACGCAGTGGCCTTTCTTTCTCAAAAGACGTTGCATTCATTCTTCATATCCCTTAGGAGCTTAGGCTCACGATATCACCATCTACTCCCCTCCACAGGGAACGGGATGGAGTAATGTTCTCTAACATTCTGGCAAGTAGGGACATTTAAGAACGATAGCCATGGGCCCCTCCTTCTTTTTTGAAACGTCAGGCTATTTCACACGATGGGTCCGTAGTCGTTCGGGAGAAGAGGCAATAGAGTATATTTAAGGCGCCACCGTTCTATAATCCAGATAGGCTCTCCATCCTCAGTGTCGCCGAGGTAGTGTCCCTGCCCTTGTCCTTGCCCTTGCCTACGGAGGGCCTGCCTTTCCCATGCCAACCGCTCAGGAATTTCGTGGCCGAGATCCTTGGCTGGTTTCGTCGACGACATCTGTCGTAGCGTCTTTATGAGCACATTGTGATGACTTCGCCGAGTCGCACCTTCCATAAAGCCATAAAGTTTATCCTCGGCTTGTATGTGATGAATTCACATTTTTACAGAGCATTTAGACTCACTTTTACGAACTCGGCACCCGCAAGCAGCTTGATTCGCGAAATAGAACGTTGTAATGACATCAAATTCTTCCTAGCTCGTCCTGCCAATCAAAAATTGGTAACGAAATCGCTTTCCTTTAACAAAGTACAACGGCAAGCTGCTATACGTGGTTGTAAGGCATACTATGCATGTAGGTGAGACAGTATTAAGAGCCTCATTCCTCTAACAATATGTAGAATAGAGGAGATGTGATACTTCGGCTAAATGCCTTTATCAAAACGCAGTAGTAAATTCAAAATTGCCGATTGGCAATTGGCAATTTTACACTTACCGCCGATAGTTGTTTCGATATAGGCATGTAGTCGAAATATTGCATCTATCTCTCCACTCTCTTGCGTATTCTACGACGAATGAGGCTGTTAATACGGTCTCATCGAAACACGGTCGCTCTCCATTTGCAATCTAGTTTCAGTTTCAAATCAATCTTAATCAACAAATCACTTTTTGTGCCACATAATACTAGAATTCGGGCTTGGTTACAAGTTAGGACGAAAATGCGGCTTCATGCTGAACAACTTAAGAAAAAGGCAATACTGAGTACGTGAATATAAGTAAAGACGTTAAACTCACGGATAAATAGGCAAGAACGCTACAAGAAAGGGCCAAAACACGAGCACATAATGGTATTTGGATCAGCAAACATTTCTAACACCGCCACAGCCATCTCTCGGGGCACTGAATTACTACAAGAGAACACTACGGTGGCAATTCCGCACGGCTAGTTTGGCAACACCTCAATGTCATACAAACGTTCCATGACGCAGTCAATGACGTATTGAGGAGCATATCTCCTAAGAAGAGAACTTTTGTGGTCTTGAGCAGTCTTGTACTCAAAAGCATGCCAATGGTTTTAAGTGAGTTTGTTTCATCATATCTGATGCTGGCTTAAATATCATCAAACGTGAAGCATTCCCTTTCATTCTTATAAAACATCAAATCCGAGCCCGTACATTGTTATTTCGTGCATTTTTGGGAATTGGGCAAAATAGCGATGAACGTCCAGCACCCATTTGCCTGATATGTGCACGAAATCGACTTAAGGCTTTGCTACCAGCTTGTCGAGCGAATGGGTCGACCACCGGTTACTCCACCCGTTGACCTGTATGCTGCCGGGGGCGTCCGCCTGAACCTTGATCGTCGATCATAAGGGAGAAATGGCGATGAACGTCCACCAACCACTCGCCTGCTATGTGAAAAAGCACCCACTCAGCAAGCTCTTCAGTTTACTTTCATTCCGGTCGAGCTTTACTGCCGCACTGTGAACGAGTGGGCCGGCCACAAATCACTCCACCCGTTTTTCCTGTCTGCTGTCGAGGACATTCGCCTGAATCAGGACTGCTCCGTACAGCGGCTTTGTGCTGCGTTACAGCCTAAGCCTCCAGGACTGAGCTCTGAGAGCTAAGGCGTGCTGGGAGTGAAAAGACTTTATTTATGCTGTCATTGTACGTTTGATTACTGTGGTGAGGTGTGAGTGCTGGTGAGGGTTAGCTACTGTTGAATAGAAGCTTTAGATTTGAAATATTTATATTTGCCTGACTCGCGGCAAGGGCTGGTACAAGTGCGGTCGTCAATAGTAGAACTTACACGCGAGGACTTAGAAATCTGCTAAACGGGGTCTCTGGCAATGTTTTAAATTCCACCAGTTTTTGTGAGCTCATAACTTAGGTGACCACATGCACCGAACGGCTGTAGGGTTATGGAAAGTTTCATCAGAACTTCAAGGAGCTGCCAACTGCTAACACGGCGTGGTTTAGGGTTCTGGATGTTTGGTGTTCATTTAGCGAAGTTGTGTGACAAAAGGTCAAGACTCCAAGATTTGCAATTTGAGTTGCGTTCCTAGTCCTAAAAAGACGAAATGAGCTCGTCCCTAACAGCATGGAGCCGAGGTACAGGCCGCCGATGCTATCAATTTCCTGCCAAGGTAGCCGGTCTGATCTTCATCTCGGTGGTTTTGAACGAATAGTGATGCCCCTTCCAGCCGGTCCAGGACACTCCAATCTCCGAGCGGTTGCCATCATCGCGAACCGCCGGCATTGCTCCGCGCAGGTACAGTGCATTCAAATTTGAGCCATGACACGACGTGTACCACCAGGCCCCCTTGAACGTATCGGCACAGTGTGAGTACCAGACATCGTTATCTCGGTCGCGCGTGCTGAACTTGTGGTTTGAGTGGTAGGTCAGGGAGTCACCAGCGTCGCCGGAGTAGGCGGACAGCTGCAGTCGGTACTGGTCCGCCTCGTCGGCGATGATGAAGGAGCCGTACTGGGCATGGCGCCGCTCGCCCTCAAAGTCCTCCAGGTCAACGCGCATCGCCTGTGGCTCGCGGGCGGTCAGCCGGTGGATCAGCTCGTTGCCGAGCCAGAACTGGCCCGACACGTTCCCGAAGCCGTCACGGTAGCTCTGCCAGTCGCGGAAGAAGTCGACCTGCACTGGGTCGTCCTGCCGGCGCTGGAACACGGTCCAGCCCCCACCGGCCGTCTCCATGTCGCAGTATACCTGCACCGGCGACTCGTCCGGCGCCAGTCGCATCGGGTACTGCCCGCTGACGCCGATGCCGAGAGACACCAGCTCGCTGCAGTCGCGGATGGCGCAGCGGCCGACGTCTTCCAGCGCCGACGACGAGCAGACGCAGACGCCGGCCTCGCAGGTAGCGCCTGGCTCACCCTGCCAGCACTCGGCGGCGGTCAGACAACGTTCGCCCAGCGCGGCGCGGCCGTCGCGCACGAAGGCCGCTGCCGCCGTGGTGGTGGCGGTGCTGTTGCCGCGCCGGCGGGCCAGCCGGCAGGCGAGCTCGCCGCCGGCCTCGGCCAGCTCGGCGGCAGCGCAGTCGCGGTCGGCCAGACACAGGTGGCGGCAGTGGCAGGCGGAGCTGGCCGGCTGGCTGTCGTACACGGCGTCGGCCGGCGGCGACCAGTCGACCTGCGTCGCATGCCAGTACTGCAGCGTGCTCTCCCAGGCGACGTTAGGTGCCGGTGAGGAGGCGGCCGTCACCCGCACCAGCAGCGGCACCAGCAACAGCGTCGATACGCGGGCTCGCACGTCTGAGGAGAGAATCGGACGGCGGGTTATCCCGGCCGCATAACACGCGTGAGTATAGTTTAACAGACTGTCCGTGGAAGAGTATTAGAGAAGCTCACACTATGGGCCCTCTCAATGTGTCAGCGTTCCGAATAAAAACATTGCCTGGTCATCTTTTCTGGGAACGGTGCAATTATTTGAACGAAGTTTGCATTCTCCTGTGTTGCCAAGGTCTTCCATCACTTCCGACCTCTCCCAGGTTCTCACAGCCCTTTTAGTTTTGTAACTGGCAATGCGCATTGAAGGTGGCGTTTTCGGCATGAATGATTCATCGCAGCGGAAGGCAAACAATGAACATCACACTGTCACAAATTTTTGACGCCGCAACTTGATGGTCTTTGTTTAAATGTCGATAGCAAAACAGCACTTCAAAAACTGTTTGTATCAGTGTATTGAAGTGTGTTGGACTAGACCACATCCTTACACATTGCTGGAAGAAGCTGATCGCATATAGACCGACCTAGTCTTGGTCGCATTGTTGGCCAGTACAGCTGTGGGGAGAGTTGTATCCTATTATTTCAATTGAGGCGTAAACCAGGTCCATTTGTTTGTTCATCTATCAGTATACAAGGTGTGAAATAACTAGACGTTGGCACAGCGCGCAGAGGCAAAGGAAACAATCGCCTGCCGTCAATACAGGAAGACTCTTCCGCACTCAGCCCGGGCGAAGCTGGTGCCACCTAGTCGATGGGAGATCCGTGCCTGCCGCTTCTTATGCAAAATTTCCGGGTTATTAGATATGATACCGGTGTGCTATTTACGTGAAAAAGAAGGCAAAGAGCTGATTTTGAATCTGTTAGACCGTTTCTTTCCCTCTCAAACACGACTGGATCCGAAACACGGAACTTCACAGTGCGCCAAGAGTGGCAAAGTGGCAAGTGGAGGCAGTGGCGGAAGTGGCAAAGTTCCGTTCTCGGGAGTTAAGGTTTCAATGCAATAGTTGGATTAGGTGAATGCGAATGCTTCGGTCTTGCCACGCCCTTGCATTTTCCGAAAAAAAAGTGGGAAAAGGGGTCACCCAACGCACAATCATCGCCAATAACAGTATTGTGCTTCTTCTGAAAGCTTTGAGTATGGTTGACTTGCTTTGAGTCTTGTAAGTATACTTGGCAACAGACGTTTGTCTTTATATAACACTTGAAAATAAAATGACCACTACCGCTTGATGCAGAAATTATGTAATATTACGAGATAATTAACCAATGAGAAACGGCCTCGACATTGTTCGGGAGCAGTACCAGGAGATTAAGCCAATCAGAGAAAGCGAGAACGTAGCTGGTTGGTGCAATGGCTGCATAGTTTGGTGCTGAGAATTACTTTTGCAATGGAAGTGTTGGCCTACATTACTGATATGGGCCGAGAGAGAAACGAAAATGCCAATATTGAAGTTTTTAGCAGACTAGATGGCTTGGTTTTCATGGCGTGTTTCCAAAGATGGTTCAACATTCGGACGATTTGCTCTAGGTCGCGACTAGCCGCGCCAACTGGCTGCACATAACCTGGTGGGACGCCGATGAGGCGGCAGGAACTGGCGGAACGTCATATGAGGGATTCCGGGCCGTGGGCCAGGCCCACAAAGGTGGGTCAGCTCCGCTCTTGCGCCAACTGGGAGCCCTCTCAGACAATGCCCAGCGCTACGTCGGCCCGAGACCACCAACACCCAACAGCCTTCTCCGTGTCGGCTTGAGGCCAGGGGACGCTTTCTCCAGGGGGCGCTGTTGTCGTCGCCGTTGTCGATATTTCCCCCTCCCTATCCCCACCGGTCTTTCGTCGACCGGCACAAGTGATTCCCTAATGGTCGGGCCCGATCTCTCTGTCTGGTGTCATCACGTGGACCTGAGATTCCACGACATGCAACCAGTGTCCTAGAATTTCCGACTTGGGGTGTAAAGTAACACCCTATTAGGAGGAATTTTCACTCCTTTTCCCCATATTTTATGTGAATTTTTCACTCCTGCCTGACATTGTCTAATCACACATGCCACACCCCTATTTCCCTTTCTGAGGTTTTCAGATGTCATCCAAAACCGAGCTCACTTGAAACTACCAAGCATAAACTAGGCTCTACAGAACCTGGACACCTATGGCCATGTCTTGCTTTGTCATCTGAATCGTGTCTATGTATGCACAGAGCAAGGGCGCCAGGTACCTCCAAGCCCAAGAGCCCCAGCGACTCCAGCCGCTTGCACGCATTATGTTTGGTTTGTTTACAAAATGCATCACAATCGGCAGCTGTGTGCCATATGCAAGGCTTTCCACGCATCATCGATTTTTTTTGTCTCACCACCACACCACGAAAGCAAAGCCTGGTGCAAACACCAGCTAGGCCTGGCAGAAAATTTTACTCCACATATTTTTCCCAAAGAAACTGGGCTACTTAATTGTATCACTCCCGAAATGCAGGAGAAAAATTCGAAAAGTGACTTCTAAATTACATTTACAAGATGAATTTCACCAGTTCTGTTCCACTTAAATGGCCTAAGATGTTAAAAAACAAAACAGTTTTGTCAGGTTTCTGATATTACGTCCATGCCAACTTGAAATAGATGTCTTTGTTTGCTGAAGCATCAGTCACGAGCTCAGAAGTTCCGTCTTTTGTGAATTGATTTTTTCACTCCCGCACGGCCTTTTTGCGATGTAATTTTTCACTCCCACCCTAGTTCAAAAGCGATTCTTGCTCCCTGCATGCAACACTGACACGACACCAGGACATTGCCGCCGCGAGCTTCATAGTTGCCTGCGGCAGAGGCGAGGTGCGACCGTCTCGCCCTTCCGTGCCTCGCCTGCACCGGCGTTTTCCAGCCCCTTTCCCACAGGAAGCAGTCGTCCCTCGGTGACCGCGTGGACGCAGGTCGGTCACCCCCTTCGTGCGTCTGCTGTGTGAGCCTTTATGACCCTTCGCCCCCGTCGCCCGTCCGGCTAGCACTGGTAACATGAGTGTAGAAACTTAAAACATTGCTATGTTTTGCTCTGGCCATCACAGGAAAGCTAATAATGGTTTGCTGGATTCATTAAATGTGTTTATATAGTTATTTTGTCCATTTTATTTTTCCAGTGCAGTTCGCCAGTTTCGCTCTTAGGTGTAGGCTGCTGGTCGAGTAGTGCTTAATGCGCCTGCGTCAACCACTGCGCGGCAGGGAACTAAAGGTACTACGTTCGATTCCTCGCGATGCCCGCCACTCCTACCAGGGTGAGAGGTACGCGACGCATATAGCCTTAGCAGCTGAGTGTGTCGTAATGCCCCAATGACAACATGACTCTTTCACTATGTGGCTGACAAATTTTGTTGGATGATTATCGATTTACGGGAGCCAAGAGTATGAAGACTGGGATTCGCGAAAAAAGTTTAGTATGGTATTTACAATGTCCTGTTCGGCACGCAATGGGTGAACAATGTGGCATGCTTTGCTGTTCATATCATGCAAACGGATAACCAATGCACTGTTTTGTTTTTTACCTTTGATTGTCATCAAATGACATCTAGTTGGTGCCAATAAAGCGCTTATCACATTCTGTTACGCTATGTTTTTATTAAATTCTCTAAGTGAAAAGCTGGAGAGACTCAGCCGAACTGATGCAAAACACCAAACATTTTGGAACATCTGTGTAGGAATTTCCAAAAGAATTATTTTTGTATAGGCATTCTGGTAGACCCGAAGTGGCTTGCAGAGTTGAGAGCATTGAATTGTTATTATGTCGATCTTGTTTTGCGAGTGCAGCAGGTCAGTGTGGCTCACTGGGTCATACGTTGTGTTGATTTTGTATCATGTAAGTTGTTAAGTGCATTTGCGAGGAACATTATTCACATAGATGAGGCAATAGTAATGACGTTATTCGTCGGAGGAAAGCCAGAGAAAAAATCGATTGAAGGTGGCGCTTGCTTGCGGACATTCCTGAGGACGGGTCTCGAAATCAACTCGAAAATAGTTGTATTCTGAGTCCCCCAATTATGAGGCCGTCCCTAAAATATTTGTTCACAGCAGAGCGGACGCGTGTGAGTGCCATACATGTAGCGTTGAGACCTATCATCCCCACTTCTTTGACGCCTTTTGGACAGGAAGTTACAGACCTTTTCGTAGCAATTAATTTGCAGATTTTGGACCCAACGTGGACGGATGTGGGTCATACCACTCCAGTCATTATTCTTTGCGCATGCTTCATTATTTAGACATGAAAATTCCAGCATTCCTGCTCTATTTCGGGAACCTCTGATGAAGTTTAAAGAAAAACGCGTTCATGATAAATTCAGGTCATAAAGCACACGGAATGTTTCAGTGCATATCGGCAAGCAAGATCGGGACCAGGTAAACGGAGGTTTTGCATGCTTGCACACTACAATGCATTTACAGACGACGGAAAAGGCCACTTGTTTTTCCTGCCGAGCAATATTTTTGTTTTCTGCTCATAAATCGTCCTCGGAATGTCACAGCCATGTTTGACTGTCATATAACCACTACACAAATGTGTCAAAATTTATGGAGGAAGGTGTTCCATGGGCAGCGTGATCTAGGTAAGACAGAAGTACTAGCCTTATTCCTCGGAAAAAGCAGGAGAATGGATATATGAGTTGATTGATATTTCGACAACATGCCTTTATCGAAACAAAAGCAGCGGCAAATTTTCACTTTTTCAGTTTTTCACAGAAGTGGAAAATTCACTTCTGCTTTTGTTTCGATAGCGGCATGTTGTCGACACATGAACCAAACTTTATCTCTATTCTCCCGTTTTTTTCCGAGGAATAAGACTAATACTAGTCTTATCTATGTGAATAATGTTCCTCGCTAATGCACTGAACAACTTACGGCATGGTGACCTGTCTCGGAAGGTCATTAATTCTGCAAGCTCTTCCCCATGACCTCTATTTCGACGATGTTTGAAATGCTTGGTGTCGAAAATCGAGGAAGCTGTTTAGAAGATCGAATAACGGTTTTCCCATCAACATTGAACGAAGGTTCCCGATATCTCGGAGAGAGGGATATTCTGCCCTCGCCACAGTTTAACTTAATTGTTGCAGCCCGCAGGAACAGGGTACACCGTACGCTTATGGTTGCGGTTAGCTGTACACCGATACATTTAGAGTTTGCAGGCCGTGCCTCTTTCCACACCTGTTTCTCAAAGTTACCAGCCAGCATTGCGTGTGCACGGCTATGGGTCGTACCATTGGTAGACTCGTCGGAACTCAACGTCAAAGAAAAACCTCAAAGTCTACTGAAGCAGATAAGCTGAGCGACATGTACATGGTACCACTCACCCGTGCGCGGCATGTTGCGTGACCCAGCACACGCCGACGCCGCCAGGCACTGACTGCCGAGCCGGGCCGGTACACACCGCTCATTGCAAAGCACCGCACGACGTCCACTCAGCGGCGACATGGCCGCCTCATGTGCGCCACTGTTCCCATGTTGTGTCGCAGCCTTGGATACGTGTCGGTCCCTCTAATAGCGCACTCATTTACAGGCTGGCGGCGGTGGTTGGCGGGTTATCAGGTGATGCTAATCTTAACGGCATTTCGCGCCAAAAGTCGTGAAGTGATTTGTGCTAATGGTGAAGTCTATTTCGAGCCTGACATTTTCTATGGCTCGGCGAAGTCCCCTCGCTCACGCGGTGCAAACTAAAGTCATGACTTTTCAACTTTCAAGCCGCCAACGTCTGACGTACAGGAGCCCCAGGGCCTTTTGCCGGGCTTTGGGCCAAACTTCTTGGGTGTTGCGGGTGAAAAAAAATTAGCAAAGCAAAATAATGCATTTTGTTGCGTCTACGCAGCTTCTCAGGGACCTGGAATACAAATGCTACGACTTTGAATAGAAGGAAAAAATCAGTAAAGCCAGGATTCTTCTGGTTATATAGGGGGCATGTTTCAACGTCATGGACTTAAAACCAAGAACCGTTTTAGGTTGAATGTTGTCATGTGCAGTGCAGGCTGAAAATCGTTACCCGAACGTTAGTGGTTATTTGTGACCCTTTGAAGATATTCCAGCACACCATAAAAAATTTCGCGACGCAATGTCCGCAACATCTTCAAAACCGTTCCCTCAGGCACTTAGCCAAAACCTTGGTCACGGAGGTCAGACGCTCTATGTTTTCCAGAAACTTGCGTACTAGGACCTAATTCCTGCGAAACCTCTTAGCACCGGTGGTAAAATTCCTGACTTAGTGGGTTATATTCCTTTTTGCCTCATCCTTGGCTACGTCGCAACATTTCTTTGGATATTTGTTAATATTGCTTGGGATTTTCAACGGTACTGTAGGTCAGGTCATTGCCGCAGGCCAGACTGAAATTGGTATGTCATGTATATATATATATATATATATATATATATATATATATATATATATATATATATATATACTATTATGCTCGCCGCCTTTGAGCAATGGACTAATAACTCAAATTTCATTTGAATGAATTTAAATGAATTTTATTTAACCAATGAAAGGGGTTTCGGGCATCGTAAGACATAAAGCGTTTGTAAGCGAAAAGCGTTTCCAAGCGACCATGGAATGCTTAAAGATTAAACAAACTCAGTAAATGCACACGTAGCACATAGCGGGACACATCTCTGAAATATTCACCAAATCTGTTCATACCTAACTAAGGCATGAGGGTTCTAATTTTTTGACTGAAAACGCAGACCAATCTCGGCTAACACAATGACTTGTTTTAAAGTTCATAATTTTCCCCCGTTGAAAACAGATAGCAATACAACAGGTAATCACGATTTCTCGTCGCTCCGCTTAACCATTTTTTGTTTTGTTTGTTTCTGAGGCTCCGGAAACTTTAAGAAGAAATATTTCCCACACTCCCGACCATCGTCGTCGTCATTGGCCTTTGCGACGCACTCAGCTGCTGAGGCTACATGGCGTCGTCTGCCACTCATCCTGGCAAGAAGGGCGGACACCGCGGGGACGCCTCCTCGGCTGAGACCCTGTCTTCATTTCAAATCGAAGCGTTATCACACGAACGCAATACATCAAACCAATTGTTTTAAGATGTATTGACACTGGACTGATCTCTTCTTTAAAAAGCCTAATTGGCAAAATTGTCGCACAAATTGTAAGCTGTCAAACATGGTAATGGATAGAGAAAATCTTGTGTTGGGCATGTCAATATGTAGAGCGTTGACCGAACTTTTCCAAGACTTGTTTATTAACCGAAAAATGCTGACTGACTCACTGCTAGGTTCTACTCCGTGACGTTCTGCATTGTAGTTTCTGCATAAATCTGCGCACACATGTATGAGCAATTTCCAATGTTTTGCATTGATCTTGCGTATAGCTCGGGTCGACCAGGCGCACGCACCACAGTGGGTCTTCTCTCAAAACCGACCAAAAATTTGTAAATAAACTAAGCCTTGCGGCAAATAATTTCTCGACCACCTTCGCGCATCGCGCAATGACTACCTTCAGACGATACTGAAGTTCATAAAAATCTGTCGATGGCGTGACGGTTCCTAACGTTTGAAGTTTGAAGAACCTAACTGTTCACCATGTGTGGCGTGTGGTATGAGCAAACGTGCTGCATCGATTTCACATGGGAGACGCAAAATTCACAGCTTGCCAAAAACTGTCAGATGGCAGGGGAGAACCATGCTTCTGTGTTGACAACTGGGGTCACGGAGAAATAAAGTCAGCCTATTCAGGCTGGGTAAAGAACGGGCAGTCGCACTGACAACAGCGTGGTTTGATACGCATGGTGGCACGCGCTCCATCGTGAAAACCACGGATCCGGCGGTTCGTGGACGTTTTTTCAGGATTCCCTCGGATCTTGCCAGTCCGGGCAGAGACCGCGCCTTATGAAACCAACTGCACGACATAATCGCGTGCACCGTCCACATATCGACCATGCAGACCAGTACTGTCCGGCACATAACGTGGCCAGCAACCGATCGGCAAGCCACCAACGTCACGTTTACAACGTCACATCATGTCACGTCATAGATATAGCACGCTGGCACCTGAACAGAGTGAGATGGAGGCGTACAAATGACACAGGAGCAAAGTTGCGTTCATGGTGGCCATGAAAACCCATACCCAATGCCCAATGATACCCATCCAAAATATTGTTGTGTTGCGAAAAACTGGTCACCATAGCCTGAGAGCGGTGGGAGTGTAGCAGTTTGGGTGCTCGCGTGTAGACGTTCTATCTGGGTTCGGGTCCCGGCCAGACCGCTAGCGCATCCCACATGGTAAGTGATAAAAATACATCCGTCTCGAAATGACCTTGTTGTCGGCGAAGCTTAAAGCCCCAACTATTTTATATCATCAGTAGCAGCATTAGCATCAGCAGCAGCATGATCATGATCATGATCATCGTTATCATCATCATCATCATCGTCGCCGTCGTCGTCGTCGTCGTCGTCGTCGTCGTCGTCGTCGTCATCGTCATTGTCACTGTCATTGTCATTGTCATTGTCATTGTCATTGTCATCGCCATCGTCATCGTCATCGTCTTTGTCATCGTCAACATCACCATTGCCATAGTCATCGTCATCGTCATCGTCTTTGTCATCGTTGTGTTCATTAGTCATGGTAGTTGACCGTCAACGTCATCGTCATCTCTATCGTCATCGTCATCGTCATCTTCATGGTCAACGTCAACGTCATCGTCATCATCAATGTCATCATCATCATTTTATGCATTTTTATAGACTTAGTTGTATCATGTTCATGATTATCACTGGTCATCAAAACGTTGAAAATTTCTAAGCTGCCTATTGGTTGTCTAAAACGCGACCCACTGCAAAGTCGCGGATGACGTCAGTGGAAACAGCCGACCCGTTCGCTGGCTTGTCGCCGGAAAACCAAGTGACCCAGTTGCCGACTAGGAATAGCTACTGTACTGCGCAGTCGCGTACTTCTGCCGAATGTTCCCCGCGCGGCGGCTATCATTATACAGGCGTGTAACGGAGCATTCGGCAACCGGACGTCACGGCAGCACGCGACCGAAATAAGTCGGCCGAAACATCGGCGTGCAATCATACTGGTACAGCTCCACATTACGGTAGGCAAGTGGCCATATCAGTCGTATGACGTAATGACTGAGCCGTAAAGTTCAGTCATTTCACTCGCCGAACGTTTTGCAAAGCGTGTGATATGTCCGAATTAGCTCGAGCCGAGACCGCCAGCTTGCTGCGCTGCATGTATTTACGTCTTTCGAGGTTCCCGGGGAAATGCTGCCATGACAGATTTTTAGTCGCGATATGCCTAGACATCTTTTGTTCGCATCTGAGTGTGCGGCGCGTGACTCCAGTAAGTCAGCAGCACCTGTCGTCTTCCTGCCACACGCCGCGACCGACTGGGGTGTCAAAAGTGTTCCCCTCAGGAAATCCGCTGTGCCATGAATGACCGTGGCGATTTTCAGTAAGGATGAAGGAACGTCATAATTATTCTTCAGACGGCATTCCTACGATCAGATGTGCTCGAGACGCATACCAGGTTCCGTTATTTTGGACACTGATCCCAGAAATTAATTCATGGAAAATGGTCTGGACAAAGTTATAGAACGTCATCGTTTGGCGGCTTGGTGTAGCTAAGTGGTAAAAGTTTTTTCTGTAATATGGTGCCTATGCTTGTAGTTACTTTGTTTTTTGTCAGAATTCTTCTTTTCTGGGAAACATGTTGTCAGCAACAAAAGTTCATAAAGATGGATGCCAGTGTGAATTAGTTATGACTCATTTTTGTTACATGGTTCCAGAACGTCTCGCGTCTGCAGCCGTTTCTCCGACCAGCTCATCCTGTGGCCGGTGAAGGTGTCGAGTACCTTTCCGCACGCACGCCCGCTCCTGGAGGCCATCGTGGACAAGCGCATGCAGGTCACCATCACTGGTCCGCCGGAGCACTGCGGTGCAGCATACCCAAATGTGCACCGCGGACATTGGCCGGACGAGAGTCGAGAGAGCCTGGCGGACAGCCACACCCGGCTCGCCGATTCCAGTAGCTTACATTTGTCATGACTATCTAGCCCCGCTTTGCTCGCCCTGGCCGGCGTTAGGCATTGCCCATTGAGGATAGATGCTCCAGGTGGAATGTCATGTGATATTCGTTGGGGAGTGCTACGCTAGTTTTCATTATCGTTGAATGTAGAATGTGCCTTGCCAAAGATGTGTTTGCATGTGTTACCCATGTTTTGGGGATTCCAAAACAGGTCGAACAAGTGAACACACTTATTGGATGCGTGCTTTGCTGAAAGTGACTGGTATATTGTATACTGTGTTTCTGGCCAGTCGTATGTCAGATGAAGAGTTAATACAAGAATGCACACTTAACCCGTCTTCTCATGATGGAATTTATTATGAAAGCAGCGGGGGATTACAGTACAAAAACCATATCATTGTTTGTTATGCCAAGCCACAGTACAGCACTGGAGTAGGCCGCAATGACACTCTTGACCAGTGCCATTTCACAATGTACCACATTGGTTGACTGCTCTATGTCAAGCCTGTGAGAAAACAGTTTATAATTTATGAATGACTTAACAGCTGATTTAACGTTGCCAAAGGACTATTGCGAGCCGGAATGCCATAGCACCACAACGATTGTATCAGGGCTAACTAGTGACTGCATAATCCTGTGCAAGAAAAGCATTCTCGGTGGCTCAACCTTCCTATCTATACCATAGCAATAACAAAGAGTTGGTGATCAATTCATAGCAATGTTACAGATTCACTATTAGTTTTGGCATGCGACTGCACTTCCAGTTACAAAAAAAACAAAGGAAACAAATACTGCGTACATCACAAGATATCAATGTCACGACTAGAGCACTGCAGGCAAGGACAGGTCGACAGTTCAGTATTGACATCTTCAACAGTCCTCGGCAGGTTTCTGTTAAAGATGCACGACACTACGTGACAGTTTTCACAACATATCGTGCTTTTTATGGTGCTGATTCTTAATAATCTACCATAAGAGCCGGCGATCACTACATTGCGTATATCAAACCGTCCACCAAAGCTTGTCCTGCGACCAGTGCCAAGACAAAAATTAACAATCAAGCCATTCACTGGCCGGCCACCCCACACAACACTCGCCACCAGAATGGCCGGCGAGCGTCAGCGTTAGCGCGTTTCGAGGTATTCTTTAGGTCTGGCTGCCAGATGCTGCCAGCTATTGCTGTCGTCACAAAACCATTCCATGACGCCACCAAATGATGACGTAATGGGGTGCATTTTTACAAACTTCAAAATTGGCTATTTAGAGTGGTTTTTGAGCATTGAAAGCCCACCAACAGTTACAAGGAAGCTTTCCCCATCATATCTGGTGCTTATCTCAATATCTTCAAATATGGAACATTCCCTTTAACTTGACATCCGTCGAGAAATATTCACATGCACAGCTGCACACATGAGAACTTTCGGTGACGCTCTGTGTATAGATTGGCTTTTACAGGTACTTATACACCGTATCTGCGCATTATCAGCACAACAAATCAGGTACCGAAAATAACTTGGCCTGAATGACTATTTTTCGGGCCACTGCGCAGCACGCAAACTTCTGCTATATTGTTCTATATGTGTTCTGTTCTATATGTTCTATATGTGATATGTTCTATACGGAAATCCTTCTTACTGTGCGCAGCCCTGTAAAGCTAGGCGTGTAGCGTTTGCAAATGCACGGAGCTTGTTCATTTTCTCCAGATCATGGTGCGTACTGTAATCTTAATGCCACGCATTTCGGGGAAAACATGGCAGAAAGCAGCAAAGCTGGCTGTTAAATGCTATCAAAATCAAGCACAAGTTTGATTCCTAGCTCATACACGGCTAGCCGGCCAGTCGATGTGATTAGCTGATGGCCTATTCGGGCCGTGCGATTCGGGTCGGTCGGTGCCGCCCTGCTCGTGCTGCTGATGTAGCACACCGGCCCTGGACGCCAGTGCACCCAGCCCGGCGAACCGTGCCGCAGACTCACCGGGGATGAGGCTTGTGGCGGGCGCGGCTGAGCCCACGAATCAACACCACTACAATACTGGTCACAGCAATGCCCGGTCGCTAACACGCCGACTGGACGAAGTCAACCAGCTCCCGCAGAAACACTCGTGGACGTCATGTGTGTGTCTGGGGCATGGCTCAAGCCTGATGTACTCGAAAGGTGCTGATGTTCCCGGGTTACAGCATACTGCGGCATGACAGCAGCTTTGATCACTGCTGCACCTTGTTCAGGGCGGCTTGCAGCCATGGCAGCGATTGGTCCTAATCGACATCCGAGCACCGGATGACACCTTTGTTCACAAAAAGTGAAGAAGAAATACCCAATGTTAGTGAGTCAAATAAACCGTTCATTACGAAATTGAACGGAATCGGTGAGATGCAGCTCCCCCGTGGGACGCCATTCTCCAGATGATGAATATCAGAAACGGCGGAGCTGCATCTCACACGAAATGGTGTGATACCAGAAAGATATATGATGAGGTTATGTGCTAAATGACCTTTAAACTCTAACTGATGAATCTTGAAAATATGTGCAGGCTTATAGACCATGTGGTAGGCTCGGCTAATGTCAAGGAAGACAGCATTCGTGTGCTGTCGATTTTTTTAGGAACGTCTCATGTCAGTTTCAAGTCGAATGATGTGATCCATTATGCTGCGATTTTGTCGAAAACCACCTTGAAATTTTGAAAGCAGGCGGTCTGGTTTTACGATCCAGGAGGTCCGTCTCACCGCCATCAGCTCAAAAAGCTTGTCAAGACAGCTAGTGAGTGCACTGTCCCTTAATGCCTCAAGAAAGGCGGGTGATGACCACGAATCATTAAAACCGCCAAAATGAAACAAAACGTATTTTCAGAAATATTGCGGAAAAATAAAAGTGCAATTGATCATTACCTACCGTGGTGTTTCTGGCGGATTTCACAGCATTTTGAAGTCGTAGGAACAAAAATGGTGCATTATAGTCTTCTGTATTATCGAAAGCAAAACCACTAGCATGTAAACGAAAACGGACTTGTGCAAGATCTACCAAGGCTGGCTGGCAATTTTCAGAAGAGATACACTAAGTGAGGCCTTCAGCACAAGCACTGGTGATAAGAGGTGTTGCCGAAATGAGTTGGTTATTAATGCATGAAGTGGGCAATGAAAAAGATATGCGTTTTCCGGAAAGTGCTCGAACCAATCCCTATAGCTGGCATAGGGGAGTAGCAGCAGTGAGCTGCTGAACGTAGGTTTCCCAAGGATGACGTTTGACACGTCTTATAATTCGTCTGGTTCGAGCACGCTCGTAATTTCGGGCAAGAAGGTGAGGTGCATCATAACGATGACGAAAGGCGCAGAAGGTACGTTTCCAATGTGCAATAACATTTCTAACTTTGGTCGTCCACCATGGTACTGGAATGTGGCGTGACACGGGTTTAGTTAGTGGCATTGTCGCGGTCGCTGCAGCATGAATGGTGTGTGTAATAAGGTTGATACCCTGCTCCGGTAATTCGTAACGATCTTAGTTGACATAACAATGCTCCTGAAACTTGCCTCAGTCTGCTTTTCGTAAATTCCAGCGGGGTGTGAATTGCAAAACTGCGTCAGCGGCTGAATGAAAAGTGGTGCAAAGTTTAATTGGAAAATGTTTGCTGTCGTATATATCTCCCCGAACATTCTAACCAAGGAAAGTTCCGATCTTCCGGCGATCTTCGCTCATGCTTGTAACAGGTGTTGTGGAGGGGGAAGAGAGGGGCCGTGTGGCGGCCGGAGGGACCAGGCTGCCGATCGTTCGTAGCCGGAGGGCTGGGAGCCGGGCGGCCTGACTGGGAATGACTGGGACTTGGCTGAGACTGACTGGGACTGACTGGGACTGACTGGGACTTGGCTGGGACTGACTGGGACTGACTGGGACTTGACTGGGACTGGTGTGTACGAGCGCCTGGGCGTCCGAACGCCCAGCCAGGGGCGACTAGACAGTATTATTCGTCTGGGTCTGTGTGGTCGACTCAGTTGAGACAGAGGTGCGGGGGTGAGAGTCTTAAGCGGAAGCAGTTGGAGAATGGAGTCAGACTGCGTTCCGCGTGTGGCCATCGTGACTTTTGCTGCCTATGCATATGTTTTGTTTGGCTGCGTGGACATCTTTGAGTCCACGGTGCGCCGTGCCTGTGGATATGACACACCTGTCGTTCCCTTGATTGCAAAGATCTCTTTCTCTTGCTTTCATACAGAACATTGCGATGCATTGGGCCGTCCCGGTGGCTCAGTTGGTTGGAGCACCTGCATTCCGATCTATCCACCCATGGCAGGGTGGGTTCGAGCCGCTTTAGGGCGCTCGCTATTTGCGCTTGGCAGGTATGGTCTGTGGCCGGTGGCAGCGATCGCGCCAAAGGCCCTCGTCCCCATTGTCAGCTGCGCGATCATCCACTTTCAGTAAAGCATCTCATTTTTCAGCGCACCAAATATCAGCAAGAGCGTAATAATATGACGGCCTGCTGCCGTCGGCACAATGTTCATTTGAAAAAGTTCTTGTCGATGACCATCCTCATTTGCTTGACTTGGTTTTCAATTTCCTCAGAACTATCGGCCTGGCTAACGCATTGTTAAAGTCAATAACGAACGTGTCACCTTTTTTCTCCACTCACGTAATGACTCTGGCTATTCGAAATCATACCTTTCAAGCGTGAAATGGCACGAACGGGCCGAAAAACCTGAAACGAATAAAATCAAGATTAAAATCAAAATCAAAGTCATCATCCGACCCTCTTATCCTTTATCTTCCTTTATTCTGCATCCTCGCGACTCTCCGCTTTTCTGGGACAGGCTGCATGCGTCAGCCACGGGTGGGCGGAGGGACCCTCTGGGAGGGGGGACCCCGACAGAGTACCCAGCGCACATGGACAGGTTAAAGCTCGGCGCTTGGCCCCCAGGCGCGTGCAAACCTGCCCCACCGTTAACCATTCTCCTTCATCCCATAGCCCTGAAGTGATCATTTCTGCCCGAAAGGGCTCTAATCCAAACAACCGATCTAAATACCCAATCGTGTTAAAAGCGCTTAGCTTGCACAACATTGATTGGCAGCCGATTGGCGGCCGGTTTACCTAGAAATCGCGCTCGCAAGCGCCAGATATGGACGACATGACACTTGTATTTGTCTTGACATTAAACACTGTATTGCTGCAATGCAATGACAGGGTTTGAATGACGTTGTTATGTGGTAAATTTTGTGGTATGTGGCATGTCTTCAAATGTGGAACATTCCTTCTAATCATTCAACTTGTCAAAGGTTTGTTGGCACAACACGTGGCAGCAATTAATCTATCACTCAGCAATGATAACCGCATGCCAGTATAATTTATCGGAAATGCTCTGAAACCTCCATACGTGAGTTAATTTAGAGCAAGGAAGCATACAAAAGTGATCATTTTGGCCGTTCATATGGCTAATATGCATCTTTTCTCTCCAAAACGTCTTCAAAACCAAAGCTAAGAAAACAAGCCAGGGCTCTAACTTGGTGACAGTTGCTATGAAGTTGCACGGAAGGCAGTTGTCCACAAGTAAGCAAAGCATCAAAGTGGTATGACGCTCCTCCCCCTCCCCCATTCCATTGCTGCACTGCTGACTTGTGACTAGGAGCAATGTAGCGCAATCATAAAGTACAAAATCACTGTCATGGCTCACTTGAAGTGGAAAGTTAATGAACCAACGCGAATTTGTCTGCCTTTACGCCGTCACAAAACTGGCAGCACATTTCAACAGGGTCACGCGCTCTGTTGAGCGTAATTCAATCTCGGCTAGCAGCTTGGCTGGTTGGGGTCAGAGCCTGGGCTGGAGGACGTTCCAGGTTGGGCTACGTCCCATAATTATACGAGACGTAGGACAGTGGCATTGTTGCTTTATCGCATGAAAAATACATAACACGCACAGCTGGGGAAAATCAACTCCTTGCGCAAAGTAGTGTGACATAAAACAACCTTTCATACAACATGACTCACCTAAGCAGAGCATGCCCCATACTGGATTAAAATTGAAAATACAAACCACCTTAGGTAATGAAAGTTATTCCATGAGTGCGTAGGGCGGGGGCATCTTTGATTCTTTAGCCATGCCATGGCGTAGCCATGTTTGATTCTTTTTCCAACACCCATAAATCAAATGCTTCTGCTGTATGCAAGGTTCTGTAAGTAGGTGCCTAAGCACATCCCGGTCCCCTCCTGCCCTCGCCCCTGCCAACTGCTGCATAGTTGTTTAATGGGGTGCATGTGAACCACACATTACTATATCTTCCTTCCATTAAAGCGATCTGGCCTTCTCGCGCACAAAAGCTTCACAACACAACTTTCTTAAACATGCTTTAACATATTTGTTTAGTCTTTTCGCCTTTAATTCATTCAATTTAGCACGTGACACGCGAAAGCCCCCTGATATAAAAACCTTAGCACCGGCAGATGTCACGCAACGCTAAGGACGCCACTTGCGCGACGGACGGTGCAAGCGTCTGTCATGCGAAATGTCATCGCTCTGCATTCTGTCTAATAACGCGCTCCACGTCATCTGATAACGCGCTTCACCTCATCTGATTACGCGTTTCACCTCATCCGATAATGCGCTCCGTCTCGTCTGAGGACGTGTTATGCATCATCTGATACCACCGCCACCAGCGCTCCGCAAATGAACCTGCTGTTTGCAGCGCCGACACGTTTTGATAGCGGTGACGCAACACATTGACGGCGACCTGCACCATGCAGAGGCAGCCTGACAGTGTCGGGGACGAGAAGGGCGTGCGCTAGGTAACGCGCCATGCCGCGTACAGCTTAGTGGTGGTATATACGCATAGTGTTGCAATGGGGTGCGCTCTGTGCAATGTGCAACATTTTTGAGACCTTTAAGATTCTCAGAACTTTGCTAAGGGAGCTCTTGCGTCTTGTGAGAGCAGTGAAAATATTTTTAGCCTGCTACCTTGCTTTGTTTAGCGGTAAACTGCTTTTGCGACATTCTGCATCCCTTTCCAATGTTTCCGAAATCCTCTTTCAGAAAGTTCTTGTGGCTCGCGAGAACAATGCAAGTAGCTATAAAATGTTACCGAGCTTCTTAAGCTGTAAAATAATGTGACATCCTGCGATGTTTGCAGCAGTTTTAAAATTGGAGCATTGAAGGATCTCAATATTTTTGAAACCGTTGGTGACAATAACAGGTCATTTGATGGTCATTTCTGCGTTATTGATGATGTGTCATCCTAGCTGCTGCAGAAATTTGCCATACAACATTTAGTCGTTGTGGGGAACCATCATATGTTGGGTTTAAGTCCACGTGGAATAATTCCGGTTTGTTGCTTCTGACGCCACAGACAACACAAACAAATGTGACATATGATCGATTCTAATCGCTACCTTCTAAGAAGTTTCACTTCAGCGCGTTTGCTGGGGACAAATGCCAGCTGTCCCTCCTTATTACTCTGGCTTGGATGAAAGTACACGTTGACCTTTGCGTCATTTGCACTGAATTTAGCACTGTGAGTGGAATATGCCACCTTCCAGATCTGAATCTCATTTCGAGGTTTTCACGGCGCCAGACCCGCTTGCACAGGAGACATGGACACTGCTTGTCCGGTATCCGGAGCGTAATGACCGAGTGGTTAGCGTGTTAGACCCCTACCCGCGGGCGCGGGTTCGAGCACCGGCTGCGCGATGATCCCTGAGAACTGACGTGGCCAGTGAGTCGCTTGAGCTTGAGCTTCCCCTCCAGATGCAGCCTGCCACGCTTGTCCGCTATGGATCGACCGTTGCGATGGGAAATAGCGCGACACTGGCTGTTCAACGTTTTCAGCTAGGGTGTACTTAAAAATACTCTGGAGGATTCACTGGGTTTTCGTAGGGAAGCGGCAGAAGTAAAGGAAGGGTGCTGGAGGTAGCAGAATACTGAAACTTCTTTCAGTGGAAATTGAAAGGAATCAAGGACATAAGCTTAAGCTTGTGGCATTCCTGAATCGGGCCGTCTGTCTCCCACGATCGTCCACCGCCTGCCGCCTCGTCGCGTTCCACGTCCAGCTTCGCGCGTGAGACGAAGCGAACGGAAAAGGGCGGACAGGTTTTGAGCCGCGGTACCATGGCAAGGGGAAATATTTGGGAGCTGAGTTTCGACTTGCAACGATGGTACATTTGGAAACACTTTTAGGGCCTCGAATGAAGTCTGTGAGTTTTGTTAACCGTTTCATAGCTGGCAGGCTTCCAAGTTTCTGTTAAGTGCGTTGTGTGGCGGGAATGACCCACGAGCCCGTTCCCTCCTCAGACGTGCGAGCCCGCGTGTCGACGCTGTTGCTGGTGCCGCTGCTGGTGCGGGCGACGGCCGCCTCCTCATCGCCATCCAACGTCGCCTGGGAGAGCACGCTGCAGTACTGGCGTGCGACGCAGGTCGACTGGTCGCCGCCGGCCGACGCCGTGTACGACAGCCAGCCGGCCAGCTCGGCCTGCCACTGCCGCCACCTGTGTCTGGCCGACCGCGACTGCGCTGCCGCCGAGCTGGCCGAGGCCGGCGGCGAGCTCTCCTGCCGGCTGGCCCGCCGGCGCGGCAACAGCACCGCCACCACCACGGCGGCGGCGGCCTTCGTGCGCGACGGCCGCGCCGCACTGGGCGAGCGTTGTCTGTCCGCCGCCGAGTGCTGGCAGGGTGAGCCAGGCGCTACCTGCGAGGCCGGCGTCTGCGTCTGCTCGTCGTCGGCGCTGGAAGACGTCGGCCGCTGCGCCATCCGCGACTGCAGCGAGCTGGTGTCGCTCGGTGTCAGCGTCAGCGGGCAGTACCCGATGCGACTGGCGCCGGACGAGTCGCCGGTGCAGGTGTACTGTGACATGGAGACGGCCGGTGGGGGCTGGACCGTGTTCCAGCGGCGGCAGGACGACCCAGTGCAGATCGACTTCTTCCGCGACTGGCAGAGCTACCGTGACGGCTTCGGGAACGTGTCGGGCCAGTTCTGGCTCGGCAACGAGCTGATCCACCGGCTGACCACCCGCGAGCCACAGGCGATGCGCGTTGACCTGGAGGACTTCGAGGGCGAGCGGCGCCATGCCCAGTACGGCTCCTTCAGCATCGCCGATGAGGCGGACCAGTACCGACTGCAGCTGTCCGCCTACTCCGGCGACGCTGGTGACTCCCTGACCTACCACTCAAACCAGCAGTTCAGCACGCGCGACCGAGATAACGATGATGGCGCGGGCCACCACTGTGCCGCTCTCTACACGGGTGCATGGTGGTACCGAGCTTGTCATCGTTCCAATCTCAACGGGCTGTACCTGCGCGGGATAATTCCGCCAGTCCGTGATGACGGCAAGCGTTCACAGCTCGCTGTGTCCTGGTTGGCCTGGAAAGGGCATTGGTACTCGTTGAAAGCCTCCGAGATGAAAATCAGACCGGCCAACTTCAGAGGTCCTTAAAGGAAGTGTTCCACATTTGAAGGTACTAAGGCAAGCATCACATGTCTTAAAAGAAGCTCACGAGTAATAATCGGCATACTTTTAAGTGGAAAAGACTCCTGTAGACAATACAACTTCACTGATTAGTACGCATGCTCCTCAATACGTCATTGCTTGGATTACGTTAACGTACCTTGTACACCACTGGTTGGGAGGCACTTGACGGCCGTTGTATCTGGAAATCGTGCTTATGAACATCAGATGTGAACGAGTCGCCAATTATATTTTATCAGCCTTGTCCGCTGTATGGCAAATTGAATGACACAATTTGAATGATGCTGTTATGGCGTAGGGACCCTCTGACCCTCAAATAGTCCCCCTGAGATAGTCTGCACATCTTTGCGGGCGTGTAACTCAGATACGGAATGGGCTTGGCTTAAGAAGGGCAGGGCTGTGAACTACACCGAATGATCTTCAAGATCGTTATTTCATTTCAATCCCCCATGTAAAGATGAAACACTCCCTTTAAGATCGCTGAGCTGAAGATCGCGCTAGCTGGCATAGTGCAGCGTGAGACCGCTGAAAGGGAAGTCATGACTGGATTTGCTGCAGCCAAGCTTATTTCATTCACAAACCAGCAGACTGAGGCTGCTTTGCAGTCCGGTGTCAAACGGAGTTAACACAAAACCGCGATTCACATCAAGAATCAAGAATGTCGTGTGAAACAGAAGAGAAAGAAAGAGAGAGAGAGAGAGAGAGAGAGAGAGAGAGAGAGAGAGAGAGAGAGAGAGAGAGAGAGAGAGAGAGAGAGAGAGAGAGAGAGAGAGAGAGAGAGAGAGAGAGAGAGGAGAGAGAGAGAGAGAGAGGGAGGAGAGAGAGAGAGAGAGAGAGAGAGAGAGAGAGAGGAGAGAGAGAGAGAGAGAGAGAGAGAAAAATCCCTTTACGTGAACATTACAAGGTATAAAACGAATCGACGCAGAGCCGACACAGTTTGCACCGCTAGCTTCATGATGCTTGTTATTAAGCGCGTAGAGAAGGACCTGTGTGTGGTAATTTGGCATAGAGACCTTGTTATGAGCTTGGCACGACGGCACTTGCGCTGGACGCGGCGAGTAACCGCGCTTCATTTTCGCATAAACGTGCTCATAACGATACTAATATGGGGTGCATTAACATGCCAAATTTCTTATCACGCAATAATGTGTTCCCAATTCGAAGCTGGTAAAACAGTCAGCACAAATGTTCGGGCAGAAATATTGTGGAAGGAAGCATTCTGCGTTTATATGAGGTTTTGACATGAAAAGGACATTTTGAAGACATTTCGGTGCTGTTCCCAATCCGTGTTCCCAATGTGGAGGCCGTTCCGGCGACCACTCGGTACAGTTCGCAGCCCTGCCCTTCTTAAGACCTGAACCCTCCCAGTTTCTGAGCCACGCGTACGCGAAAATGGGGAAAGGTATATCGAGGAGAGCATTTCAAAGTCATCTTGGCATTTATGACATAATGACAATGCCACCCAAATCCTGCCGTTCCATAAGCCATACGGCGATCAAGACCAATAAAGATGTTATTGCTGAGGCGTCCATATCTGGCGTTTGTGAGCGCGATTTCCATATGTAACGGCCGTTACCTGGCTCCCAATCAATGTTTTGCAAGGTACAGTGATGTTAGCAAACCATGACGCCGTGAAGACCATATTTATGAAACAGAGAATTGGGCTGTCTCGGGCAGTATCTTCCACTTACAATGTATATCAACAATTAGAGGTGAGGTTGTTGCATCATGTCTGATGTGTGCATCAATATCTTCAAATGCGAAACATTCCCTTTAACTGAAGGCACAGTCAACACCAGCGTGTTAGCAAACGTTGCTGTACTCGTATAACACATGGGCCACTTACATCTCCAAAGCAAAACAAGTTTGCTCGCTAAGGCTGCTTGTGCTGTCAGTGGCTGAAAACCCGGAAAGGCGTATAGACGTGACCAGCAGCAAAAGCACAGCATAGCAGCTCAGTGACAATTACAACACTTGTATGATTGACAGATGCACTGAAATAGCGTGATGCACTTTCTTATTCAGTTGTGAGCGGCTTCTGCCTACCGTCCCAAATTTTGAGAAGAAACTGTCTGGGATAAATGGGGAGGACACATAATTTCAGACGCATTTTGGATTGTTTCACGACATTTTTAGCTGTCTCCTCACTTCCCTCCCCCAACTCACTTTGCAAAACTACCTCCATTTAGCTCCATGAATTTCTTGGGGCGCAGCACGGTTATTGACGTCACTACAAACCGGCCGAGGACTGGCTCTGATCTCCTCCCTGATAGCTTTCTTAAGCCCCGTGATGGTCTTGGGTCTCCCTGCGTACACTCTGTCCTTCGGGTGGCCCCAAAGAAAAAAAATGTGTTGCTAAGGTCTGGGCCATGAGGTGCCCACTCAAAATCAGCCTTGGGTAAACTTTTCCGGCTAGATCAGCACTACCAACGCGGAGGTGGCTGTCCCGGCCACTCGGACTCAACCAGCCGGGTGGTAGCACGGGCCTGGGACGCAAGCTTAGACGCTATCGTTGTCCTGCACGGGGGCTCTAGTGGTCAGCTGAGGAGAATTACCAGGGCAGCTCCTGCCACCTATTTCTGTCGCCAAGGAAGACAGTGGCAGCACAACACTGGTGACCCCGACGTGTTCAAGCAGCACATCAACGGAAGGTGGGCGAAAGCAACCATCAAGTGCGGCCATGGACCCCGGCCGTGGCACCACTGGCGTCTACAGTTTTCTGCCTGCTCGGCTAAGAAAGCCGACCTATGGTTGCAGCAAGTCCACTACTCCTTAAATGTTCCCGGAATCAACGATCCCGCATGCAAGGCTGGAAATCTTCCGATGTCCGTGGCCAGTCCAGTTCGCGATGTTATCATTGGAGAGTCAATGACTGCATAGCCCTGGCGTTGCCCTGCGGCAGCAGCTGGTCACGTCCTGCGACAGCCGTCTGGAGGCTCTCTTGCGTTATCAGCAGCTCGGGCATCAGGCTCCTTCCCGACTACTATGCAGCATGCGCGTACATTGGGCGGCCCGTGATGCCCCGACCGGCAACGCCCTCTTGCGAACGCTTTTCTAAAGCGGCTTCCCCAGACCGAGCCGCCCTAGCACTGCTGCCAGAATCAACATCCCTCGACAATCTGGCTCAGGCGGCCGATCGGTTCCTCGAGGCCTCACGCCCCGCCGCCGCCGTCGCCGCCGCTGCCGCCGCTGCCGCCGCCGCCGCCGCCGCCGTCGCCCCCTCGGTGTCGGAGCCCGAGGCACAGCCGCCCACTCCGCCGTCCGCCGGTCAGCCGAGACTGTATGCCGCCATCGACAGCCTGACAGCCGTGATTAATAGCCTGGAGACGTCCCATCGGTGATTAGGGGAGACCCTGAGCAGTTCGCAGCGGCTGGGAGCCACAGCTGGTAGGCGTCGTCGACCACGCTGCACGGCGAGACAACGCCAATCTTCGACGGAGGTGGACGGTTTCAGCTGCTACCACTGGTGTTCCGCGGCGGAGGCCTGTCGCTGTGCCCAGCCCCGCTCGTGGATGTCCGAGGCGTTTCGTGAGCAGGCCTGGAGCCGTTCGCGCCCGCAACTTCAGACCAATCGCCGTTGGTGCAGTGATTTTTTTTTAGAAAACAGCCGGCTTGGACGGACACTGCTAGACAGGCCCTGCTAGAAAGCGAAATAACTGAGTGCTGCAAATAGCCGCCTGGAACGAACTAAACAATCATATCAAGTACATTATGCATCTAACCTGAACATTACGCACCTAAATCTGATCTGCCATCTAATATAATAAGTGCTAACCCTTGTCTTAGCTCCGGCATACCTTTTTGACAGCCCTGGAGCATATAGTTTGTCCTCAGTGCCTAAATAGCGGCATAGGGTGTGATCGTTCACTTATCATCCAGTTCACCTCTATCGTATGAACTAAAAAGATGGTGTTATGAATACAAAAATAGGTGTAATAAACAAGGTGTGGGAAATGGGATCCCGCGCCTAAAAAGCTACTCCAACACGGAAGCAAGGATCTATAACTGCGAAGCGAGGGCCCTCGGCTGAACAGGCCCCCTAACGCAATGTTTTGACCCCCTTCTGGGAGAAATACTGAGTGCAACATTGCTACGATATGGCCGGTCAAGTAACTCCATCGCGCAGAAAAGGCAGCAATAGAGTGTTGCCCGCGCGTGTCGGCGACGTCAGTGTGACTTAGTTTTCTGACGTTGAGGTTACTTCTAGAAGGAAATGTATTGTCGACTAGCAGCGTTAGTGTTATTCGACGCTGATGCCGATCTTTATGAAGACGAAAATGAAAATGAAAAAGGAAAAAAATCTTATGATATGTGGTTTTGTGCCGTACATGCTTGTCAAGATGGTATTAGTAATTTTTCATCGCAACGTTGTGGTTTCAGCGAAGCTGACTGTTATCACCACAGCGATATGCATGCTGTCAAGACACTTTCATGATGAAAACGCGTTTTGTTATTCGCAAGATACCAGATCACACCCTGAACAATGCCGTAAAATGCACGCAATGATCTCACACATTTCGCAATAGGAGTTTGAAGGCAAACATGCATACAGTAACTTAATACCCGTAACGGGTTCAAATTTCAGTCGCAGTACAGGCGCAGCCCTAAGTCACTCTCGAATTCACCGTAGCGGCCGGTCTGCCGCCCGCCACGGGAGGGACCATTCCAAGAATGAACGGAACGCAATGACATAGTTCTCTGAGTGGTACCATTTACAGCGGCGTGCGTCCAGGGGCCACTCAGTGGACGCAAGGATGGTGTGCTCGAGCTGCTCGGAACGGTGCTCTACGACGGACTTCAGGTTGTATGGTGCGTTCCCTCGGTGGTCCAGTCTGTAGGCAGCGACACAGTCTCCTTCCCGAATGACTGCATGGAAAGGCATGCAGTTGAGCCGCCGGCGTACCGCCGTGATGTGGTCGAACTTACGTTCTTTGCCACAAAGGCCGTTAGAAAGTCGAGGAGCTTGTCAATGCGGTAGCGCCAGAGACACGTTGGTAGAGCCCAGGCCGTGATAGGCCAAATCGCACGTGATATGGGGAAGCACTAGACCTTGGGCAACATTTTTACCCTGGGCATAGAAAGGGTTTTGTTGAGCTTTTATGGTGAGGAGGAACCTTTGCTAAGCCACACTGCCTTTGCTGTCTGCTTTTCCATGCTTAAGTGCTGATCGATAGGCAAGCCTAAACCTGTCTTGCGATCAGCTGGTCAAAAAATTATCAAACGCGGTTTGAGCTTTTTAAGGCAGCATGCATGCCAAACAGGTACATGTCTGTTTTGCTGTTGTTTGCGCGGCGATCGGCAGCACACTATTCCAGGAGTCAGATTCCAGTGTTGGGAATATCGCCTCAAACATCTCTCAAAACCATTATTGAACTGTCTTAGTAAACTTATATGCTACACTAGTGTCCTGTGCTGCGCTCACTGTCACCCAAAGTGTCGGAACTGTATCCCAGTACACCCCATTTGCATCATTCCATTTGGCTACCTCATTTTCACTGATCTGTGAAAAAATGCGGGATACCGCCAGCTTTCGGAAGACAATGAATACGGAACACATACAGATATCAATACTTTCGTATGTGCGATGACGTATGTGATATGTACCCGTCAACTTTCCAACATACTCATATATCGCACGGTTTCACCTTTCCTCACTTGTCAGCAAAGTTTGAGGCCGTCCGTCCCTCCCCAAGTCTGCATGCACTGTGTCTAGAAGCCACCGAAGGTGATAACAGCGATGGAAGGCAACAACAGTGAATGAGTAGCTCCCCCATCGGCAGCGCGGTAGTTCGAATACAATAGACGCTTGTTACCCCCTTGCCACTTACTGTTGATTTTGGCTTGGATTGGCTTGGCAAGCACAAGTGCGCACCTGGGCTGGTTGCTGTCCGTCAAGCAGTGTAGTACACTGAGAAGAAACAACGGCACCGGCTATGAGTTTTGGTCAACAAAAATCCTCCGATGAAAAGAATGCGAGTTCACGTCAAAGTCTTGGTGCTATCCATGTCCTCGGCTGCCGCAATGTACGGACCAGAACAATGAAACATAGCCGCTCTTTCTGAACCGAAATTCTGGCCAAAAGTGCACTAAAAGATGCACTTACCCAACAACCAGCGTGAGGCGACCTCAGAACTCGCACCGTGGCTTTCAGAGAAGACGAATGAGCCCGGCCTATCTCATTACGGAGATCGATTGTAGATAAGCGCCGCCATCTTACTTTAACGCGGCGGGCGGGCTGGGCGCGTCTTTCCTCGAACTGCCATTGGCTGACGGGCCGGACGTGGGCGGAGCAACCTGGGAAGATCTCGATCGGCCGGAGGCTGGTCCCAGCTCATCTCAGTGTTGGTGAGTGCGACTAGAGAAGCGCGTGCTTGGTAGGCGGGTGCTCACCGGCGACAGCGTCTTTTGATCTCAACGTCGTAATGGACGCATAGCTACAGGTAAACTGAGAACTTTGCGTGGGTGTGTTCGTCGCAATGGACGCGTATCTGCAGGTAAACTAAGAACTTTGCGTGCATGTACTCTCATGTACATTGTGCCGGGTTCCAATCGGTGATGCACCCAGATTCATGAGGGGGTGCCGTGGAAAGTGGGTCGTACCTTCTTTTAAGTTAGTTCTCTGTCGGTGACCTTAGGATGAATTCGAGATGCTAACGAAGTAACCGTAAACTCTCCGTCCCCTGTTTTCGACGGATCCCAGGCCCAGGGTCCAGCTCAGGTTCCAGGGCGACTAAACCGAGAGAAAAACCCGAGTGAGACCCATAAGACTATGAAGGGTGTCTCAGCCCAATGATGAAAGAATATGTGATGATATAAGGGAGTGTTCCACATTTGTATGGAGCTTTGGAACGAAGAAGCCGTTCCGGCGACCACTCGGTACAGTTCGCAGCCCTGCCCTTCTTGAGACCTAAGCCCTTTTAGTTTCTGAGCTGCACGCCCGTGAGATCGTGCAAACTAATTCGGGGAGACTATTTCAAGGTCAGCCAGGCATCCATGATGCCATTAACGTCACCCAAATCCTGTCATTCAATTGGCTATGCGTTGATCAGTGCCAACAAATATCATATTCGAGTCATTAATATCTGGCGATGGTGTTGTGGGCACGATATCCAGATAGAACGGCCGTCAACTGACTCTCAGTCAAAGCTGTGCAGGGTACAATGACGTAATCAAACAATGATGGATGGATGAGCATACTACTGCACACAGAAATTGTCTTGTCTAGGGCAGCCTTTCCACTTAAAAGTGGAAAACAGTAGTTATAAGTAAACTGATTTCATCATATCTGATGATTGCTTCCATATCTTCCATGTGGAGCATTCCGTCTAAGCGACCACTTGAATGCTGGGCTGCTGAATTGTATTTTTTTCTTGGCGCAAAGATGGAGATACCAAAATTTCATCTGGCAAAGCGTAAGACTGAAAAGAATTAGGGGAAATAAAGCCTTAAGTGGCCTGTGCAAACCATCTGCGAGCTTTGGTACGTAGAAAACCAGGGAGAAGGGTGGGGGTGGGCGGGGGGGGGGAGTAAGAAATGACGTGTAATATATCCCCGATCTTGATCAATAGCTATGCTTGAAGAACAGCAAGACAGCATGATGCCTCGCCAACGCACACCAATACATCGATGTTAAAGGGATTTCATGAAACGCCTGTACTCTTTGCTGGTACCTTGCTGGCTGCGCCTTTTCACTACTCCGCGCTGAGAGTGCCTCTACGCGCGGTGTGTGTTCGAGCTACCAACGCGAATGCGAAAAGTCGGCGAGGGGCCAGGTTGGATCAGACCAAACCAAAGTAGTGGCATGGCCTCGCCCCAGCGCACTGGGGTGAGGGTCACCTGACCTACCGTGAACAAAACTTTACGACGGGCAACCAGACAGCACCGTTTTGCCGATTGAAAAACTCCTGCAACATATTTCAACGTCATGAACAGGCTAGGTAAATGGCAAGATCGGCTACCGTTACATTTTTGGCAAGCGCGAAGCTCAGGCCATGCTGTGTGACAAAGGATACATGCGAAATAATTGTTTATGCTGTAGCCGTTTCCGATCTTAGAAACAATTGGTCCGGTTGAATAACTTAGGCAGTTAACTCGTAGCATGCAATTTTGTATCTTTCGTTGTGATCTCGGTGGTCCCAGGTGGTGGCGGATCCAGGATCCCTTAAAATTGGGGACTACGTAAAATGTTTGGCCCCCTGTAGTTCAGGCCCTTCTCAAAATATCGCTGGATTTGAGTTATTAAATCTCACTTAACCCTCGCCCTGAGTCGCCGGTTTTCAAAACGCGGATATATATTGGGAGGGACGCGATCCCTGGCCTTCCTAAATTAATGAACATTGAGTGGGGTGGGAAACACCAGTGCGTTGTTTTCAACGTTATTTTGCTATTAATCCTAGTTTTTGTGTTCTTTGGTGTATGATTGACTGCATGATGCCAGGTCAAAGGTCCAATGTCCATAAAACCGCACGTTCTCAGCTTAACATCATGCCTACGAGATTATGCGTCGTGGCGACACGAAACCTATACTGGCGCGCTTCTTGTTTGATTCTGAATACAATGGTTTACATTTAGATGTGTTTGGAGCATATATTTATGATATATGGCTCTGTTAAGGTAACAATGTCGGCTCACCGCGCGCGTTCCGCGGTATGGTTGGCTGCCGCCCTGCACCCGCGCCGGCCATAGATCGTCGTGCAGTATTCCTCAAAAACTGCCGCTGCTTCATAACCAGAAAGGGCTAGGAACACGTGTTTGGTGCCAAAACACACGCAACAGATGTTAAATAGGCTGCTGAAAATTTTGGTGCTATTGCACAGGATGCTGGGAACGTATTCAAAAATAACCTACGGGGTTATATCGACGACGACATATATCATATATCATATATCACATCGACGCCCTAGCAAGGCGAGGGTTAAGACTCTTACGCATGCTATTTTGTATACGATAAGCCATCTTTTTGTGCGCGGCTCCAGGAAACTAGGCGTAGTACGCACGTATGTACATAGAGCGCGCTCATTTTCTCCAAATTATGGTTGATTCCGTCATTTTGAGTTTTTTGGGACAAGGATAGTATTTTAGAGAAAATTTAGCAAGTAAGTTAAAGTTGGCTGCTAAATAACACCAAAATCACGTACGAACCTTGATCCCAAGGTGAGATGCGAGTGGCAGATGTCCAGTGGCTAGCCTGCCGGTGTTGTGATCACGTGGTGACTAATCCTTTTTACCTTTACCTTGACTGCTCTCACCTTTTACCTTGACTGCATGAAGGAGTACGAAATATGCTACCCTTCAGATATGTTAAAAACGTGATGCACGAGTAAAATGAGTGTTACAAATAGTGCATCTAACGTTAATGACATATTACAATCCCAACGGCTTGTACAATTATGTCAAGCACGTAAAAAATCATCGGAACATATCCAGCTGCTTCACTCTGCGGCTAAGTCGCGGAGGAAGATCATCACCATGCAGATCTTAGAGTTGAAGATTTTGCTAAACCTGTATACACGAGCAAGCGAAACAGCGTGCGTGACGAAAGTGCTGGCGCCCATAAGCATATGAGGAGCTTTCGGCAACAGAGCAAGGTCCTTTTGACTTCATCGGAAGAACCAAAAATGACTGAAGAGGGCCTCTGAGCGATCATAAATGCCCAGATCGATTTCATTTCGGGCCCCGCCAACGGCGGAGGTCCTCTGATAATCTGGAAAACCGCTGACCAATAGGGGCGGCATCTTAGTGATTGAGCGATGGAAGGTGCTGCGGCAGGTCAACCAGGATGAAACCGTCTACAGGGCAGGGTCCTCTGAGCAAACGAGAACCCAAGACGAACGTGGTGGGCCCTGAACGATCCGGAGTACCCAGGCAGATTAACATCTAGGGCACCGACCAGAGCGCAGAGCAAACGGGGGGAACCCGATACCAGTGTACAGGAATTAGTGCCCCCGAGCGACCGAGAGCGCCTAGGCAGATGAACGGATATGGTTCCCAGACGACAGCACAGAGCCTTCTGAGCCAATATGAAGTGTCCAAGACCAGTGAGTCGGGCCCCTGTGCGACCAACAGTGCTCCGGCGGGTTGGCAGAAAAAGCGCCGACAGGAGTGCAGGGTCCTCCGCGAACGAGACCAAATGGAAAAAGCCCTAGACCTATGTAGAGGCCCACGGATATAGCCCCCAGTAACAACGCGGCCCCCCCCCCCCCCCCGAACAAGTGGGAAGAACCTGAGACCAAAGTGAAGGGCCCATGAGCGGCCGAGATGCCCAGTGAGTTAGCATATGGGGCACAGGCAATAGCGCACAGGGCCTTCGGGAAAATGGGAAGCATTCGTGGAGCGCCCTAACCGATCAAGAGTGCCCCGACAGGTTAGCATATGGGGCTCCGGCTACAGCGCATGGCCCTCTGAGAAAATAGTAAGACATGAAGGGGAATGTGAGAGGTCCTTTAGCGATCGGATAAATCCGGCAAGTGGAGATATGAAACCTCCGGCAACGACGCTGAGCATCTGGGCGGCGTAATGGGCTCTAAAACTTTCCCAATTATTGCCTTCCTAATCATTAGTTTTGCCTGACTTGTACCCTTCACTTTCGCTTGCGGCTGCTCTTGTTCGCCAAAAAACCAAAGACATCTCTTTTTTGGGGATGGGTAAGGGGTTAAAAACCTGCGTCTGTTTAGCCGGTAATGGGCCCTTCGGATCTTATAGGCCCCTTCGGGACCCAAGAGGACGGGACCATGGCCCCGTGCCCTCCCCTCCCCTCTAAATCCAACACTGGTCCCAGGTTTGTTGCTCTTCTGGCTCGCTCCAGCTAATTGTAACTGTTCAGCTGGAGAATAACTGTCGTTATTTGACAATTCACGACGCATGTTTGACTGGGAAAAGTTATAAGATGCTTTCTTTTACGCTGGAGAGGGTCACACTCAGATGGTGTGTAGTGCATATGAAATGTCAAGAGCGTGTTCTGGGGTAATACGGGGAGTGTTTTGGTTACGTACTTACCACTCTGAGGAAACAGCATGTGTTAGTGGCACAGGCTACTAGGAGCTGACAACAATCAGATGTCTTCAAGCTGCGTTTGTCACGTGCACAAATAAGCACTAGTACAAAACGGTGTTTGTGGAAGTGGCACAAGGCAATTCACATGGCCAACTGCAGCGGGCCTTTTTGGTTCCATCGTTCATCAGTGTGGTGAAGTATTTGTTTTCTTCTTACCACTGGCATCACAAAAATCAATCGTAATATCCCGCTCCCTTGCTCTGCCTCGTGGGAAGACCTTGACGGGCACCAACATTATTTTGTTCAATATCGAAAGCCAATATCAAAGGCTCGCTAATCGGCGTGAGTTCGACGTTATGTAGCTGTAGATGCTGTTGGACGTCTGCATATTCGTGAGCGAGGCTTGCACGTCAATGTGCGCGACTTCAAGACTACCACGGAAGTCCCGGCCGGCAGCAGCAAGGCGGACTGCAGACTGAAGGTGACACTCGCACCGGCAGTGGCAAGGCGGACTGCAGACTGAGGCGTGACACTCGCACCGGCAGTAGCAAGGCGGACTGCAGACTGAAGGTGACACTCGCACCGGCAGTGGCAAGGCGGGCTGCAGACTGAAGGTGACACTCGCACCGGCAGTGGCAAGGCGGACTGCAGACTGAAGGTGACACTCGCACCGGCAGTGGCAAGGCGGACTGCAGACTGAAGGTGACACTCGCACCGGCAGTGGCAAGGCGGACTGCAGACTGAAGCGTGACACTCGCACCGGCAGTAGTAAGGCGGACTGCGGACAGAAGTGTGGCACTCGCACCGGCAGTAGCAAGGCGGACTGCAGACCGAAGCGTGACACCGGCAGTAGCAAGGTGTACTGCAGACTGAAGCGTGACACTCGCATCAGGCCTGTTCGACGAGACTCGTGCTTTTTCGGTGGCGTAAAGTGATCATGAAGGGAATTACCCGACTTGAAGGGAATTACCTGACAAGCTATCATGGGTGGAATTATTGTTCGGACTATCGTCCGCTTCTGTGTGCTTCCGGGTGCAGGTGTTCATATGTGTGCGTACAAAGTAGCGCTGCAATGTAGCGCTTTGGAGGTACTTGTTTAAACAAGTGATATGTGACCTTAGCTTATAAAAAACGGCAACTGACTAGACATAATGTAGCGCGTTGATTTGCTGGGTGTAAGTTTATGCGCACGCTGGTAAATGCGTGCTTTCGATGCCTCAGGACAGTTGCATGCATTTGTTTAACTATTACACTCTTGGCTTATACTGCCAAGCTTCGAAACACACTTGGCGCAGTAGGCACCATGTCCATTGGCTTGATATCGCGGCCAAATGGTAATGCTCTTTAGCTGCGACCTTAAATAGGTCTGGCGCAATATCACGTTTTGCAAAGATGAGTTGATCAAGTCAAATGCCGACAAATAAGGCTTGCACTGTTGGGCATTGGCATTGCTTGCTGGACGCGTTAAGCCACTTCCCGTCGGTTGATGTTTTGATACGTCCGAAAGTAATTAAAAGAATGCTATGCAAAAGGGATATGAATCACGGTATTCATCGATCATGGAAAGCCCGTGCCGCAAGACAACCAAGAATCGCGAAAGATCAGCTTTAGCTGGCAGCATGAGAAAACACTTACGGACGGTGAATCTGTCAGCGTTGTGGATACCAGCGCCCCTCGCACCCTCAAGCTCTTAGTACCAGGGTTCAGTAAGCAACCGCTGACTGCGTAACCATGAATGGAAGCTTTGGGAACTGGCGAGGAGACCAGTCGTACCTGGTGTGCCTGCCCACGAATTCGTTTGGGCACTGGCACTTCGTATGTCTCACCCCCCCCCCCCCAAACACACACATGACCAGCAGCGGAGAGGACTTCACCGTCGTCCCTCAGCGCAGTCCTCCGGGCCCGGCGAGGTGTCCCGGGCTGTGACCCGTCGACCGCTCGTCCGGTCACGTGACCCAGTGTGAGGCGGTCCACCGGTCCACTGCCGGGGCCGTTCACACCACCTGTCCCGGCGGGGCTGCGATCCGCGCGATCCAGCCACCAGCGGGCTCCGGCGCCAGCGGCGCTCCTGAGCTCGCGACCACTGACTGAGCGCTGGGCTCCGCCCCGGGCTGTCGAGGCTACCCTAATGAACATGGCGCGCCGTAGCCATGCTGGTTGCCTTAGATGACTCCAGGCCCTCCTCACGGGTCAGCTCTGCGAGGCACTCGTCAGGTGCTGTTGCCTTCAAACGAGCGAAAAAACGTTTCTCCTCTGCTGTAAGCCTGATTACGAAGTGTCTGCACAGAACTGCGCTGCATGACAGAAGGCAAATCTTCATTCTGCCGTTGTCTTTTAAAAAAGTCGGGACACGCTTCACAAACCAGCTGTCTGACTCTCAGTCCGTAGTCCTGAGGTGAGAGGACCCTTATCATTCATATAACAAGGCGCAGCTTGGTCCACAGACCCACGGACGCTACCAAAGCGAGTGGTAGCAACACAGAACAACGGCGATGTTCGGGTATGCTGCCACGGATTGTGTTCGGTTTTGTCATTGTGCGTGACATATCTTGCGTTCTTTGACGAAAAGAGTTTTTAGCGCTTTTTAGTCATGCTTTCGGCTGGTCAATGGGGACATCCTTCCTCTTCCTTTGCATAGGACTGAATTGGAATTCGTGCCCGTTCTCATCATTTTGGTGGAAAACGCCCATTTGAGGTGAAGAAGGAAGCACGTAATACATGATAGAACTGGCATGGATAAGGGTGCCTGCCCATTGTTTTAAGCCTTTCGCAAGAGGTGGGCCAGAGCATCTAAGTTCGTGTATATGCTCTTGCGTTATGTTTCGATACGCAGAATGTCACACCCATCGCCAAGACCGCTTTCAAATAAAAAATTGCATTCACATGAAAACTGTGTTGGTGAAAGGCTTCCAAACATGGTGTTTTAGAGCACAACTCCAGAGTATATCGATTATTTCATATGGTGTCCGTTTTGACAATACCAGACCTCTGTGTCGGGCATTTTGTCACATCAAACGTATCCGTCTATATGACGCGGGACATGGAGTCATTGAGCCTTCCCCAGGTGCACAAAACTTCACTGTGAACAAAGAAACACAAATTCGATGAGCATCATGAAAAACGAATCGACCACTCAAACTGCCACTACACATGTGGTTTGGTCCATAACATGGCGGCCCAAGACAGGACGCAAAAAACGACAACGGTTCAGAGGTTTCGACGTGCTGCAGTTTTTGACTGCTTCCAATATCAGAGTGTTCTTTTCGTTCTAAGAAAAAAATAATTGCAAACTTTTGCAGCCCCAGCTGCCGCTCGTCTTCAGCGCAGACGTAACGCAAGTCTGCGGGGGGATAAAGGAAACTTTTTGGCGGGGGCTTAACATGTGGGAGAGCAGCCAATATGTTGTGTTTAATTTCCGAAGTAGAATGATCCGGCGATAGCTACGGTAGTGTTTCTTGGGGTGGTTTTCTCCAGTCGGTCTAAGTCTGGCACATCCGCGAGTACGTACCCGTGGACCCACCAGCTGTGAAGCAATATAGGGCTTCGGAAGTGCCCACGGAGTCATTTCCAGCGAGCTGCAAGGTGCCTTGAAAAGATTTTACAAGGCGTTTGCTAGCAGCTTGGAGTTTAAACGAGCGACCCGCTCGACCGTCCTGACAAAGACTAACATGACTGATGGCATGACACACCTAACACATAGGACTTCCGGTGGGCTTACATACAGCTCCGCTCTCCATAGACATATGGCTGTTAAAAAAGTCGCCAATCGTTTAAATCACGACTACGGCCGCGTGGCTTATGCCATGCACGATCGTAAAAATGCACGCCATTGGAATTAAGCTGTCGCACGTTGCGTTCACTTTTCATGCAGACGCTCAGCGTGCAGCGTTGCATGGAGATCATCATTCCGTGCAGCATTGCATGAAAAAATCCTCTTTAAGTGCAGCATTCTTAAAAGCTCGACATAAGCATGTTAAGCGTTGAGTAGCTGCTGTCAGTGGCTTGAGCGGAAGGTGTGTTGTGCTTTCAGATCGCTGTCGGTGCTACCTCGCCACAGGAGCATGTGGACATCCAACCTGGATTTGGAATTGGAAGACAGTTGTGACGTCACCACTTCCGGCATTGGCTCCCACGAATCAGCGTCACCCACGGTGTACCCGCTCGACAGAAAAAAGAGGTAGGCCGGCGAATTTTGTATGCCTTGATCCATTCAATGTCTTGACATGCATGCACTTCTTTTAAGGTCGCTTGGTACGTTTTTCGGACAAGCCAAGTTCTAGGCGTCGATATGACATGAGATGCTGGACTTCGGTTTGGTGGCGAGTTCTGCCAAAGTACGACAGCTCTTTACCCGGACCTGTGCTCAGGACCTGTGCTCAGGGCCCACATCAACCGCACGCGGCGACCTCACCACCCCAGCACCAGATGTCGCATAGACATACGAACAGCATGCGAGGCTCCACCTGATTCATACACTTCTATATCTCGACACCAAATCTTACCCGACGCCTGAAACGGGCGACTTTGAAAGGGCCCCAGCCGTTTGGTTTGCCCGTGCGCCGCTGAGTTATTACCTACGCGTTGCTGACCGCCGCCCTGTCCGACAGCGGTGCAGCGCTTTCGCGGGAGGAGCGCCGCCGCCGCCGGCGCGCCACACAGAAGTACCGGCTGGCGCACGCCACGCGCGAACGCGTGCGCGTCGAGGCGTTCAACACGGCGTTCAGTGAGCTGCGCAAGCTGCTGCCCACGCTGCCGCCGGACAAGAAGCTCTCCAAGATCGAGATCCTCAAGCTGGCCGTCTGCTACATCGCCTACCTGAACCATGTGCTCGGCAGCACCTGAGCTACGTGCGTGGCGGCACTTGAGCTACGTGCGCGGCGGCACGTGGGGGAGGAGGGCGGACGCCTCCGGTCGACAGACAGCGCCTGCGAGTCGACAGACGCGTAGCCGTGAGGTGCTGTGGCGGCCGTACATGTGCCGGGTGTGGGTGCGGCTTTGGACGCCGGGGTTTTCGGCTTCTGGAATGCGGCATCAAGCCCTCGTGTGCTTCGGGGGATGGCTTAGTCAAGCACGCAGCCAGGATCTTGCTAAGGGAGGGGGGGAGGGGGCGAGTTTTTTTTAGGGCCGCGGCAACCTGAGGTTTCCCACGGTTTCACTGAAGGGCCTCAAAATCTGCTGTCATCGGATTTAGCTCACACTGGTTTGCACAAAGGCACCATTTTATATCACCACGGGCCTCTTATCCAATCCAGAGCCCCAACATGCTTTTGAATATCGTGCAGAGAGTCCAGTCACCATTGGCAAATTTAAAGCTCGCAAAAGTATTACGAGTTCAGGATTCTTATGCTGACAGCATGGACCTGCATTATACCACGAGGCATTGCTTCAACGACGTTACCACGCAAACATTGGTTATACTGGCAATACTCGTCTTCGTGTACATTGTTTCGCCAGTTCCTCGCGGTAAATTGAAGCTCGATAATCGTCAACAAAAAATTCTGAGCTGACAACTCCGAAAAACCAGGACCTGCGGCCTTTCCTGCTTAGATCAAAGATAAATATTCATACCATATAAATTCCGGCACCCTTCGGACGCCTGTAGCGCTCCCAACTCCCAGGGGCTGGGGGAGGGGTCCACGCCTTCGGCGCTCCTTGGCTGCGTCGTCGGTTTATGTGGTAGTTCCAGACGTCAGTTCACGGTGGATTGGTTGTTATGTGACAGGCAGCGGCCTTGGACAGCTCCCTCGTGCAGGAGGGCGCTGGGGCGACGGCGTGCCACTGAATTGAACACGCTGTCAGTCCTGGTATGCCTGGCTCGGAGATCAGGGAGTTCTAGTCATGATGTGTTGAAGTGACGCTTTAAACCTGCACCAATGCTTTGTTTAGTGTCGGTACATGTCGCCACAAGCAACATTGTGCGTGCAGAAAGGCGGCAGACGTAATCCATGCACTCGTGCTACACGACGTAACTTTCAAGTGAGCGTTGAGTTAGAGGAAGCATTTTCTTATTCTTCTCCACACCAAGGGAAAAAACTAAATTACACAAAACACAGCTTTTCGACTTCAACAAGCGCTGAGCAATGAAACAATGCTACGCTGACACTTCCTGCTTCGACGCGCTGGACTACAGCACTATGGCTTACACCCCTATCATAAAACGGATGCCACTCCAGTGTGCTCAGCTTCAACATGTTGATCTTTGGCACAGCCTGTCTTGGACGCCATGCAGCTGTGTGTTGCGAGCCCACCCGACATGGCCTGTTGATCTCGACACGTTTTGCTTTCTTCCTTGCGCCCGCCGGCAATCCTGTGCGACGTTGTGGATGGTGTGAGAGCGTGGTCAGATGCGGGCGGTTGACGGAGCTCAGGCGTCAGCTGATGGCTTTGAGTTTAAAGGAGACAGTGCAATACATGTGAAGGTGTTCAACATCTTTCAGTCATCTGTATGATAAGAGACTTCCGCAGAAAGCTGACCGACTCAGGCAGCGCAGTCACGAAATTTGTGAACTACTTTGCCAGACTTTGCGATCACTTAGTGACTCTCGGACAGCCCCAGTAAAGCGACTCTTGCTTAATACTTGTCAGAAACAGATATGCTACCAAGATGGAGTGTCTGATGCTTCCTTTGCCCGCCCAGTTGCATTCCTAGAGCAAGAATCCCAGCGCAAGCCTGCGCATGCGCATGCCAAGCAGCTCAATACCAAATAACTCAAAACATCAACTCGATAACTCTATCGCATCATTCACACCGTCGATTCCAGCACGACCGTGCGGTGCTGGCGCGATGTTTGACATGCCCGGGTCGTACCGAAACCCACTCCACACAGCTTGAGTGTCGGCGGGCGGCGGACCCCGCTTCAAAGCGAGCCCGCCGTGACCCGGGAGCAGGTGCAGCGGATCGCCGCCGGCGACACGTGCTCCGACTGACGAGACGCCCGCGAGAGCGCCCGGGAATCGACGCGGTACCGCACGCGCCCCGGCCGCGCTCAATCGTGGAGCTCATCTGGGTGTCGGCGGCAGGTTCGACGGCGCTCGCCTCTGCCTTGGGGTTAAAAGCACACACGAGGTAAAGCGGTTTTTTGAACGTCGGAACTGATGATTTCCGAAAGCCAGCAGGTGAAGCGGTTTCTTGTTTACTTTAGCCGATGCTGAATAAACTCTCGCACTGGCGACGAGGCTCTGCGCCCACTAGAAACTACCGACGATGTCACAATTAGGTCACTGAACCATGTTTACATTCTGATGTCGGTGGGTTATGCTTCTGCGATCTTAGAATTAAATCCAGTTTAGAAGAAGGAATAGTCAGACGATCTTTGGCGTTCCCAACAAAATTTCGCTTAGTCGTCTTCCATCTCAGGTCAAACTCAAGGAAGTGGCAGCCATTACTTTAAAAAGCTTTCGAAAAGGGGAGGGAGGGACTTATGTGTTGATACAGGTCCATCATATCTGCACTGGGAGCACCGCGCCAACTGCCATCTGTCGGCCTTCATGCATCAAGTACTCATGACGTGCCAATGACGTATAAGCGTGCAAATCTCCAAAAAAGAAAAGCCCCAGAAGTCACCAACAGTGGGCAGGTCACAGCTTCCCGCGGCACTCAACGTCTGGCGCCGATGTTGACCTTGGCTGCTAGCGTCTGGTGCGAAACACCGACCGCCGTGAGGTCAGGTCCTCGGAGACCGGAACGCCTGGAGCGCGTTAAAGCGGTTTTTATCCATCGGACGCCCATGTGGGCGGTGCTTCTGCTGGCGGGGGGGGGGGGGGGGGGGTGGTGCTGTGGGCGGCTGAAATATCGCGTCGCTGATTTTTGAACGCATGATGCCACTTTTCGGTAGGTTTGCACTTAATTTCCAGAACCCGATGTTGTTGGATCACTGCTTGCACAACCTGATAGAGAATTTTACGGGCTGGGTGAAGCCATGCGTATCCACATTGAATGGGTTACTGAATAGGTTCGGTAAAAAGTTCGGTAAAATTACGGCCATGAGCACCGATAGGCCTTCTTGATACATATGTTCATACTTCGGGAAACACTACACAATACTTCTGCTTGGACCTCTCTAAAGGGAATGTCCCACACTTCAAGATGTCGAAGCAAGCATTAGTTAAAATGACATAATCCCACTTACACCTATTGGTTTACTTTTAAGTGGAAAAGACTCATCTCGACAATAAAGTTCCCTTTTTAATATGTATGCTCATTAACACATTATTGTTCGATTGCGTCATGCCATGGTCGTTTGACGTTGAGGTGCTTCCAAACTGACCGTGCGAAACTGCCAACTTGACACTCCCTTGTGGTAGTCCAATCTCCCGGGAGTTGTCCAAGGTGGTGCTGGAGATGTTTGTTAAACCAATTGTCGTGTTGTGCTCGTGTTTTGGCATGCTTTCGTGGTGTTCTTGCGTATTTATCCGTCAGCTTAGGGCGTTTGCTTGTATTCACATACTCAGTTATGTTATTAAGTTACTCGACTACAAGTCCTATTTCGATAATATCTAGCACCCATGTCCAGCTTCTTGTATATGCACCACAAAACGTTATTCGTATTTTAATCTTACGTCGTCTGCGCAACGTTTATCCGAGAGCCAATAAAACTACGTGATATCTTTAAACCGTGCTTACGAACGCAAGACATGAACAGGTTGACGACTGTACTCTCCTCGGACATAAATATCGCACGGTCAAATGGGGTGGGACGAACTGAATGTCTCAGTAGCACCATGCACGCCTGAATGACCTGGAAATAGTTTGTACATCTTCGTGGGCATTTAGTTCAGAATATGACGGTTTCAGATCTAAAAAAGGACAGAAATGTGAACTGCACCGAATGATCTTCAAAGTGGGTATTTCAGTTGATCACTCCGTACAGATATGGGCCACTCCCTTAAATGGGAGTGTTCCACATTTTTATGAGGAGCTTGAACTGAAATAGGCAATTTGAAGACCTTTCGGTGCATTTCACAGCCCTACCCTTCTTAAGACTCATATTCTGAGCTCTCTAACTTAGATTAGATCTGAGCTAGGGAGCGTCCGGAGCGCGTTGAAAATGAAGGTAGGCCAAGCTAGATAAGTTTTAGCATATTTACTAATAGAGAAATTGTGCTGCGTAGAGGGCCCTTTTCTGCTTAGAAGTGTCATAATAGTTATAAGTGAGCTTGTTTCATCATATCTGATGCTTGCTTCAATATCTTCAAATGTGAAACATTCCCGTTAAAGCCAAAATACTCAATCGTTAGGCGCGCGTGTTTTGCTACTTTTTTGTTTTGTCCTTGTATGTTTGTTTAAGCTAGATCAGCTGAAGACCCAGCTCTAGCTTATCTCTCTAGCACAGATAGCTAGATAAGCTTCTCTAGACTAGTCCTCTAGACTCTGGGCTGCACCCTCGCAAAAATGGGACAGCATTTCGGGGAGCGTATTTTGAGGTCACCTTGGCATTTGTGACGTCACAGTAACCTCATTGAAATCCTACCATTTTATAATACATGCGGTACTGAATATAAAAAAGTAAAATGGTCAAGTCGTTCTTATCTGGCGGTCGTGTGCACGGGTTCCAGACGTAGCAACCATCCATTATCTCTCAATGCTGTCAGGTATGATGTCCTCAACAGACAATTGCGTACTGAGAAGCTTATTTACTAAACAGATAAATTGCGTTGTCTGGAGCGGTCCTTTGCTCTTAAAAGTGCGATAAAAGCTTGTCAGTGAGTGAGTTTGTTCCATCATATCTGATTCTTGCTTCAATATCATCAAATGTGAAATATGTCTTCTATGTGCAAATGTTGGTATGTACGTATGTATCTATGTTGGTACCAAAAACCGTCCTGACGTATACCGGACACGAAAAATTCGATGATCATAGTTGTGCTTGGTCTTGAGCACCACATGGCCAGTGAGGTGGCAATATCTGCATGACGCTTGTGTGACATCATGCTTGTCCAGGTGACCGTGGAAAAGTCTGCACATGTTGCGGGAGTCACGCTCAGAAACGAGAGAGGTTTTAAGCCTTAAAAAGGGCATGGCCGTGAACTGCACTGAATGGTCTTCAAGACGGCTATCCCAGTTCAAAATGCCATACAAATGTGGAACACTCCCTTTAATCATGATAAGCTCCATCACTCTACTTTTGCAACTGCCAACGCAAGAAACAAGGTTAGGTGTAACCTTTCTAGCACCTCTTCCGTGGAACCAGAACGCCTGATGAAGGTAAACGGGCGGGTATGCGTGCTTCGAAATAGGTAGCAGGGGTGGGTATGGGTACAGCCCCACGGGTAACGCTAGTGCTAGTGTAATACGTTACTGGAAACCACATCCGTGAAGGTCTCTACATGCTAGGGTAAGGGTTAGCTCGTTATAGGTTTTTAAGGGCGCGTTAAATGCAATGGTTATTTGCGCCATCTAGCGTAATGATATAGTCGGTTGTGTCAAGGAACTTGTGTCGTTTGGGTACTTACCACCTTAATAAATAATGCAGAATAGCCCGGGGATAACCCCATAAAACCGGCAGTGTTTTTGACGTCTGCGAAAAAACCTGCTGATATCACGGGTGGCGGAGGGATAAGCGCTATAGGGTGCCTGTATTTCCACGCCATGCAATGATTATGAGTACCGTCATAATCAATCGCCCACATGGCATACTCACTTTGTAGTGAGTTAGCTAAAAAATCATCTCAATTGTATGTCGCTTCAGCGAATTTTCTGGATCGATTACAGACGTCCAAAATTCCTGGGTCCAAAAAGTTGGCACGGACAAGCCACGTGCGCCTCATCAAATTTACCTCGGCGTTTGCATTCTGCCATTTGTGATTTTATTCATGTTACTATGAACTATTCGGAGCAGTAGTGACACATTTGTCAAACACGCTTAAGAAGCAGGAAGTATGCCAAAGGTGCTCCGGACCGTCAGAATTAAGTACGAAAAGTAATTACTAACTATCACTCTTTGTAAACCTGGTTGCTGGTCTCTGCGCTTGAAAGAAATTTCTCTTCATTCCGCATGACGTATCAAGTTGATGTCAGGTTTGGTTGGCCGATTGGTTATCATTTGGCAGAGGTGCGACGCCAGAGCAGTTCAGAGGATGACGCCATGTGTGATATGACATGAAAGGGTAAACATTTTCCTGTCCCATTCACATGTTCGGTACCGTTGACAACAGCAAAGAAAAGGGTAATCGGCGGCGCCTTCTTCAAGGACGGATTGGATACACCCAAAAATTGAATTGAAGCCGTAGAAGGCTGCAACATGTTCTCTTTGAGTTATTTCACATCTTCCGTTATGCCAGGAGTTTGCTCATTAACGTGCAATAGCTCCGCAGTGTCCTGGTTTGAATGCGACATCTGTGGGACATTCCATTTTTCGAATGATAGGAATAGCTTCAAAGACAACAGCACCTGTTTGACCCTTTTAGCCATGGTCGTAGTTACGACCATGCTGTCACAGCTGGCCAAATGAACAAAGATCCGCAAAAGTCACAAAAATGGCATTACTCTGCGTCAGTTCGAGCTTCAAAATACTGTTTGGCTATTGAATCGTTGTTTGATCAAGAAGTAATTTCATTCAGCCCTGTCTGATCACGCTTGCTTGCTTTCTGCTTGAGGTTAAGGGTGAATCATGCCTTGCATGCAAAAATAACTTATTGCTAGCGATAATCACCACACTTGGCAATGGACACACGCTGCTCGGTTCGCAAGAGTTGTGATAGCTTGAATAGTTTAAATACGTTGGACACCTCCATTCATATGCAGAACAGTCGTGCCTCCGGACTTTCAAAATTCACTTTCGCCTGTTTTCTTCAGCCCCGCTTAACGGAAGCCGGTTGCTCCAGTATCACCACCACCCACATGTCATCTCAAATAACGTCTTCAAGGATTGCAGCAGTGAATTAGGTGCTTTAGTTTAAAACAAAAAAAAATATTGTGAGGAGGTCGCATAGATAAAGGCCAGCGTCACAGCCGCTGTTACAAGCCCCACCATTGATTGCAGCGACTTACTGACAGGTTTAATTCGCGATAATGCAGGTTCAGTGCATGACCTGATCGCGACTTCAAGCTGCTCCATAAACAAGCACTTATCCGTTACGAAAGCATGCCCATCGCCCACCCTCTTAACAGGAAAATCAATATTTCAGGAAGAACGAAACGTGTAACAGCTGCAATTGGGCCACAACATAGAAGTCGGCTTGAGGAAAAGGCCGACCGATGGACATTGCGGGACCTGCCGTTTATATGCTGGATGGCGGACAGGTCAGACAAGTCAGACAAGTCAGACAAATCAGACAAGTCAAGTCAGTCGCAATGCCCAACCCGTTTGACGATAACATCGCTTATAAAATTACGCACGACGCGGCTTCCATGGGCGATTTTCGCGTCTTTCAAGCGCTCATTTGTCTTGCTCACCATTAGTGAGAACACGAGCGATGTCGGCGCGAGCTGTCACGCTGCACCCCTTCGCCCACGGAAAGCACGCGCCACCGGGACAACTGCGTCAAGGCGGCACAGTGATCTCATGTGCTCAGGCGCTCCTCCCTATTAAGTGTTCGGGCGGCGCAGGGCCGTATCTGATCGTCAGTTCATTGGAGCGATGACAGAACTACAGACAACTACACAACTGTGACCATTCTAGTCATTGAGGCGAACATCCCATTAGACCCTAGCGGCGGGCACCAGCAGTACATGAATAAGCTTGCGCTAACATGCTATGACATACAGCTAAATGTCTCGGCGAGGTAATTCATTCTGCATTGATGGAAAGTAGCTTGTACCGTCCAGTAGCCATCTCCAGGGGAAGCACTTTCCAAAGTCGGTTAGGGGAGGGGGTTGTGGAGTGGAGGCTGAGGCCCTAATGTTGACCTTACCTTCTCCAAAACCTGATTTCTCCCGGATTTTCGCCTCCCTAATTTACATCACCAAATTAAAACAAAATCAGAAATTGGAAACAAATATTTGGTAATTCCAAAATTTGGAATATCGCCGTGGAGAGTCGCCCGGACAATTTCTTACCTGCAGCAGGTTAAGCTGTGACGTTTACTGGGCCGTCAGAGGCCCATCTGAAGCGCCTTTTCTTGTCACGATTTGACCGGTGTGGAGTCACTTACGACTACCGCTATCGCTTATCGTAGTTCACTGTTCAGTTGGCGGTGAAATACTACCACCGTCAAGACTGCGCGAGAAATACGCTTGGCACCGTTAGGGGAAACACCGGTACTTTTGTCTGGGCCACCCCGTACTGTTAAAAGCTGTCACATATCGCAGTGAATTGTTCTTCATCCCAATTTATCTGTCATAATGAGCAAAAATTGTTAAACCTTAGTAGACTGGACAACCAATGAAGCAGTCGGTACTGGCAAACACATAACGCTGCTGCAGGATACTGCTTGGTAAGAAATGGCCAATGACGGTGAGTCTAGGCACTTAGTGTACTTATAGTTAGGAGCCCTGTCCTGCGTTCAGAACGGTATTGGGGGAGAGCATTAACGGTTGCAAGTCAGCATTGAGGGCTCAGGTGCCCCGAAAGTATATCAACTGACATTCCTGTCCACGCCTGATGTAGAATGAGCCGAAGCAGGTGGTGGTGCCGTTTCTTCAAACACCAGGCGAACTCGCTCGTGCCCGGCAAAACACGTGCTCCGAGAGCTGAGCGGGAAAAAAGACATTGGCGAGGGCTCCAATGTGGATTAGATTATGGATCGGCACTCAAGTTACACATCCACACCCACACCCACGCACTCGCGTCCACACCCACGCACCCACATCCACGTACCCTTACCCCACGCCCACACCCAAGCACCCACACCAACACATTCATTCCCATGCACGCTGTGCGCCGCCGCCACCCCCCAGCCCTGCTCTGCAAGCAATGCATGTCCCGTGAGCCGCGCGCAACCGCCGACCGAGGCTGCCGCCGGCGACCGGCCGGCGCGCGCCCCGCGGCCGCCGCCGGCGTGCTCGGCCCGCGCTGCTGATCCCATCAGCGGGCCAGAGAGGGGCCGCGGGCCGGGCCGGGCCGGCTGCGTCCCGCGGGAGCCGGTCGGCGCGTCAACGGGCCGCCCCCGCCTGGCTAATCCGCCGGAAAAATAGCCTGTAATCCGGGGAAAATTACCCGAGAAATCAGTTTACAGTGGACATGATTCGATTAGCCGGCCGGGTGAGTTGGACAGCGGGGCCGGCCGGCTCACTCACTGGCCGGACCGTGCGCGATTGGCGTATCGGGCGGGATCGGACGGGGCCGGACGGCGGCTCTGGGGCGATTGATTTACGAACCTGACAGCGCCCGAGGCGTTACGAAATGGACAATACGTGGCTGAGAGCATTTATGCCTATGCAAAGAACTTTGTGCTGCGTGAACGAATCTGTTACGACTTGAGGGAACTAGTCAATCGTTCTAGTTTCCCGACATAATGTACTAATTATGCTGAAATGGATCTGCTGTGCTGTGTTGCACATGAATGCAACACCAAAGTTCGGCAGAATAGCGTTTTGGGCATGCGTCATTAAGTTAATCTACGTTGCACAATTTTGTATGGCTAAACATGAAGAGCAGAAGCAAAAATAACTTTGCACAAGCTTATTATAATTTGTTATACTTATTATATGTTTTGCGGAAGAAATTTTGTTAAATATGAAAAAAGCGTCGTGGTCTGAGATCATTAACAGCTTTTCTATGGACCGCACTTGACTGCTCAAGAACATTAAAGGCTTAAAAGGCATGCTGAAGCCAGCATGGAGCATCTACTTGTAACCAAAGCCGACTATATGTCCACAATAAACACTCATTGTCTAGGCACAGCTGGTAGTTACTAAAAAAGCGACAAAAACACAGACACTGCGACCTAGCACCACTGCGAATATATTGACTTGGCATCAATATTCACAGGGACTGTTGTTCCGTGCCACGAATGATATTTGGATGTTGATGTCGCGAAGTGTTCTATAACCCTCAAAATGTAGTAATGAATAAGCACTCGTTGTTAGAGACAGTGTACGTGCGTGAAATGGTAACACGGCCTGAAGTTTGTTGGAAAAGGCAAACAAATTAACTGATCGCTTCTACGAGCGTAAGTACCTGCAGAGCAGTTGATCAGGAATCTATTGCGCAGGGCGTTTTTGTCAGGAGGGAACCGCACTGCTCGCGCTCTGAGATCGTCTATATCATTTAACCCAGACCTGACCCTGCAACGGTGACAACCTCGATTGCAAGGTAGCGGTCAGGACGTGCGGCAGGTCGGCATGCGTCATCACAGGTTTTTAAAGAGCGACAATAATGCAAGGACAGCATTGCCTGGTCCCTGCCCATTTATGTCGTAACGGATGGTTTTGTTACTTAGGTCATGACGCAAGCTCGGTTTGGTCGTCTATTTTTGACGGCCAGCTGTGTACACAAACGCAAAGTTTTACAATAAACGGCTGCGATGCCTCAAACAGGGCGGCGGCGTGCAGACAATGAAAGGAAGTGTCCCACCTTTGGGGCATATTTCAAAAACATATTCTTAAAAACCTCAGGACTACTTTCATCTGATGATGGCACCAGGTAGTGCCACTACAGCACCGTCAATACATGATAAGGATATCATTTCTAATTATTTTCTTATCCAAATTACGCTGTTGACGCTTTGTAACATCACTAAGCTTCTTCCCTGCCGTTGCGACCACCGTCGCCGCGGTAATAACCGTGCCATCTCTTATGGTGCGAATAAAAACAACGCTCGTGATTGCCAGCGGGCAAGGACCTGTTACCGAGAAGTGCACTGGTTGAAGTAGGAAGTAGCGCATCACATGAATCATGCGATGCTCCCATTCCCAAAGTCAAAGTGCGCCTCAAAGAGAGGCACTATGGTAAATGCTAGGGGAAAAATCAGGGCCATCGTATAACGTTCCGTTGAATTCGCGGGATAACAGCGTCAGATTCGCATATATTTTTGTGTAAACAGAGTGTTTCAAGCTTTCGTAGCTTTTATTGCACATTTTTACACAAGTGTGTTGCAAACATTATGGAACACACACACACACACACACACACACACACACACACACACACACACACACACACACACACACACACACACACACACACACACACACACACACACACACACACACACACACACACACACACACACACAACACACACACACACACACACACACACACACACACACACACACACACACACACACACACACACACACGTTGGAAAAAGCAAGGCAAATGAAATGTGTTGCTTTCACAATGGTCAGTAGGCAGTCCAATGCGATTTCTGCAGCAGCGTCGGCTTCAAATCAACATTCTGAGCTATTCAAAAGGATTTCGGGAAAAGTGGTATTACTGATCACATTGTACGTGTCTGTTGTATCAATAAGTGAAAAGCATCAAAAGGTGGGATAGTCCTTTCAATGTCAACGAATGCAAGCATTCGGACAGTCATGCCACACTTCCCACAATCGTGTACCGAATGGTAATTATCGCCAAACTCAGCACGAACCTGCTTGCTGCGTGCGGAGACCGACCGCGTCTGACGTTCTCCTGCGTCAACTGCGCCGCAGCTGCCGGTTTTACCAAGGGCTTAGAGCAGGCGGATGTTGTCCATTGCAGGTAATAACTCACATTGTATGCGGTCGCATGATTTCTGTCGTAAGGCAGGCGGCTCGGAACAAATCTTGATTTCGTAGTGGATTGTTCACTGATATACCGTTGCGTGGAAAGCTTTCGCCGCCTACAAACGCCTACAAAAGAAAGGCGATGTGAGGTACAAAAGCAACAGCAAGTTAAAAAGTTCAGAGCTCAGCGATAGCGTTTTCACATGATCAGTCACTGTCACTTAAGCTAAGGAGCCTCGCGGGCGGGGGACGCATCCTGTTCACCAAAGGTATGTGCTTTGCTGGTGATTAAAGGGGTGAAAGTTGAGTGCCTTTTTCAAAAATTGCCTATTTTTATGTGCTTTTGGTAAAGACAGGATACTTGACTCCGTAAGCTAAGTTTTCCAAGTCAAAAGAAACCATGAAAAACTAAAATATTGTTTATGTTATGGTTTGCCTTCAATCGTAAATCAATGCCCAGCTACTAGATGACCCCTCCCATATCACTAATGTCAATCCAAAAATGTAAGGAGTATTCGCAGCGTAGAGAGCAATATTGTGCCAAAAAAACAGTGACCAAAAATGCATTTTACAGCCTTCTGTACAATTATCAAAACCAAAAAAACATTACTCGTATTGGCCCATCCTTGTAATATGCCGCTTATCGGGATCGCCCTGCGTGAACATTCATGGAACGATCATGTAACAACATATCATGCAGCAATCACTAGCTCATGACAAAGTGTACAATATGAAAAGGGAAGCAGGAACGATACACGTGGTGGTTGAAAGCTCCATTGTTGGTAGAACGTTCTCCGCGATCGTGCGCAGGGGTCGCAGGGATCGTGGATCGATCGCAGGATCGTGAGCAGGTGCGCACAGTTCACACACCATGAGTTCTGGTCCACCTTCCGGACTAGTGTCTGGCAGTCCCCGCCGTCGGTGGCGGCGTGCCGATGCCCCCGGTGTCGGTGGCGTGACCTGCGACGCTAATGCACAAAGCAGTTGCCTGCGCACATAAAAATCATGCCAGCAGGGGTGAAGGGGAGAAACAGGTTCTACCGTCAACCATCCCTCACGCGATGTGCATGATAAAGTTTCCAAAATTCCGGAGGGGCAGAATTTTCAGGAACAAGAGGAACACCACGCCAATGACCATATCTGACCTTTACGAAGGCACAAGAAGAGCTACAAGGGCATAAAACACCAGGCCAGTGACCTCACCTGACCTTTAGCGAGTCCAAATGGTCAAAAACTATTTAACTCACATTGTTATTTGATTCAGTTATTTTGAACCAGCATACCCTATCAATCCTATTTAACATCCTACCATACCCTATCAAGGCAAATGGTCAGCAAAGTCCTTTTGGATCCATAACATAATTCACACTAGCACTAGTGCCAGTCAGTTCACACAAATGCATTCACACTAGCATGAACTCATGATACACAGACCGGCCTGGCCACCAGCGCATCATTCAGTTTGGCTGTGTTCAACATGCCGAAGAATGCCGGTTGCTTCTCTATTCTGAACATATCTATATTTAATGAAACGTTTTGGACTCTGCATTTTAGGACGTTAGTTGTGCTGTGAATGTTGCTGTTGTAGGTGAAAGTAATTATGCCTTTCAGGAAAGTTGACGCACAGTCTAAGTCTCTTATGTTGATCACTGGAAAAGCAGTGTTTTTGTACCAATAATCACTAATTACACCAATGTAGCATTTTGCAGTATCTCTTGAAACATCTAGCCCTCATTCCATACATGACTTACGCATGCCCGTGCACACATCTGCTATGTTTAAAAAAATATGCATCTAAGGCCCCATCACCCAGTTAATGTGGATACACTCGGGTACCCGCATGCGAGGCGTAAATACCTCCAGTACTTAACAATGACTGCATTTTTTTAATTTCACAATTAACCACTGTGTTCGTGTGTGGTATCCGTGACCATAAGCCGATGATACAGGTCAGTCGTAATTTGCTTTAGTGTCCTAGCGAGTAGGATACGTGAAGTTTGTTATTACGCGTTCCGATGGCAGTCAAATTAACCTTCCTATGGTTTCTCCGGAATGGTTTCTGAACGGCTGGGCGTAGCAGCGCTAAATTTTGTATGACTGTTGACAAATGCATAGCAGATTATGTAACATAAAAATTAGATGTATCTTGTAAGGCCGCTGGCCTACGGCAGGTCAAAGTTAGGCCATGGATTCAGTAAAGTCAATTTCTAGGGAATCGTTCAGTCTGAAGGAACAACGGAGTGTTAGACAAAGCCATACATCTCCAGGACACTTCCTCAGGCAACACAACAGTTCAATGAATAAATTTCAGTGACCTAGGGTCAGGTATGAAGGTCAGACCAAAGTTAAGGCCAACCTATTTTATTACCCTAGGGCATGCTGTTTTGGGTAGTTTATGGTGCTCATTTGTCTTCTTGGTTACAACGGTTATCTGGGTTCTGAGGGCACTTTGAAGATCAACCTACAGTTTGACCTTGTTTTACCTTATTTGACCCGAAGGTCATAAGCTAGGAACCTCAAACCTTGACGTACGTGAATTTACGTACAGGCCAATACACTCTGCAAATTTTGTGTCCCTAGCTCTCTAAGTTCCTGAGATCTCAGCAGGTCAAATTGACCCCCATCCGAACGAAAGGTATCCAACTCAGGCGCGTGTTGATTAAGGCTAAAATAAGGCGATTGAAGACAATACGCAAAGGTGGGCTGAGCATGTGCACAACCTGCAAATCGGCATGTTAATTGCCGGGGGCGCGCTGCGCGTTGCATGTAGATGATATGCTTGGTCAGACAGGCGCCGAATATATGAACCTCACATCAGAGACTCGCCCACGGGACTATTGGAATCTATGTAGAAATGCGGCATCAACTGAGCTGGTAAGGCTCGACACTCCAACGCACTGAGTGGCACGGATGATGCTCATGGTCATGATGGTGTGCATTCCATATTGCATGCGCTGTCCATAGTGGTCCGCTTTAGAGCCCTTTCGGCCAGAAATGACCATTTCAGAGCCATGGGATAAAGAAAGTTGGATAATGATACATCATGGCAGGAGTAGATACATCTGGGGGGCGAGCTCAGCGCCCGGTCTGTCACCCACCAAGGAGCGCTTCAACCCACTCCGGTTTGGTGCATGTAGCTTGCCCCAGAGAAGCGGGCCGTCGCGGGGATGCAAGATAAAACGTGGATAAGGAAAAGAGGGCGGCTGAACGCTCGTTCTAGTGTAGGTGATGTCGCAATTCGAACAATGTGGTCTATTACGGAGCGCGGGCTTACGATGCGGCTGTTCACAGCCGGGACACAGAGGTAACAAACTTCCCAGCTGCAAATTTGAGCATTCGCATGAATAGTGTTCTGCAGATATCAAAACTAGTGGGACACGCTTGTGAGATTATCCGATTTCTATTTGTATGCCATGTTTTCATCCAGTGGCGCAGCCAGCCAAAATTTCATGAGGGTCAGTGATCACTGCTGGCCACACACCCTCCCAATGAGCCTGGAAGAAAATATCCCTTTGCCTACAGACAGGAGTGTTTTTTTAACGTTGCTAGTCGATCGACATCCAGCCCCTAAATATCTATCTCGCCCAAAACGAGAAAGATGCCTTGTGAGGCATGGCACGAGCAAAATGACTTTAGTTCTGAAAATCGTCAGACATTACCGCATGATGCCGGAAACGAAGGTGTTGAAGACCGTCAATTTGGCGACTGATGCCAAGAGCTTCTACAAATGCGTCGGAAGGCCCTTGCTACGACAAAGTTGTCTGAAAATGAGTAGAACTTGAGTAGTTCCTAAAAGTTCCGATCACTAGAGACTCCAGTGTTAACTAATGTCACTAGCACAAATTCACACTCTGGGCTCAGTCTCAGTGCTGTTGTACCTTGATCCGATCTCCTGATTCGGGTGCGAAATCATGCAGCAGTGCGATTCGATGCTGATAGTGTCAGTGCCATTTTACACGACGGTGTAACTTGACAATGACGGTGCCAGCGACATTCCACATGACAGTGTAACTTAAAATTGATGGTATCATTGCTCTTTCACACCATTTTGTCACGTTACATTAGAAGCAAAAGACAAAGAGTAAAACAAAAAAGAGCAAAAAAAAAAACAACAAAAAAGAAACAAAAGACAGAGAGCTGGTGCATGATAGCATTGATGCAGACTGAGGCGCGTGGTTTCGCACTGGTGATTTCGGATGACACCGAAACATAAAATCTCTGGAGCTGGGGACTTTTGGAAAGTACTGAAGTTCCATGATCCACATTCTCAGTCAGTTTTGTTTCTCATTGTGAGAGCCACCGATTTCCAGAAACGTTTCACTTTGGCGTTAATCAGTCCTGTCCAGTATCACATACCCGACCCGTCTCCGGGTCATTGTGCACTGATGAGGTCTTTGGGTTCAGGTGTCACATGGCACTGCTGTGCGATATGAAACTGACAGTGCCAGGCCATTTCAAATCGGAGTCACTGTGTAATAAAACGGACACAGAATCAGGCATGCGATTTAGGACGGAGTCAGGTGTACAATATGACACCGGTGTCAACTGTTGACGCTGGGGATAAAAGCCTCTACAAATAGAGGACCTTTAGGCATTACCCGAATTACAACCCTGTTCAGAGTAAACCTTTGTTCTCAGCGCAGACATGCATGATTATTAAAGGGTCGGCACCGTGGCTCGATCCATGTAATGATGATAAGTTGCAATTTCAACACCCTAAAAAGGCTTTTTCCGCATTTTTTATCCTCCATATTCCAAAACATCTATCTTCAATGGAACTTGTGGCAAAACTATGCTCATTATGTTGAAGAAAGGGGAGAAACTGGAATCCCGATGTCAGACACCATGAAAACGGGCAAGGATGCGAAGTCGCAAATGCGTCTTTTTCGTGTCCTGTAATCCACAACATAGCCGCCCCATGCCGGATCGCATTCCGCTGGCCTTCGCCGGGGACAGCGGAACCGCCGATGCACGCGATTCGCGCGTTCACACACCGGCTCGAATAAGTCGGCCCGCGCGTTGGCGCTCAGACGAGGCGATTTGGGTTGATGCACATGAGGCTGCGAGAGCGCGCCTCGCGGTGCTCTCGCCCTCCTCAAGCTTAAGCGCTCGTCACGCATCGCAGCGCTGCCACAACACGCGAACGGCGACTGCACACCACCTCCATGCGTGACCCATCATCAAGCTTGTGTGAGGCCCGCCTCCCACACAAACCTCCTCCACTCCCCGTCGGCTTTGTCGGGGCCTGATTAACGCGACGGCGCCGCCCGGCCGCCTCCCGCAGCCACGCGCCGGCGAATTGAAATGCGGCAAATGTGGCTCATTTCTCGGGGGGCCCAGGTGGCCTCCGATCCGTTGCTTACAATCTAATTGGATATGGCGCGCGCCGTCCTCCCGCGGGAGCTGCCGCGCGGCCGGCGGCGGCGGCGGCGCGGCCGGCGCGGGCGCGCGCACGCCTCCGAAACAATTTCCATATAGTTACAGGCCTGATGGCCGGTCGGGGACCGTCACCGCCGACCGGGGATCATCAGATTGAAAACAATCGAATTAATCGCGATGGAAGGGCCAGCGGCCGGAGCGGTTTGATAGATCGAAGAGAGGAGAATGACAAACCGGCTCGGCGGCTGGCTTTTTGTCGCCGCTTTGTGCGCGCCGGCGGTGCGGCGGTGGGGCGGCGCGGCGACAGCGGCGCCGGCAGCAGCTGCCGGAGCGGCCGGCGGCGCCGGCAGCAGCTGCCGGCGCAGCCGGCGGTGCCGGTCGATGACAAGTTCGGCGAGCGCCGCCCGTCGGCAGAGAACGACAGGTTGAAGTTTTCGTGAATGGAATAATTTAGTTACCAGCAGATGATAGGCTGAATCGCTCAATGTGGCATTGGTTGGTGTGTGGTTTGATGGATTTTCTTTTGCGGTTTCGTTGGATGGTGACATGGCTTTACACAAAAATATATCAAATGTCCGTCTTACATAACTGCAAACGAAGAACAATTATGTTTGGGCAATGCTCGCTTATGCCTTGTGGTTGTGAATTTACGAAGCACTGCATGTGGAATTCATGTCCATGGACACTCAAGATGTATCGGACACTGATCCCATATAGTTTAAATCGCTCCGCGTTTGTCAAAAGGTAGACCCGCCTTTCCAACACCATCACAGCTGATGGCTATAATGTTTCCCTGCATGATTACGTCTGCGAATGGTCCTTTTTATCACTTAGATGTAAGCAGACAATGTACCATAGGTGCTTAGACGCCACGATAGTTGCATGGATTTTTTAGGTATTTCCTGAAAATCGGGTCTTGAGAGAGTGACATCATGACAGTGCTTATGGTGGCGTATTCAATACACCGTAGGGCTATCATCACTGAAAAGTTAAGCTTTTGGCGCTCATTTTTCAAGTGATCTATAGAAATGTTCCATGAAAATCAGAAGCCCCATCAGTTGTTCTCATATCAGGGATGCAAGGCTCTTTTAATGAGCTTGGTCCTGGCTTGCACGGGCCTTATAAGTTCTATGCACCCGAGCCCGGGAACAAAGGGAGATGAAAGGAAAAGAGGAGGTTACTCGTAGCAAAGTGTCCAGGAAAAAATATAAATTCATGCTACCAGAATCCTAGTTCTCCGGCTGCCTGCACGCAATGCGTTGGCGCCAATCCTTCGCTATTTAACAGCGAACCCAGACATGTAGCCTGCCCGACCCATCTGCCAAGCCTGTGGCTCTGAAATTCTGGGTTGACTGTCGCCCAGTCCGACGCTCATTGGCCTACTTTGAGCTCGGAGAGGGACAAAAGGCCATGAGCCCCGAGCCAGGGGTGTAATAGCATGACAAATGTCAACATCCCTGCCATCAAAGTAGCCGAATATTGAGACACTGAGTCGCAGCCCCTCTGATGACGGCTCAGGCCTTCAGATTCTGGCCTGACCGCGTCGCAATGTCCATGAAAATGCCAATGAAACGGAATAGTCCCCTGCCATTTGTGCAGCCTGGCAGGTAGCCAGTGCTTTGCACTTCTTATATACTGTGCCGGTGCAACGACCACTGACACGAGTGCTGCGCTCGGCGGAGAATGGCGTTTGTGACGGCTAATGGTCGCGGTTAATTGTACTGTGCACCGCGCTGCGGCTTCCATCCGATGTTTCGTAAGTGACGCCCATATCCTAGTTACCGTCATTGCGTTTAACTTGCGACGACTCTTTGACTTTTCATCAGTTCATCTGATTTATCATCTGTGAGCTTTCCACTTTTGAGTCACAAAAGCGTTCCGTTTTGCCGACATGTGGCCCAACGATTTTGTAATGCCTCCCCCTTTCCCCAGAGCACCGGCCTGCCGCTCTCCAGATCAGTAGTCAGCATCAGGCATCAGATCCTGGTCACAATGCCCGGCGACGTCGCCGTTAAATGAAAACCTGGCTGGGCGAGGCACGGGCTTCGTACAGTCAAAACATTACCGTAACCAAGGTAGTTCTGCCAGCGACATGGCCGCCCTGTTCCATGTTCCATGTTCCGTTCCATGGCCAAGTTCCATGTCGACCCCGGGCATGACCCTTTAATAAGAGATTGAGCGCCATGATTATATCAAAACGCACCAGGTTAGAGCTTAGTGTTAGCCTATCAATCTCATATGTCATTCTCATTTAATGAATGTTGTAACAAAAAGAAATCGATGACATTTTGTTTACTTAATTCGACTCAAGCACGTTATCATTAGGTAAAAGCCATGATTATAAGTTAAAATATTATACAATAACATCTTCGGTAGTCCCAAAATGCGACTTAATGTGGAAACTCACACGGGTCTGATGCTGCGGAGACGTACCTTTTGAATGCGTCCCAGGTACCTACCACTCCGACCTTCATGTTATCACACTGCTTGAATTGCGTTGTAAAGTGGGCAACAAAATTCATGCTTCTCTACTTTTGCAAAATTCAAATTTATCATAAAAAGTCCATAAAGGCAAGTTTAATGTACAGTCAAAACCGATGTGATTTATGTGTGACCCTCCACCTCGCACTTCTCCCCTCTCCCAGTGTAGCATTCGGTGAAAAATGACGGAGCCCAGCCTTGATGTAATCCGCACCGCCCACCAGAATGAAACGGCCTACGCAAGACGGCTTTTTAGTCCACATCATACCAGCGATAACAAAACCACCTAAATTGTATAATGTTACCGTTGAAAAGCAAGCAGGTCACGATTTGAGCGCCAAAGCCAAGTGCTGTTAACAGGCTAGGCTAGATTATGTTTAGTCAGGCTAGGTAAGGTTAGGTTTGGCTACATTTAGGTGAAATTCCTGGAAATTGTTGGCATCATTAGGTTAGTGACGCCATTTGTTTTTAGAATTTCTCCTGAGCGAGGTGTTCAACCAAAACTCACGCAGTGTCACTGGGCATTTTAAAAAAAAGGTTTCACACATGGCATATCCGCGACGGCGCGCGTTATTATTTTTCCAGCATCAAGAAGCTATGAGATCTCGTTCATTTGGCTGTACGGCTCAATCACTGATGTCATGATCACTTGGACGAGCTCATTTCGCGCACATGGCGAAATTTTGGAGGTGGTGTTTTGCCGGCTTTCGGCCGGGCATTTAATGGCTCTCTTCGCCGACTGGGAGTCATTGACAGCATTTTCATTCGGAGTAGGGGTCTAAAAATCTCAACGCGCCCTGCATCAAACAATAGCAGCTCGCTCATTTCAGTTTTCTTATTAAATGCCCTTGGGCGTCATGCGCCTTCGTAATTTTGCGATATGTTAACGTTTGGGGTCAACCTTTGGGGTTAACCTTTGGAGTTAAAGGTGTCACGTAGGGGCTGTTAAGTATATAGTTTGCAACCTGGCAGTACAGGAACTTTAATTTTCTAAATACCAGCAATGAAATCCCGGGATGCTATTCAAAGATTCGGTACCCCAACGTTTGGCGTGTTTATGGGTGCCATGCTCATGCTGATGGCATTGCATGGAGCCCACCTGGAATGGGGCGGTTTTATTTACGATATCCAAGCATGAGCCAACACTTTTGGTTGGAGCTTTACAGACATGTATGCATGCATATCAACGAGCGAACTCTCATAACTTCTCAGTGCAGACACCTCCCCCAAAAAATCAAACCAGAAAACATGCTCCAGACTGACATCTTAACAACGAGCCCCCGCCACAGCGCCAGCCACCGCCAGCGCCGCCTCGAATCTCAGTTATAAAGCATTAATGATGTCCTAGAAGCACACCGCGGGCACCTGTAAGAGAACGTAGCGTGTATTCGCCTGGACTCGTCAAAAACACCGACTGGCACCAGCGGGCGTCGGGTCACGGCCGCCGCCTCAGCGGCCGCCCCTTGACCCCCGGCGAATTGGAAGACCCGTGGTCACGTGACGCCCCCCGGCACCCAGTCAGATGCAGAGCTCGGAAGACAGCGAAGGCGAGGGCGCACACCCCGCACAATCACACCACAGCACCCAACTGTTTTCGTTGTTGATGTTTATTCCGTTCATAAATGAGCGCACGGTGTTGTGCGTGTGTGTCGTGGAAAATTTATTAGATGAATTTATCAGATAAATTTATTAGATAGAAATATATCATAGAACATTGTTACTACAAAACGTTACCTATTTATATTGCTCCTGCGGGCTCCAGGACTCAGCCGAACTCTCATGTCTTTGGAAATTAGCTGTAGCTGTAGGTATTGGATATTGCGTGATGGGTGGATCAAGCATTTCACCCGCTAAGTCATGTTGGGTCTTGTAGAACCGGCTAACTCTGCTTGTCAACTAGAATTGTTTTGTTTTATGTATTTTGAAAGGCTGCCCTGTTTTGCACAGCCCAAATCTGAACCAGAAAAAATCTCGCAAGAGCGTACAGTTAACATTTGAATTTTTACCTGCAAACATGGAGCTGACAAACTGTGATGCCTCAAGTCAATATGATGTATTTTAAATAAGACTAAGGTTGTCACCATTACGGAAAACCTGCGGATGTTCTGCAGATGGTGCGCAATTTGACTAATTGTTGGAGCTCTGAAGGCCCAGGGCGCGGGAGCGGGGCGGGGGGGGGGGGGGATAGAGCAAAAGGCTTACCTTCAATCCGTCTGAAAATTCGGTACTGGTCTTATGGGCGTTGGCTGAAAATTCGATACTGGTCTTATGGGCGTTGGCTGAAAATTCGGTACTGGTCTTATGGGTGAGAAAAATATCAAAAATAGATGTCCGCCCGCCGAGTTGGTCGAACTCGCATTGTAGCTCCAGAAACCCCTGCTGTTTAAGCATGCGAGACCCGAATTACTTGCAAGCACGACCAACCAAAGACCGGCTGTGCTCCTGCTTTTGAGAGCCTGCACGGGTGTGACGTTAATACTGTTCATTAGGAACGAAGCTACGTCGGTCCGAGGTTCTAGAACATTCATGTCATTTTTGTACAGAAGGCGTTGTGCGGAAGGAATCGTCCAAAAATGGGGATTAAGCTATCAACAGTTGTTCAGTGGTTTCAGCTTCGGTCCATTTACATGCTTAAAAGTGATCCAAGCATTGATATTGCTGGCATTATGTGAGATCAGATTGCACCTATCCCAACCATCTGGCCAGGAAAATTATTGGTGCGTCTCTAAACATTGAATGCAATCGCCGTCGCCTCCCTGTTCGTTTTACGTTCGAATATTTCCTTTCTATCAGTCTGACCTTTCGTTTAAAAACTTTGCCAGCATGAATTACGCCGCGTGTGGACCATTAAATCCGAAACTGTCGGTGCGGTCAGGGTGGTAATCGAAAGAAATGTATGCAAAAGGCTTTGTTATTGGATAAAAAACATGGTGCAACGATACTGGCTGGTGTTTGGACATGTTAACAGCTACATCTGTTTTCACCCGGGCTGTGGCTTGGAGACACGTACATAACGTCTTGAGATTCACTTCATCAGAGAGAATGGGTTAAGAAACATTTATTGGAATATTATTGGAATAAGACATATTACAAATGGAAACATTTATTGAAAAATCATTAATGTGGTGCCTTCAACAGATAAATTCCCTCAGGCATCCTCATGATGACATCAGTGAGGGATTCCTAGACGATGTCCCGACCAGGCTCCAATGCCTCCCCTGCCACCCCCTGACGCCGGGTGCCCCCGTCCGCTTGGCGCTGGACCAGCGTTATGTTCTTCATCGATTGTCCAAGGGCAATAACCGCTGAGCTCCGTCGCGTGTCGGAAGTCGTGACGACGGATCATTTTTAAGTGACGTGCAGCATATCGTGGCGAATGGCCGTGGATGAGAGAAAGTAAATGAACGTGCAGGTCATCGCTCCATAATTTTCAAGCCGAAAAAGCTTACCTACCGAATCTGATAAAAAAATATTTCTCGGGACTGGGTCGCTTGCAAGTTTGTATGGGTTATTCTGTGATACGGAAATGAAAAAAATCGACACCCAAAAGCTACAGATTTTGAGCTGCAATATTTCTCGTAAAATTTTCAGCTCACGTTGCTCGTCGCTTCAAGGGATTTCACTTTGCAGGCATTGCCAAAACTTTATAAAGTTCCTAAATGGATGCTCCATCAACGCGGGCACTGAACGCAAGTGCATATCAGAAGACCACGCCCTGGGAAGGTGTGGGGAGGGGTATCATGGCTTCTGCATGTTATCGGAAAGCTAACAGCCATGGAATTATCAGAGAATGATGACTGGGTCTTAGCGCTTTGGATGACTGGTCTTGACCGAGGTAGCCATAGTTCAGGTAATTCGGGATGATAATGAAATCAGCAATGTAACATCCACGTCGCTAGGCAATCCCAAACAAACATGATGAATGACACGGAGACGACCCCGCACCAACAAAACAATTATACTTGCAGCTGGCACTCGTGCATGCTGTTGTAATGCTCGGGGCCATCACTCCTCGCAGTAATTCCCCAGAACACGCCCTGAAAGTACAGCGCTCCACTGCTTTGCTGTAGCAGCGGGATTCGCTCAAAGAGATTTTCATATTTGAAACATTGAAGATCATCAGCTTTGATTTGGCTGAATTTCATCAGATTTGCTAAAAGAAGTTCACATATGGCTACTGGCATACTTTTTAAGAGGAAAAGACTGCGTACAGTTCTCTGTTTAGTAAATATGCTTCTCAAGGCGCCATGGTTTGATTACGCCATCGTGCCCTGCACAACATTGATTGAGAGCCAATTGACAGCTGTTTTTACTGGGAAACGCGCCCACGAACGCCAGATATGAACGCTTCGCCTCGACCCTATTTTTATCGGCCTTGATTGTCGCATGGCTTGTGGAATGGCAGGGTTCATATGACTATTTTATGACGTCATGAATACCAATGTGAATTTGAAGTACTCTCCCCGATATGCCTTTCCCTATTTTCGCGGGCATGTAGCTCAGAATCTAGGGGGGGCTAAAGTCTTAACAAGGGCAAGGTTTTTAACTGAACCAGAATGACTTTAATATGGCTATTTCAGTTCAAAACCACACGTAAATGTAGAACACTCGCTTTGAAGTAATCAAGCCTGTTTATCTCTTCTCCCGCCGTACCATTTCCGCTAGAATACTGGAGGCCTCTAAGTGCGGGGGGGCGCGTACAGGGACTGCCTGTGCTCATGAAACTCACACGATGCCCTGGAGTTTAGGTAGGTCCTGAACACGAACACACAGCTGAGCAATGGCCATAAACTTCCTTCACATGCCTGCCTACCGGTGGCATAACTAACCCAGTCACGCCGTCGCCGGTTTGGCGACAACTCCAAGCCTACAGCATGCTTTGCAGCGCCCCAAGCAGTAATCTTCCCACACGTGGCGCAAATCTGCAGTTTTGAGCCATGTCGCCATTCCGTTCTAAGTCGCGGATTTTAGCAAGTACTGTCCAGCCATCGAATCAATGTCATTGCTTCTTGTCGACATATGCCTGCGGGCAGTGGTTGACCTCGCGGTATCTAACAGTTACGAAGGCTGAACACGTGCTTCTGCCACCGAGTTCACGGCAGCAAGGACGAATACGTTAGCTCAACAGTTGCTGGGGCACTTATACGACTGCTAACTGGCCACAAAACACATTTGAAGTCAGTCTCCTATCCTTACTGTGCGGACTGGCAACGCTCAAATGCATAGCTAGTAGAACGGCCCGACATTTCATAATTCGAAGTGCAAAGCAGCCGTGCAAACTTCAAACGACACGAGCTCATTTCTCTGTTTTTCACAACCAGGAAGAGGATGGGGGCGGTTGGGATGTCGGAAACTAGCCGCAACTAGGTCTGGCGATTCCGCGGTGACGTCACAATGGAAATGCCCCACACCATTGACGTGTTGAATGACGTCAAGGTACGGGTTTTTCAATAATTGTATTCGAGTACTGTTAAGCCGTTCTTTCCTGTAAAGTCATTCTCAAGACGTTTGCTAGTACGCCGCCTATCCAAACCCGGGGTTAAAACAATTGTGGCTGGTCACATATTGCAACACCAGCTCATAACATTGCATCATGCTCTGCATCCAACACGGGTGATTTCTAACAACATTTTGTATGATGATCATCCTACCTGTCGCGGGCAGTTTCGGACTTGTGGTCCATACACTGAGAAGAAAAATACTCCCCGACTTTGAAAAAAGCATAAGCCAAATCTGGAAAGAAAAACACATGTTTGTTGGTGTCATTTGTGGAGGATTGAATCGTTTTTCATTGCTCAGGACTCTCTTCCGGAGGCTGAGTTCTGCGAGTTGAACTGAGTTGAGTTGAGTTGAGTTGAGTTGAGTTGAGTGGAGTATGAATTGGGAGCCTCGACTTGTTTGACACCCTCGAACAATGGTGCAGCACTGAGAAGATTGCATGAATATTATTACCATTGGTTTTAAAAAGAATGCATACAATTGATCCCATGAGTTTATTCTATAATCAGAACATAGTAGATGATAATCTGCAGATCACCAGCGCTTGGACTGATGCTGCAAACCTATTGCATAGTTTAGCTTTTTATGTTTAAAGTATTATGAGTGACATGTGGTTGATCAAAAGTGTTACCATATCACATCTTATTACCATATCTGTGAACATGCCAGAGACCCTCTGCAAGCTTTCATTATTATCTTTGGATGCTTACAATGCAAAGGTTAGGGATAAGGAAGAAGGAGAAGAGATACTGGAAGAGGTGAAAGCCGCGAGGGGGAGGGGGGCAAATCGCATCGTGTTGGCATACACATCAACCTTACTTTTATGGACCTTCCATGAAAAATTTAAAGGTAACAATGGCGAAGAGACCTTAAATCATAGTTGCATTTGTTTGTTGGCTTTTTAGGAGGCCATTCAGAGAATATGACTTTATAAACGTCAGGACAGCGGGTACCCTTACGCAACTGTTCACCGGGATTTATGAACAACCAACGGGGTAAACTGCCTGTGCTACCCAGCACGCTGCCAGTAGAGCCAGTGCAGTTCTGTTATGCCGCCGGAGCACCAGAACTGTAACATTTTTTGCTAGGCTTAGTCACATTTTTGAACTAGTGAGGATGTTAAGCTACCAGTTTCTTACTTAAAATTGAATTACTTAGGCAGTGATTATGTATTGACAACATGGTATTTACGTTGTTTTATCGCTACAATCATGCGTTGCAATTAACACGCGCTCGGGTAGCCCGTCGGATACTTTTCGCTCGGGTGGGGGTCAATTTGACTCCCCCGAAATCTAAGGAACCAAGAGAGCCAGAGGCACAAAATTCACAGGGTGTATTGGCCTGTACGTTAACTCAGTTAGGTCAAGGTTTGAAGTTCCCAGGGCATGACCTTCGTGTCAAATAAAGTCAAACAAGGTCAAGCAAGGTCAAACTTGAAGGTGGTCTCCAATATGTCCCCGAGATCTAGATACCTGTAGTAAGCAAAAGGTCACTTGATTATCTAAAGTCAGTGACCTAGTTTGATCTTTCGAAGATCATGGTAATCAAAATCATACAAGACTGCTTCTTGCAGTCGGATAAGCAACAAAGATAACGCTAGTCAGTACGTTCATAAAAACAAAATGTTGACCTGGGTCGTTTATTGTCAGTGATCTGTTATGAACTTTAAGACGCCCATGGAAAATTTCTCGTGCGGTTCCTGTTGCAAGTAGATTCGAAATGAGTGCCAGAAGCCCTCCCATACAGCAAGCCCTAGAGTAACAAAACAGGTTGACTTTGGCCTTGGTCTGACCTTCAGGCCTGACCCTAGGTCATTGTAGTTTGGTCATTCAATTATTGTGTTGCCTAGGAGTATCTCAGTAGTAGTAAGTATCTCGGAGATTTATGGCCCCATCTAACACTGTTGTTCCACCAGATTGAGCGATTCCCTGGAAACTGACTTCGCTGAATCCATGGCCTGACTTTGACCTGCCGTAGGCCAGCGACCTTAAAACGAATATCTAATTTTTTATACCAAATGATCTGCTATTCAATTATCTCCAGTTACGCAAAATTTGGCGCGGCTACACCACGCCATTCGGAATCCACCCCAGAAAACCCTTGGGAGGGGCATCAATTTGATTTCCACCCAAGCGCGTGACAACATATTATGTCGCTACGCGGAACCAATTTAAGATCTAGTATGTTTTGGTATAATCTTGCCGACCAACCTCCTGTTACGGCCTTGGTCACGCCCATTCATCTTTTGCAACACAGAAATGTCAAGCCAGCGACGTTGCCTCCACCACGGTCGTCAGATTTTGAACTGTCGCATCACCGTCGCTAAGTTTAGATAACGCAAAGTTATATTCTGAGTCACTGTGCGTTCCATTTCACTTCCGCTAATAGAAAAGCACAGATCAGACCTTTCCGAAAGCATGGAGTGGTCATAAAGAAATTATCTGCTCAAATGAAAACTCACATGATCGTCGTCAACCTGCCAATCTGCGTTCCACGCAACAATGCTATTAGAGTAAATCGGCATCCTATCAACAAAAATATCATCCATGTCATCGTCGCTCCCGCTACACAATTAATGGTTCTTTTTTCAACGGGTTGGCTGAGCTCAAATTGCGCTATCCACGGATCAATGGTAACCCTACGTGCCCCAAAGCGCATACCACAGAACGTGCCCCGTCAACACCGTGGGCCACAGCCATGTGCCACTGCAAACAGTCTCGTGTGCCGTGGCGTCGTGTGGAAATTTCAGCTCCGTATCCCGCACCGTTTGACCTGCAAGGCCATTCTTAAAAACAACGGCGGCAGGCAGACAGAGACGCGTTGCGTAAGTAGGATATGGATGATCAATGCTGCCAAATGGAAGTGAAGACCGAATTCTCGTTGCGGTGAAAACTGCAAACGTATGTAATTTTCATGCCAGGCAACGACGCTGCCGCGGAACACTTGAATTACACGTAAACGTACAATATTAGTGGCGCCGGATGTGCAAGAAATATTTGCGATTCATGGCGGAAAACTTGCTTAAGATGCGTTTTTATTGACGTCTTATTGAAAAAATCCCAACGTCTAGTAACATGCTCAACTGTTTCATGTGTGTAACATGCTCAACTGTTTCATTTCATTTCATGCTGTACACAGCAAATTGGAAAGGGTTTTCGACAAAGGGGGACGTCATTGCTTTTCCAATAGCTCGGCAGACACGGCAAAGCTTGTACAAAAACAGCCATGTTTGGCGGTATCGAGTTCACGGAGGATACTGCACGCCTCTCGTAAGTCCAGCGTGAATGAGTGTGATAGTCTTGTCAGAGTCCGTCCTGTTCCGTCTTGCCCTTGACAGGAATGGCCTGCGGCCGGTAGCAGCGGTCGCGCTAAAGGTCAGTTGACGTCAGAGGGCAGGACGGACCGTACCGAGCATTGCGGCACGTAAAGCTTTCGCCACTAAATTCCGCCGTTGCCTGGAATTCGCGATCGGATGGTGGGGGTCAGGGCTCACACAACGAGTACTGCTTAGCGTGAGCCCTGATCCCAGAAGTTCATCCATTCCAAGGGTTCAGATCAAAGTTATGAAAAAGAGTGTTGACTATAAACTTTACTCGATAGAAACATTTTGAAAGTTTTCGAAAAGCTTTCAGTGCGCCGCAATAAAAGCCAAACAACAAAGAACAGTTTGTAGTCATTGCACTGGAAACGACAGCAGAATGTAAGGTCTCAGGCAGAAACAACGAGGATAAACAATAAAAAAAACGCTTTCGAACTATCAGACGTCTGAAACCCAAAGCTCGAGCTATCATGAAGGTCGACGTCACCCTAGCCCGACCCAGGCTACTGATGGAAGAACAGAGGCGTCCAACCAGACCACATCGGGTGTGGCTGTCTGGGGTTCTCAGTCAGCGCCCAGCCCGAGGGAATTTTTTTAAGGAAATACCGCACCTGCTTTGTACTTTTCATCTGTTGCTACATCAGACGTGTACGACTTGCTCGGTAATACCAGTTTTCTCGGAATCCTTTTGAGTGGCTCAAAAAATTTATATTTGATATAATGTAACATAATAAAAGTATTTGAAGAAGCCGACACTGCTGGAGACACCTCATTTGACTACCTGCTCACTACTGTGAAATTAAGGCATTGAATTCGCCTTGCTTTCTCCAGCCTGTGTGTTCTTTAATGTTTGCAACGCACACGCATACCGCGTGCATCCCGCTGCTACCTGCCAAGACACAAGTGGTCTTGGAGAATTGAGTGAGGAACGCTACCACGCGGTCAATACAATTTGGCGCCGCCTGGTTTTAATCACACCACGGTGTGCAGCGGGGCAAACAGCCCCTGGATTCGGCCCGCCGACTTTACGGTGTTTGACGAAGCCTGCGGCCATACTTTAAAGCGTCGGTCGCAGCATAGCACTAGCTCACGCTATAAGTGCAGAATGCCTGAAGCAGCCTTTATGCAGCTTTTTGATTAATTCTCTGCACGGTGATTAGTCCCTGATCATGACGTTAAAGCACCGTCTGGCTTCTAACATTTATAGCGAGAGACAAATGAAACGAGGCAAACCACCATGGATCACAAGCACGACAATGCACAGAAACTAAAATCCCACGCCAAATACGGTATACGACACTTGCCCAATTCCATAGCCAGGGCACAGGACACGCCGGGGTACCACGAGCGGCTCACACAGCTATCACACAGCGCAAAGCCATGCTCCAGGCCACAGAGCACACCGGGTCATCACAACAGGCACACAGCCCGCTTCGAACCGCGCTAGAGCCCGGCGTAACGCTTTGCTCAAGCCAGGCCACTGGGCACAAGGGGGCATCAAAAGCGCTCTAAACGGGCTCTCCTGGTGTCGAAAAGAATGACCCTGGGCAGAGCCTTCCTGACCCGCTCCTATTTGCTCATGGCCGTCATTTCGAGAGCCATGTGAACAAGTGGCACAGTGAGATAGCACTGGGCCAGGCACTACCCTGCACTACCCTGAGCAGGCGATACACATCATCTTCCCAGCGCTCGGTATCAAGCACGTGATCATCCAAGGACAGAAGGGGCCCCTTTTGCGTGAGCTCACCAGAACACCTTCCGAGATGATAATGGTCCTCACAGAGCGATGAGGCATGCCATCCAAAGATCGGGCGCTGATCCAATGAAGAACTGTCTCTGCGACTAGGCAAACAGTTACAGCGTCATCGGACGCCTTTTCGAAATCTCAGTTATCCTTTCCTTCTTAACATCGCGTAACGCCCCCCCCCCCCAAATGGGAGGTTCGGATGCGTCTAGAGCGGCACGGCAGTTTGTGCTCACTACTTTGCGACAAGCCATAAACACCGGAAAACCAGCTATGTAGGCTACATTGTTCACTACCACTGACAACGTCCTGAACGGTAGTTCCGACCCATCAAGGTTGGCTGGCCCGCCAAAGTTCTCTGCGTCGACGTCAAGGTCACCGAGCCGAACTGAGCTCATAGCGTCTGCGTCGGTGTCAGCCGGCTTGCTCGTCAGTGAAGTGCAGTGCAGAACTGCAGTGGCATCCGGTGCCTGGCAGTTGCCGCGCTCCATCCTCACCACCAGAAGCCGCTTGTATGCCGCCCTGAACTGCCCGCGGGTGAGGCTACCGCTCCGTCCTCCTCTCTGAGGGACAGCCCTGAAGAATACCTCCAAATGGTCCTGATCCAGCCTGCGCATCAGGTGGCATTTCAGCACCGAGTCGCCACCCATCACGAGGGAATGGAACAGGTGACACACGCTGGCGGCGTCGCGCGGTAGTCCTACGAAGCCAGTATTCTGCTGGGTGGAATGCATCAACTCGCCTGCAACGGCAGAAGCAAAAAGGGTGTTGAAAGTAGTTTAAATGTTTTGTGAACCAGCAAGCATGGGTGTTTTATGAGCCAGCAAGCACTAGCACTGCGAAGTGCAAACAGCGATATCCAACCGGTACAACCCACAGCTGCAGGGATCAATACCATTGAAAAGTTGCGTCGGACTAATTACGCACAGCATGATATAAGCACAGCACAACAATCCAAATGACAAACAGCTATCAGCTGCAGGCAGCACGGGCGGCTGGGAGAGATAACTGGTCATAAAAAATAAAACAACTAGACAGCAGCCAAAGATGAATCAGTACACAATGCCCAAAGCAACATGCCACGCCGCTGTGCAGCAAGCAATCACAATGTAGTCCTGCCAGTTGACATGCTCTCCCAGCCCCACATAAACCGTAAATGTTACCAGCCAATTGTAAGAAACCTAGGTTTTGTACATTATCAGTCATAGGAAAAAGCAGTAGTGGTGTGAAAATTATGTGAACTGTTAATAGGTTAGGTAATTGAACTGAAATTTGAGCGTATATCTCTGCGAACATTCCATCAGTTATGCAAAAATATGTGCTAAAACTTAGGTGGACCACATAAACCATATTTTACCCCTTTGATTGCAGAGCATAAATTTAAACTGCTTTGTCGCCTTTTAGCCTGATCAAGTATAGCCGAGCCTGTTACAGGAAAGGCTTCCAGGAGCTCCCGTTCGTAGCGCGAAGTGAAGCTTTGCAGTTGCTCGCGCCTGGGTTGTGCGATGTCAGCACGTCGAACAGGCTATTCACGATCCGGTTGAACCGTGCTGTAGCGACAGATCCTGCAAACTGGAGGAGCCCAACTCCTTATCGCGGAACTCGATGGCGTCAGCTGTGCTGTCGCTCAGCGCTGGTGGGCCACCTTCAGATTCACCTTCATTCTAGCCCTCGCCCAGTCGACGTAGGCGCTCTTCAGCTTGTTCTCAAGCCGGGATCATCTTTGAGCTGGGGTCTGTGGAGCTCAAGCACCTGGTGCCACTTCGCAAGCTCGCCAGTTTCGTTCCTGATCTCTCTGTCAGATGCCAGATAATTGCGGACCAGCTTCATCACGTGGAACGCACTTACGACCACTAACCTTTCACTCCAGTTGCATGCCTAACGGTGTTCTTCGTGTTTGCTGGGCTTTCCAATCTCACATCTAGCTTCTCAATCATCTAATAACTTTGCTCCTTGGCCCATGACCAATGGGCTTGTTCGGACAGTCACCTCCTTCGGCAAACCATCGGATGTGTTTGTGATCCGCTCAGTGCTAGGTTCTGTCATCTCCTGTTTGCGAGAGGTATCTTCAACATCACTAAGCTTTTTCATGTTTCTTTCAGGTTTTCAGTGATCTCATGGGCCAGATGCAGTTTTCCTGGCAGAAACTCAACGCTCGTTCACATTTTCCACCCCACGCTTAAGCTGTCGAGGGGGTCAAGAGCGGTGTAGTGAGGGCTGTCAAGTGTGGTGTGGAGTGCACGCTGCACTCATCACTGATCACACGGCTGATGCTGGGACCAAGTTAAGCAGCCATGTTGTCCTCTTCCCCTCGCTGCATTGGATGACGCCCTCTCTCCATGCCCCCTGCAGGCTGATAAAATTTTACAGAGCTTAGTAAACGTCAAATTACTTTTTAATACCATCGCACAGGTGGAAGTGATGGCGGGACCTCCAAATGTGGGTAGCCCCATGATCCCAAAATTACCTTTCTTGTTGCATTGCAGCTTGCATAGGCATGGAACTTGAAATGCTGTGTGACACCATGTAAACTAATTCGGTTCAGCATCAAACTAACGATTGATTTAGTGCATATGCAATTCATGGGCGAAAGGAAGTCACTTATAGCACTCAACACAATAGTGTTGCTTACCGCAACAAGGAAATATTGACATCGAGAACCATCCATAACACTCATGGTCTATCTTGCAGTTTTTCCAAAGAAGCAGGAAGGGAAAACGTACATCATGTGTTGGTAAGATGTAACTGACCTCATGCACAAGCAGCTGTGGTGGTCAAAGATGGGACAGCACCCTTGTGAAGCCTCACAGCCTCACAGCGCTTGGAAGTGGTCACTCTATATATAAAGCTGTTCTTGTTGGAAACAACGTCTCTTCTCATTGCGTGCACACAAAGTGACAGCAGAACAGTCTTTTGTCGGTGGGAGCCTGGAATCATTGCACATAGCCAGCAACCTGCAAGGCGGTGTTTTCTGAGATTTCACATAGAGAAGTCGACCCTACCATGACGAATTATTGCAGGTAACTCATGACAGCTAGTTTTAATTACAGACACTGAGCATCCCATAAATCTAAGCGAATGAGGGCTGCAACAGCGCAACAAACAGCATAACAATACAATCGTCCAGCGGCCAGCGAGCACGCTATCCTGCTATTAGCATCTAACTAGCAAAGTAAGATACCATGTGACACTGGCCCAAGCAATTATTCGTACTTTGTATGACATTTAGAAAAGGCTCTATGCAAATGCTAAATCCTCTCTGAACCAATTTTTGCACACTGAGCAAACGAAATGTCTGGAGCCAGGAACTATTGACACAGTATACACGGTCCTTCCCCTACCTTTGACGAACCTGCGCATCAGCGCATCTCTTGGCGCATATATATATATATATATATATATATATATATATATATAAACCAGCACCACATTCTTATCCAGATATGGCACCGTAATTCCAAAACGTCACCATTGGTCGCTGACTTAAAATAAAACTTAAATTGAAGGTTTGCTCAGGTGTGTTTGGACGCCACCCGTGGCTTCAACCAGTCACGAAAGAGAATTGCTGGTTGACAACAACAATTCCTGTTCAAAGAAGAAACGAATGGCCTCGATTATCTATGTTCACACTTGTATACTGTTGGTAAGTGCAGGTCGTGTGCATGCAATGCTTATAACATAACTTATATATAACATAGCTTTATATAAAACATAGCTTTATATATAGCATAGCTTTATACGTAAAATAGCTTATAACATAAATTCGTGCAGAAATGAGAGACATTATTTGAACAAAACATATCAAACAGAGGAAATGTAGCTGACCTGATATGACCTTGACTCTACCTCAGAAAGTAAAAAATGTCCAGTAATTCCGATTAAATGCTGTACAAACAATCGAATGACATTTCATTCGCCTCTTTGATCTTGTGGAATCGGGAGATATCAGGAAATAGTTAGCTGTCGAGTCCATCAGAGCGAAGTTGGCATGGAACACCGCTGCCACGTGCTTTAACTTTCTGACCTTTCCTAGTTCAACGATTCTATATTTTTAGGAGTGAATTTACCACCAGATGACTGCACTCTCAGCTGTGTGGGTATGGACGGTGCTTGTTTTTAAAGATTTTGTTCGAGCATTTTGACTGGATGAATTCTCAGGATCACAGCACACGCTAAGCAGCGCTTGTTGCGTGGGTCCTAACCCCACCATTCGGTCACGAAATCCCGGGTCAACAGGGAAATTTGGGGGCGAAATTTTCACGTGCCACACTGCTCGCCAAGGTCCGTCTTGTCCTGTCAACTGGGTCCTTTCGGGTGGTCGCTGCACTGGTCACAGGTCATCCCAGTCTGGTGCAAATAGCAGGCATCAAAGAGATTCGAACCCATCTCACCACCGGTCGTTGCACCGGGATGTAGGCGCTCATACCATCTGGGATGTTGGAACCGAGAGAAGGCGTGACGGAGCTGAGGCCCAAATTATTTTGAACATGCTTTTCACAACGGTTCTGGTTCTGAGGCACTGTTGTGCTATGTGCATGTGAAGGGTCAACTGCTCTATTGTGTCATAAAAGACTATTTAGTACATCCTGCTTACATAAACAGATCAGGCTTTCCAATAAAGAGTCGAGTGAACTGATTGCATTAATAGCTTTGCTCGCTGCACGTTTGTGTGAGCGCCCAAAGTTGCACTCATCTTCTTGGAGCTGTTTGTCTCATGTGCCTGGCCGCGCCCAGCCTCCCACGCCTGCCAGGGTTGTTTGTTTCCCGTGATTTGACTCACATGTGGAATTTTGCAATATCGCAGAGATGTGTTCGCTATTTTATGTTAGTTCTTCATACGGTTGTCAATTTATATTCTTCTGGGTGGGCCACTGATCCTCTCTCGCCCGATGTCCAATATAATGATATGTAATGAGCACCTGCGATACGCTAGCAACAAAACAGAGAATATCCATCTCGGCAGCCATTTTTGGCAAAACACGCTCAGACAGAAATCCAGGGAAGTATGGACCGTACACCCCTTTCAGAGCTCAAAGTCATCTACAGAGCACAGGACTACACAGATAGAAAGCTATGTTCATCTGTCCTTGTAAATAGTCGGCGACCAAACTTTAACGTACAGGGCTGATCATGTCCGATTATGTGAACATGATATGTGCCTTGATGCGTGATGTGTGCTAGCTTAAAATCGTTTACATGTGTGATGCCTGGCGCGTGATGCGTGGTGCATGCTTAATTGAAATAGTTTACATGTATCACTGATGCGTGATGTGTGACGCTTGTTTACTCGAGCTCGCTGGCATCTTTGAACGAAGCGCGCTGCGTGACGCCTATATAGGTTACCTGGTGGTCGCCACATCAACCCGGCGTCTGGAGCTACGCGAGATTTGCGTTCACCATCCTATACTTGGCAGCTTACAAGCCAACAGCTGTCGTTAAGCAAACATACACTAATTTCGGCTACGAAAACAGGGTTGATTCGTCGAGCCATCACCGCTTTCCACACGTTCTATATCTCCTTTTCGCAGTACAGCATTCCTCTAAAGTTTAGTTTTTTCTCCCTGTGGCGTCATATCTTCTGTTAAATAACCTGAAGTTGTGCAAATATCAGTCAGTGGCCTGTAGTAAAAGCAGGCACTCTGTCACTGCATGCTTCTGGAAGGCCATGAACGGAAACATGCCTTTGATACCAATATCACATTTTATCAACTACGTCCCGCAAATCAATCCTGGATCGATCCACAAATTCCTTGGCAACGAAGGGTACTAAAAAGCTGTCACCAAATGTCAAATTAACGTTAATGATTTATTCGTAATTGTTTAGCCAGCGTTGTTGTTTGAAAATTAACACATGCAGTGCGGTCCATGCCCGGTCAGCACCGAGTTACAATATAGAAACCAGGGCGATGGTCTGAGGGAGAATCAATCTGTGGAAAGCATCAGAAGCAATGTTTTCCGGTGCAGCGATGTAATTTCGTGGTGCAGCAGGCACCTTTAGGCCACTTTCTACCGGACATGTAGGTGTTTTTGGAAACCATGGCTACCCCACTCCACTGCGCTCCCCTAGCACAGCCGCCTAGTTTCCAGACGAAATGGTTTGGTGGTGAGACGAGAAAGTCCGGAGGCGGCTGATTGCCTTGTTTGACAACGGATGATGTGGTTTTACCTCCCATTTTTGGTGCCCTGTTTGTATCTCACACCACCTGAGTCTGAGTCTGTCCACGCTGCGCATAACGCCATTGCGATTACACTCAGAGCACTATTGACGTGCGTGTCCAATAAGACTGACCTAGAATTGCGCGAAAGGCACCGTCCAGTGCTCTCCTGCCCTCGTATAAACCCCACCACTCAGGCGTAAGTGTTAATCCTTCGAGGTAGTGTAGCCGGGGTTGACGCGTGCTGCGCAGTACGTGGCTGAAGAGCGGGCAGCCCGACTCTCTTCGACCGGGGCTCGCGGTTGATCCTCTCCAAACCTTCTCCAGTATTGACGTGCATGAGAGGCGGTGCGAGTGGGGCTGGGAGGTAGGCTGCCGCGTTTGATACACACTCGGCAAGAGCAGCTCGCTGAAAGTGCGGCAGTGGCGTCGGTCCACCATTATCGACGGCGAGACGTCTCTATGTGGCTTTCTTTCACTGACGTCTCCTGGTGACTTTCTTTCACTTTATGTTCTTCTCTCCGTTTCCTTGACAAACAGCGATCCGACGAAGCCAATGGGACAGGTTTCGCGGAAAAAGTTATTGATTGCATTGTAGAAAAGGTTCGGCATGTTTTCATTCGTGTGGCATCACTTTATTTTGTTGGCCATTTGCGGTTTCCGCAAGCCTCTCGTTCAGAATAGGTCCAGCGCAATGCCACAACGCTCCATTTACATTGGAATTACACCAGCATTTCTTGTGCTGGCGTCACCAGCTGCAAGCCGAAGCCTTCAGTGTAAAGTTTGTGTTCAGGATTTCATCCCGTCTGCCTGTCTGTATATATGTGTGTCTGTCGTCACTAGCCTTAGGATCGGCTACACACAGCAGTCCACCGTCCGGCGCACCGACGCATTTAACTCACTGAGTACTCTTAGATCACGGTCGCTGTCGCAAGTGGCGCCGCCTGCCTGCCGTAACTGCCGGAGCGCGCTCTCACCCCCTCGCGCCACCAGCTGTTCGCGCCGGGTTTGAGCCGAGGGCAGATTGCAGCGAGGATTTTGGTAATGCGACGTCTCGAGTGTGATAGCCCGTCTCCCGACGCGGGCGACAGCGCGTTATGCTGACTGTTATGGCAAGCGGACGACTGAACCACTCGCGGCGCATCCAATTTGTGGGTGACCCGCTTTTTCCGACAAAACGACTAAGAATATGTCTACAGACCCCTTTTAGGCCTGAAGTGGAAGAGGCATCTCCATCCGTCAGGGGTGAGCGAGTGAGACAGCTACAATCGATGAGGAGAATCATCGCTTCGCGTGAGGCAGCAGATCCGGTGCGAGACGGACAATGCGGGACGAGCAGTGGGTCCCTGTTAAGCAGATGCAGGACCTGAGAGGAACAGGCCGGCCCAAAGCTAGCAGTGGCAGCGTGTTACCAATAGTTGGATTGTTTACTTCCGCGGTATTTGCTTAAAGCTGAAAATACGTGTTTTAACTGATGTAAAAATTGGGGTGAGGAACATTTTTAAATGGAAAGTAGGTGAGTTTTAAACCACCTCTGTGTCGCAGAACCAGTCCATGTAAATTTAATGTCGCTCACAAAGTGCTGAGCCAGTAATAAGGAAACAAACCTTACTGTGACCACGCGGTAAGAACCTTTTTTGCGGAGCGGCCGGGGTAGTGCACCTTGGCGGATTTTTCAAACCTGTGCTCAACTATTTTTACCAATGTGTTCGTGAAAAAACATAAGCTGCATGTTTCGCTCATCTGTGTGTTATTGCAAACAATCCCATATAACGCGAATATCTATTGCCCGCAACAGCGCACCACATGCACCTCGTTGCCCAGAATGCGTGTACTCTAAGCAGCCGCGAATGTGTAATCCAGATTTAAGGTTCTACACCTGGTACCCCAATCATCTTTTGGCTACGGCACATTTCGATGGTGCATGCATGAGAGATGCGCCTCATCCTACGAGAAGTCCCGGAACTCTTGGCATGGTGCGTAGCGCGGGACGATTTCCGGGAAGGCCGGGCGTCGCCTGTCAGCCGTCGCCGTCTTCAAATCTGGAGCATGATGCCAGGAAGCTCTACCTTTCCCACCTTTGTTTATGACAAGGCGGATCCAATTGAACATCGGCTGTGCATTTCTGTCTTCACTTCGGGACATTTGTCAATATTGCAGCGCGTTCTGATGTTAAACTGAGTGCTTCAGCGATTTTCAATTTCTACAACACGATCAGTGTCTCGTGAACATGAAAAGTCTTTTGGCAGACTCTAAATTTCTCGTAAAAACAAATTTATGCTGCTTATCTCGTCACCGAAGACAGCATATTTTAAGGTGACTGAATTTAAGCAACGTGCCTTTCTTCTTTCTCCTGACATCCGTGTGAACGCAAAAGGAATGAGAACACGCGGGTCACCAACGTGGTAGGTAATTCTCTATGGTGGAGAAGAACCTGGAAGAGCTTCTTTAGTCTTCACAATCCTTCCATCAGTTTACGTGTGACATGGAACGTGACGAGCTGCGCAGAGGCCACCTATCATTGCGAATAGGTGCATGAATGTAATATCCATGCACAGAAGGGATGTTCCACTTTCACCGCTGTTAAGATTCATCAACCAGACGAGCCATCTCCTTGCTGCCCGCAGTCAGTTTATCTGTTGGTCAACACCGTCCCACACCCCATGCCAGAACCGTGAGGTCATCAGCGCCACGTACCGGCCACCAGCGGAGCCCCCGTATCTACACTCCCTTCACCGCGACCAAGGTCAAGTGAGGGGTCCGACAGAGGTCATGCGTGACACCCAGGGCTGCCAGACCTAGCGAAATTTCGCCAGGCTGGCGACTTATTTGCGTCGAAAAACAAAAATGTCTGCCTGACGATGTGCGAAGAACTCGTGACAGGCCCCGCGTGAAGTTTATGCAGAAAACGACAAAATTCCCGTTGTGGACTTGGTAGCTCTTGCCCTGGATGAGGAGGTTCCATGAAGTATTTAAGCGGCCTCTTCGCTGGCTCGGGAGGTACACTTCATGAATTAGACGGCCTTGTTCCCAATTGTAAGGTAACTGCTATACGTTAGAAGCTTCTTTTGCGCATCAGAAGGCCGCTGTTCTAGATCATGATGTCTATTTGAGATAATGGGCCTCTGTTTTGAATTTGTGTCTCTCTTTGGGAACTGGAAAGACCCCGTTCGTGATTAGGGAGCCCGGCCTCTTTGTGCATCAAAAGGCCCTTGTATGGAAAAGGAGGACTTGTTTCGTGGTAGGAAGGTCGTGTGCTGATCTGGGAGCCCTTCAATCAGTCAAGAAGCTTCTGTTCTGAATTTTTGTTCCTAGTTGCCGGCAGTTATACATATGAATGGTGACACATTTAACGACAACTTGATAAAAGGGAGCACGGAACCCCGATGCTCCCCCCCCCCGCCCCATTTGCTCCTGAATGCGAAGATGTGTAGACTTCCACCGTATGCAGGTGCCGTTTGGTTCAGAATGCTCCCGTGCTCTAGTTGTTTATTGCTTCTAGACCGGCAACATCAATGTTAAATTTATAGCAGGCTTGTGCAATCACAAGAGGGACATCAGCTTCCGAATGGCTGAGGGCATGATTGCCGAGTAGTAAACGCTTTTGGCTTCTACGTGTGGGGCATGAAGTCGAACTTCGATTACGCCATGTCCCTGAGCGCTAATACGGCGTCCCCAGTCGTTGGCGCTCCATATCAGAGTGGGCCACGGTGGCCGTCAAGTTGCCTTGAAAAACGTCATGTGTCATAAACTTGCACGCTTCGAGGCGCAACTAGAGATTTCACGGTCATCCCAGGGTTTGGCAGGGAAGCCACTCGAATGCCGATATCGGTGCGCTGCCATGATGAACTGGCCCCCTGATGAGATGCCCCATCGGAAAAATGCCGAGTTCAGCAAAATGTTGCACCTTGGCATTGCTGTGTTGGAGGGTTTTGCAGGATCCCTCTCTTTTTGTTTTGAATGTCCTTGGATTGCAGATGGTATCGGATCGATTTGACCCCAGTGATCAGTACCGCACCCGCAACAGGGACGGCAGATTAAGTAAGCAGTTGGAGTGGCAGGAGGGGGGGGGGGGGGGGCGGCGTGTCAGACGTGTCTCCTCCCACAATTTAACATTACGCCAATGACAGATGTAAATACGCCAGGTGAAAGTTATATTTTCCCATCTCCGGAGAGGTTTCACTGCCGCTGTATCCTAAACATCACGAATCACTACACCGTGCCCCCGTACCAGAACACCATGAACCACTGGTTGCTTCATTCCGAGCTGGGTTACCTGTGAGGCCCCTTTAAAAGTGACCTTGAACAGTATTAAGTGTGGTTTACACGATGCGGATGGGTGCCAGACGCTGCTTTACGCGTAATCCACCACCGGACTGTGTTTTACAACAAATGTCTCGCATTTCAGCCTTCGGCGGCCCCGCCCGGTAAAAGAACCAGCACCTGTAGTTATTTTGGGCGTTGTTTGCACAGGTACAAATTTTGATCGGCTCTAGTGAGTGGTGGGACCGAGCGTCACGCCGGCTCTCATGAAACCGGCAGCTTAGGACAGGTGGCAGCGCCAGCTCCGGTGGGCCAGGGACCGTGCCGGCTGTGCTGGTGCCGGCCGCTGCACGAGCGGAAAGGCCAGTCACTGCGCAGCATTAGCTGACAGGTTTGAGGCTTAGGCTGGGCCTGAGGCAGGGCCACCATTCGGTTGGATCTGATATAGGCTGCCAGAACACGTGCGGACCTAGAGTGGATGAGAACCTCGCGCTGCCGTGCGCAACATGCTATTCCAGCTGCGATAAACGACACCACTTAAGTTGGTTGCCATACCAAGGCACTTATGGTACATAGCACACCACTTTTCAATCCCTTGCGATGCCGTCGTTGTCCGTTGTCACTTATTGCCTATTTGGCACCGACTAGTCTTGTTTGTCGTCTGAGTCACAGCGTTGTTAGGCTTTACCCGTGTGTCCAACACATTTAGGCTGTCTGCCGTCTGAGCAGTCTGCTTTTGCAAATTACTGGGTACAGCTTTTGGTCGATATCACCAATTACAAGTTACAATCAACTGAGACTTCTGTAGTCCGGAGTCCAACTTGAGCACGTCGTGCTCGAATCCGTGCATCGCCCGAAACGGCCTCATTGAATGGCTACACAAGAGGATCCAACAACAAAGGCAGCGAACACTGTACGGTCAGTGGAATGCTTGCCAATCGCCACTCACAGCGATTTTGTAAAATGGGCTGTCCCATTGCTCTTTCTTAAAATGACTGATACGTTTTATGAAGCGCTGCTTTCATCAGCCGGAAACAATGCCGAATGTACAGGCGTCGTATGCTCCTATTGGCACCGTAAATATTCACGTGAAAGCACGCCCGGAACACCCGCGCATATGGGTTTGCTTTTGTTGAGTTGCACCATGTCCTTGCTGAGCACACCCTGGGCGTAGCTGGCTCCGGTCTAGTTGTACGAGATATCTATAAAGGCTCGAAGCGATCAGCAACCGCCAGTCGTCTACAAATATGACGAAGCTTAGCTGGGTCCATACGTACAAGCATGCACCCAAATACCCGGAGCGCCTCCTCTCTAAAGGATTGCACAGCGTGGCCAGATAAAATCCGTGGAAGGAAAGCACATTTTGGGTGCGGCGGCCATAGCCGTCTAAAAGCATGACGCAATCAGCAAAAGCATGACGTAGGCAAATGCACGTTGCATAGCCTGAGGCTGCGCTCGCACGTCCGACGCGGGTAAAAACAACACATGTAAACAGACTTTTTCATGGAGTCCATTTCCAGTCCCACAAATTAATCAGCAGCCCGCTTCAAACAACAGTCGGCAGCACACTGAATCGTGGCATAGGGATCATAACCCTAAGTATAGCCTGTGCAGATACGCCAGACAAGAGAATACAAAATAATTGTGACAAGTGTACAGTGATGCAAAAAGTACAAAGATTCGTTCAACCAGCTTTTCTGAGGCGGCATGACATGCCTGACCCCCATGACATGACCTACAAGCAAGTTGCCTTTGAGAAACGCCCTGCCCACGCACGTCTCGGTGTCTCGAAGTCTGGCGGTATGCGGGGGAAAACTGGCGACTATCTGGTGAAAATAGGTGCGAGGCCAGTGGGCTCGTCACGCGATGGGGCCGAGCAGCCGTCATGGCCTGCAGTCGAGGTCAGAGACCGGACCGGGAGGGGAGCGCGTGAAGACCGGCGGCGAGACGACCAGCAAAAGGTCGGTTGCGCGGCGAGATCTAGCGCGTCCATTCCGTGGGGTGTCCGTGCACCGCGATGGGCTTGTGGCTGCTGGTAGTGGCCGCGTTCGTGGGCGGCCCGGCGGCGGGACGGGCGGCGCCCGCCGAGTGGCCCGGGCCCTATCCCGGCATCGCGTTCGAGGAGCTGCAGCCGCTGGTGCGTGCCAACGCCATCTTCCTGCTGGACGTGCGCAACCGGTCCGAACTACTGGACCCGGGCCGCCTGCCGAACTCCCACAACTTGCCGCTGCACGAGCTGGACGAGGCCCTGACGCTGACGGCTACCGACTTCCGTGAGAGGTACGGTTTCGTGCTGCCGCCACCTGAGCAGGAGATGGTCCTGATGTGTCGGTCCGGCCGTCGCATCCAGGTTGCTGCCGCTAAGATGATTCCCGCCGGCTACGGCAACCTGCGTCTCTACTACGGCTCTTTCAAAGACTGGGCGCGCCGCGGCGCGCCCGTGTCTCGCGAAATTTCGGCGGAAGACGTGCGGCGGCGGCTTGCCGGTGGCAAGGACCTGGTGCTGGATATTCGCCCAGCGGCGATCCGTGATAAAGAGGGACACGTGACCGGCAGCCGCGCGCTGCCGGCAGAGGAGATCGCTGGTGCACTGCTCCTGCCACCTAGTGGCTTTGAGAAGAAGTTTGGGTTCCGTAAACCGCTGTACGATGATCAGCTCACCGTGCTCGGTGGTGGTAAGGATCGGGCTCTGGATTCCGTATCTGTTTTCAATGTGCGGGGTTACTGCGATCTTCGTTTGTATCTCGGTCCGATGGACAACTTGGGAGCTGAAACTGGGACGGTAGCCAAGTGATAGTCCACAACTCAACACCTGAAGTGGCGACGACCCAGCATGGACGTGTGCAAGTGGATTCTTAAGTATTTTATCAGGGGTTACAAACCAGAGTATTGATCTTAGGACATTCAGATCGCATTTTTTGTTTTAAGTCTTATGAGATGTGTTCATTTTATTTTCTTGCTTTTCAGTGCATCATGCGGTTTTACTAAAATGTCTTGTATGATGTAGATGCGCCAGCTCTGAATGTATGAATACAGTAATGTTACACACAACAACCGTGTAAAGTCATGCTATGCCCACATGAAGCTTCCACGGACTTAAGAATATCTGCGTGTTCAGCTAGGTGCTTCGCAATTCAACACCGTGACATACTGATATAGCAGAAGCAGAGCATAAAGAAAGGGAAGGACTGAAACGAATCGCATCCTCGTGGAAAGCCGACGTTCTTGCTGTCGTTCATGCCGTCGTCTGTTCGTTGTCATTCATGTCAAACGCCGCCTCATGAAACCATATTTTGGCGAACGTTCTAGCACGTCTTGACAACAAGGCACAGAGAGTCTTTAATTTCGATAATGACACCCTTGGTAACCCCAGCCTGGCTAAAGCTCTACTCCCAAAAGCCCAAAAAATATTCTTCCCTTTTCAACCTTCGATTCGTGTCGTTTAAGGCCGTACAACTGCCATCACCATATTTGCGAGATGACAGAACATTTAAAAAGCCCACAAACTACGCCAAATGGCTTCAGGCAATCTACTTTCACTCCCAATCGCCGGTTAGTTAGAGCCTTCTCAACGCTGCAGCCTACGGCGCCACGCGAGAATCGAGGCTTTTTGGCCTTCACAACACGGCGCCGGCCATTGAACCTATTTCGTGGTCAATGCGCGCTCCAGTTTAAGAGGACTCAATAAATTTAAGATTGTCTTGGATGCGCCATTAGACATGCATTTAAGGAGAACTAAAATGAAAACCAGTCTTAGTGCTATATCATTATGCTTGCCGTGTGACATAGCCATGTGTCATTCGTGTAAAAAAACAACAGCATTGAACTCTCAAAGAAGGATATCACCGGTTGGGTAACCCTATAACTAAGTGATATATTTTGGGAATCGGACACCTGTCTACACCCGCAAAGCAGTCAGCAATACCCGTTAAAAGCCCTGCGGGCCTCTTAAGCCCAAGCTTTGCAGGCCTGCGGGCTGAGAAGTGGCGGCACTGCAGCTAGCCTTTCCTTCTCGTACGCATAATCGATGATTCACTTCCTGTGAGCGCATAAATCGCTACCTAGTTTTCCATGCAGACAGGCGTGTAACACCAAGATCTATTCAAATATCGCCACACTACCGCTCTGATTTTTCTTGACGAATTGTCGACACGGAGGCTAGTCGGTCGTGCTGTATCCTCATTCTGAGCATCCAATTATATGCGAAATGGCTGGGGAAAAATGAGGCGCCACTAGCGATGTATCGGACGAGAAATCACCGGCCTAGAACATTTAAAGCATCTGAACGGTGTGAAATTTTTACCCACCATAATTTTCACCAGGCAAGCCAACACTGACTCCTCGTAGTGCCTGCTCTAGTAGGGTAATTGCCAGTTTTGTTGACTTATAAACCGCTGGTGCCACTCAAAATCCACTGGTGTCATTTCTTCACGTGCGAGTACCTTTCTACCTTAAATGTCATGACAGGCCACGTGACTAGCCTGACCTGGAGGTCCTCATGTCGAAACATTTTCCACCATGGTCTGTAGTTTTCGGTTCCATTGCTCTTTCACTTTAAAAGTTCACTTTCACACAGTAGTGATAACCAGAGACACGTTACATTTGGACAGCGCCTCATTGACGTGGCATAACCTTGGTATTTGATCTACGGTTAGGTGCTTCTTTTCCGCAAACTTTTGCTTCATTACACTTCCTCAATGCACCACATTGTTATCATTCAGCACCACATTCTTATCCATATATGGCACTGTAATTCCAAAGCGTCATGATTGGTCGCTGACTTAAAATAAAACTTAAATGGAAGGTTTGCTCAAGTGTGTTTAGACACCAGCCGTGGCTTCAACCAGTCACAAAAGAGGATTGCTGGTTGGCAACAACAATGACTGTTCAAAGAAGGGACGAATGGCCTCGATAATCTATGTTCACACGTGTATGATGTTGGTTAGTGCAGGTCGTGTGCATGCAATGCTTATAACATAGCTGATATATAACATAGCTTTATCTATAACATAGCTTATAATATAAATTCGTGCTGAAATAAGATACATTATTTGAACAAAACCCGATCAAAAAGAGGAAATATAGCTGACCTGATATGACCTTGACTCTACCTCAGAAAGTAAAAAATGTCCAGTAATTCCGATTAAACGTTGTACAAACAATCGAATGACATTTCATTCGCCTCTATGATCTTGTGGAATGGGGAGATATCAGGAAGATAGTTAGCTGTCGAGTCCATCAGAGCGAAATTGGCATGGAACACCGCTGCCGCGTGCTTTAACTTTCTGACCTTTCCTAGTTCAACGATTCTTTATTTTTGGGAGGGAATTTACCACCAGATGACTGCACTCTCAGCTGTGTGGGTATGGACGGTGCTTGTTTTTAAAGATTTTGTTCGAGCATTTTGACTGGATGAATTCTCAGGATCACAGCCCACGCTAAGCAGCGCTTGTTGCGTGGGTCCTAACCCCACCATTCGGTCACGAAATCCCGGGTCAACAGGGAAATTTGGGGGCGAAATTTTCACGTGCCACACTGCTCGCCAATGTCCGTCTTGTCCTGTCAACTGGGCCCTTTCGGGTGGTCGCTGCACTGGTCGCAGGTCATCCCAGTCTGGTGCAAATAGCAGGCATCAAAGAGATTTGAACCCATCTCACCACCGGTCGTTGCACCAGGATGTAGGCGCTCTTACCATCTGGGATGTTGGAACCGAGAGAAGGCGTGACGGAGCTGAGGCCCAAATTATTTCGAACATGCTTTTCGTAACGGTTCTGGTTCTGAGCCACCGTTGTGCTATGTGCATGTGAAGGGCCAACTGATCTATGGTATCATAAAAGACTATTTAGTACATCCTGCTTACATAAACAGATCAGGCTTTCCAATAAAGAGTCGAGTGAACTGATTGCATTAATAGCTTTACTCGCTGCACGTTTGTGTGAGTACCCCAAGTTGCACTCATCTTCTTGAAGCTGTTTGTCTCATGTGCCTGGCCGCGCCCAGCCTCCCACGCCTGCCAGGGTTGTTTGTTTCCCGTGATTTGACTCACATGTGGAATTTTGCAATATCGCAGAGATGTGTTCGCTATTTTAGGTTAGTTCTTCATACGGTTGTCAATTTATATTCTTCTGGGTGGGTCACTGATCCTCTCTCGCCCGATGTCCAATATAATGAGATATAATGACCACCTGCGACGCGCTAACAACAAAACAGAGAATATCCATCTCGGTAACCTTTTTTGCCAAAACACGCTCAGACTGAAATCCAGGGAAGTATGGACCGTACACCCCTTTCAGAGCTCGAAGTCATCTGCAGAGCACAGGACCACGCAGACAGATGATGATGATGATGATTTGGGGTTTTAGGGCACATCGACTGCTGAAGGTCATGCAGCGCCCATAACTACCGATTCATGCAGAGCCGTCAATCAGAGAAGTGCATCAATCAGGTCACCCTGTAGAGCCATGATGATCGGCCCTAGCATCATGACGAGAAGATTACAGGGAAATCTATAGCGCGAAGGAACTGGAGCACTTTACCAAACTCGACGATGTTCGAAGAATCCCCTAAAAAGTCGCATAGCGTGCGACTCTGGACGTGGCGTCCGAAAAACTGCGTTCTCGTTGCAGTAAGGTGGCGGCAAGCGATCAGTACGTGATGCACGGTCAGTGGATCAGAGCATCGACCGCAGCATGGTCTGTCGCCAGCCAATAGCAGGTGACGGTGCGTAGCATATGTGTGACCTATGCGTAACCGGCAAAGGGCAACTTCTTCCACCCTATTGTCCCGAAAGCACGACTGCCATAATCCAGTGCGGGGCTTCACCGACTGCAGCTTGTTGGCGCTCAGCGAGTTCCAGTGGAACTGCCATCGCTGCTGCATAAACAGCGACACTGCGGGGTACATGTCTTGAGCAGGTAGTGGTGGTATAGGAATTCTAGTTCCTGTCGTAGCGCGCTTTGCTGCCGCGTCAGCAAGATCATTTCCACATATCCCCACGTGACTTGGGATCCAGCATAGAACGACCGTTTTTCCTGCTCGATCCAGTGAGCTAAGACGAGATTGAATGTCCTGAACCAGTGGATTCGACGGGGAAAAGCCGCTAACAGCCATGAGGCTGCTCAAGGAGTCGGAAAGAATTAAATGCAGATTGCTATCGTCCACTTCAATAAAGCAGAGAGCTTTGCTAATGGCTATAAGCTCGGAAGTGTAGACCGACGCGTGTGAAGGCAGTGTGAATGACCGTGTGGTGGATCCGCACACAAAAGCGCACCCTACACCTGCATCCGTCTTCGAACCATCTGTATAAGTCATCTTGTACCCGTCGAAGGAGGCCATGTGCTCTAAGGCTGCGCCTTTAAGTTCCGTCGTGAGGACACGTTGCTTTTGCATATTTGATACAGAGACATCCACTCTTGGCGATGCTAGCTCCCAAGGAGCAGTCTCCATGGGTTTAGGTCTGATGATACGCTGTAGGTTCAGGCCGCGCACGTCTAAAAGTTCTCTCATTCGTACACAGAGGGGAGAAGCTTTTGGTGACCGTTGACGTAGGAAAAGCCTTCGTAAGCTACGCAAACACACTGCTTTGTAGGTGGGATGACCTGGGAACTGCGCCAGCTTGCACGTGTAGCGCAGTCCCAGCATCTGCCTTCGCAATGCTAGTGGGGGCTCGTGAGCCTCCACCAGAAGACTGTCTACGGGCGATGTCCGAAAAGCCCCTGTGGCGATACGGAGTGCGGCGTGATGCACCGTGTTCAGAGTACGTTTGATCAGGTCTGATGAGCTGTCGTAGATAAAACAGCCGTAGTCAAGTTTTGAACGAATCAGGGAGCGGTATAGGAGTAAGAGTGTCCTCCTATCAGCACCGTATGACGTACGTCCCACGCACCTTAGGATGTTAAGAGATTTTAAACATTTTTTCGCGGAGATTTATGATGTGCCCACGGTATGTTAGGCGTCGGTCAAAGCGTATACCGAGAAATTTCGCGGTATTCTCATCGGCGACGCGTTGCCCGTACAGGTTGATTTCCATTTCAGGACATTGACGCCGACGACGACAGAAATGAACTGCAGTTGTCTTCGACGTAGAGAACCGGAAACCATTGAGCACACTCCACTTCTCCAGACGTGTGACAGCCAGCTGAAGCTGTCGCTCCATCGTGCGAGTGGTCGACGAGCTACACCAAATAGCAAAGCCGTCTTCGAAGAGAGAACGGCTGATCCCATGTGGAAGCGTGTCCCCTATATCGTTAATCATCACTGCGAAAAGAATGGCACTTAATACGCTGCCCTGAGGCACACCATTGTCCTGCGGATACCTGTCGGATTGATAAGAACCAACACGCACCCGGAAGAATCTGTCAGTCAGAAAGTTTTGTAAAAACTTTCCCATGTGACCACGGATGCCACAATCGAGTAACTTCATCAAAATTCCATGTCTCCATGTGGTATCATAGGCTTTTTCTATGTCAAAAAAGATGGCGCCGGTATGACGTTTGCTGATAAAACCGGCTCGTACTGCGGTTTCAAGAGTAAAGATGTGGTCAATCGTGCTCCTGTTCTTACGGAATCCGCACTGAGCATTCGTGAAAAAATTTTGACGTTCTAAGGTCCACGAGAGCCGTACATTCACCACTCGTTCCATGAGCTTAAACAGCGAAGATGTGAGGGCGATCGGGCGATAGTCAAGGGCGTTCGTTCCACTTTTCCCGGGCTTTAAAATAGGTACTGCTATGGCTTCTCGCCAGATTGGCGGGAAGTTACCTGACTCCCATATTCAGTCGAAAAGTGCCAGCAACGCTCGTAGTACATGGGGAGCAAAATGCCGTACCATATCATTATGGATGAGGTCGGGCCCCTCCGCTACACTACGCAGCGGGCGAATGGCCCCTTCAAGTTCCATCATAGTGAAACGCTTGTTGTACGTCAGGATGTCCCCTGTATAAAAATTAACGCGAAGTTTCACATCGCGCCCGATGTCGCAAAAACCGTGGATCGCAGGTGCCATTTCGGCAACGGTCTGGAAAGGCTTCCCCAATGGCCTCCGCGACATCGCTTGGGTGAGTGATGTGTTGACTTCCCACTCGCAGTACGGGAAGGGAAACTGGTGGATGAAGCCCGGCGATTCTTTTAATGCGGCCCCATACATGTGACGTCGGCGTGTGGCGATTCAGTGAATTGACGTAGCTGCGCCATGATGCACGTTTCGCCTCTCGTATAGTGCGGCGTGCGGCCGCGCGTGCCTGCCTGAAAGCCAAGAGGTTTAATGTGCTGTTGTGCCGGTCAAAAGCCCTAAAAGCTCTCCGACGTGCACGAATAGCGTCACGACACTCGTCGCTCCACCAAGGTACAGGGGTGCGACGAGGGCATCCGGAGGAGCGCGGAATGCATCCTTTCGCCGCATCCAAAACGAGAGACGTAAATTCCTCCGTAGTCGGAGTTGCAGAGTCGAAATCGTTAGAAAAGGTTTCGTCCAGGCGGGTCTCAAAACCACTCCAGTCCGCTTTCTTGAAATTCCAACGTTGAGGTCGAGTACCAAGAACAGTACCGCCACGGTACCGAACCCAGACCGGAAAATGGTCGCTTCCAAGGGGGTCCTCTGAAGCAACCCAGGTGAAGTGTGGTACCAACTGCGGACTACAAATGCTCAGGTCTAGCACTGACGATTGTCCTGATGGCAATGTAAAATACGTTCTTGCTCCTGTAATTAAAACACATAAACCTTCGTCACGCACGAGAGCCTCACATAGCCTCCCGCGAGTGTTCGTGGAAGCACACCCCCAAACAGTGTGATGTGCATTAAAATCGCCTAAAACGAGTAGAGGGTGAGGGAGTTGAGAGATTAACTCTCGTAGTCCTCCAGATGGAAATGAAACCCCAGGTGGTAAATAGAGAGAGCAGACGGTTATGGTACGGTGTTGAAATTCACTGATGCTGCGACAGCTTGCAGGTCTGTTCTTAGCACCAGGCGCCGTGTAGGTACGCTTTGGTGTACAGCCAGCAGAACGCCACCGTAAGCAACGGTTTCTGTTGGCATGTCAGTGCGGAAGGTAGCGTACCCTTTCAGGCCAAAGGCCGCATCAGGCGCCAACTTGGTCTCTTGGATACATACGGCTACCGGGCAGTGCGCGCTTAAAATTGCCTGCAAGTCCTGGGTGCTTGACCTTACACCTCTACAGTTCCACTGTAAGACCGACTGAATGAGGGGGCTATAAAAGCAATGTGATGTTTTAAAAGAACTCAGCAGCGCTGGAGCCCGGCCGATGGCTGTTGTTCCTGTCTTCAGAACCGTATCCCACAGAGACCGGGCGGATTCTGGGACGCATTCGGGGGCTACCGCCATCCGTTGGCGAAATCGGCCCTGGCGGACCACGCTTTTCCGGGCGGCCCGTCCTAAACGGGGCCGGCGCCGGCGACGTCGTGGTCCTAGGTGGCGGTGGTGGCGGAGGACCCATAGGCGGGTCTCTCTGCGGGTCGGAGGGGCCTGCGGGAGCCTCCACACGCCTTCCGGGCGGCGGGAGGGTCTCCCCCGTTGAAGCGGCCACCTGGTCCGCTCCAGACAGCCGGCTGGCTGCCTTGGCACGCTCCTGGTCTGCCAGGCGTGCCCGCTTTGCCTCACGGGCGCGCCTGTCTGCCTCGTGACGCTCCAGCGTCTCTGCCGTTCGCGAGTTTGCTCTCGCCAAGGTTGTGTTAGTCGTCGGGCTGGCAGACAGGGAAGGGGGGGGGGGGGGGGGCAGCCGACAGCGCCTGGTTACCCCGGTCACGCCGAACCACCGTCCAACCACCGTCCCCTGCCACCGACGGCGAAACCCCTGCGGGGGGCGAGGAGGTTGGCAGCACGGTCTCCTTCGACCGCTCCAGCGAGGAAGGGGGAGCCAGGGCTGCCAGACTGGAGTCCAGCGCCTGGTTCGTCGACACAACCGAGAGACGAAAGGACTTCAAGAGCGCTACAAACTGAGCAGCGGTCATCCGATCAGTGGAGGTCGGACGTGCGGTGGAGATCCTAGCCTTTTCGGCGTATGATGTTCGAGGGTGGCTCTCCTCGTACAATGTTCTGGCCTCGCGAAAAGAGATATTGCGAGTGGTCTTAATGGAGATAATTTCTTTCTCCTTCACGTACGCTGGGCACATGCGGTCGTAGGTCGTGTGCGGGGCCTGGTCTTTGTCACAATTCACACAACACGCTCTCTCTGAATCGCAAAATTCCGTTGTGTGCTCGGAGGGAGCGCATTTCCCACAGGCTGGCTTGTTGCGGCAGTACTGTTTGGTATGACCAAATCGCTGGCAGTTGAAGCATCGCATGGGGTTTGGGATGAAAAGGCGCACCTTGACACGTGCGTATCCGACGCGTATTTCAGAAGGAAGATCCGGGCGATTGAAAGTCAAGATGATGTTATTTGTTGGCAGTTGCTCAGTTCCTTTTCTAGTGGAGATCCTCCGTGCGGCAGTGACGCCGAACACAGACAACTCGTCAGCAATCTCTTCTTCTCTGACGTCACGCAGGTCGAAGCAGTTAATTATTCCTCTGGATGCATTTTTTGTCAGGTGTGGTGTCACTCGGATAGGTACAGAAACGTCTCGTTTGCCATCCTTGTCCCGAACGCAGTACGTGAATTCGGCTGCAGCCATCGCACGATCCGCCTCTGCTCCGTTAACAAACTCTACCTCTAGCCCTCCATCACGCAGTTTGTCGCACCGCACCACCATTTCCAAATCGGTCACATCCGTTCTTTCGCTGAAACGGCGAGAGAGACGAGAGCCTTGTCTTATCACTTTGGAAAACCAAAATTCGGAGAGATGGCGAGGATTCCCCGCTGCTTTCCGTTCGGAACGTGGTCCTTCCCCCTCTCGGGGGTCGGATGGTTTTTTGATTATGAGATGCCATGGAAGTTCAGTGAAGTTTCGGCACCGGGGCTCCCCACCCACCTCGGAGCCCAACTGGGGGACGGCCCAACACTCCCTCGGGAGGTGGTGACCGCCAGGGCTACCCCGGTGCTATACGGGGCGAACGACGCCTCCCACACGGCCAGGTGTAACCGGGAAGACCCCTCCCCGTCCTGACCGTGGTTCGGCGCCGCCACCCCCTGACCCCTTAAGCCGCTGCGCGCGGTCAGGCGCCCCAAGCGGAGACCCGCAAAGAGCACCCAACCGCAACGCGAGCGACAAGCCGCTAGACCCGTGTGGGGCCCCACGGGCCCCCCACGCCCCCGGATATTCTGGCCAAAGTGGAGTGTTGGGACGCGCCGTGACTGACCCGCACGACACGCCCCTCAGCCACCAGGATCCGATCAACCCGGGGACGTGGGCGAGGGGGCACGGCGACCCCGATAAAACGAGGATGAGGGATGGTGATAGGGCCGGATACTGGAGTGCGGGTAAAGTGGAAGAAGCGGGCGGGACAAGGAGCAGGAGCTCACGCGCCGGCAGAGTCGCTACGCCCTGACAGGAGCAGCTTGCGCTGCCCACCCGTTACCGGAGCTGGGACCCGAGGTGGCGCTAGCCCCCTACACGGGTTGAAGCCGGTGCCCCTGCGGGGACCACACAGACAGAAAGCTATGTTCATCTGTCCTTGTAAATAGTCGTCGACCAAACTTTAACATACAGGGCTGATCATGTCTGATTATGCGAACGCGATATGTGCCTTGATGCGTGATGTGTGCCAGCTTAAAATCGTTTACATGTGTCATGCATCCCTTCCTTGTAACATCCCTTCTGTGCATGGATGTTACATTCATGCACATATTCGCAATGATAGATAGCCTCAGGGCAGCTCGTCACGCTCCATGTCACCCGTAAACTGATAGAAGGCAGGTGAAGACTAAAGAAGCTCTTCCAGGTTCTTCTCCACCATAGAGGATTGCCTACCACGTTGGTGACCCGCGTGTTCTCATTCCTTTTGCATTCACACGGATATCAGGAGCAAGAAGAAAAGCACGTTGCTTAAATTCAATCACATTAAAATATGATGTCTTCGGTGACGAGATAAGCAGCACAAATTTGTTTTCACGAGAGATTTAGAGTCTGCCAAAAGACTTCTCATGTTCACGTGACACTGGTCGTGTTGTAGAAATTGAAAATCGCTGAAGCACTCAGTTTAACATCAGAACGCGCTGCAATATTGACAAATGTCCCGAAGTGAAGACAGAAATGCACAGCCGGTGTTGAATTGGATCCACTTTGTCATAAAAAAGGTGGGAAAGGTAGAGCTTTCTGGCATCATGCTCCAGATTTGAAGACGGCGACGGCTGACAGGCGACGCCCGGCCTTCCCGGAAATCGTCCCGCGCTACGCACCATGCCAAGAGTTCCGGGACTTCTCGTAGGATGAGGCGCATCTCTCATGCATGCACCATCGAAATGTGCCGTTGCCAAAAGATGATTGGGGTACCAAGTGTAGAACCTTAAATCTGGATTACACATTCGCGGCTGCATAGAGTACACGCATTTTGGGCAACGAGGTGCATGTGGCGCGTTGTTGCGGGCAATAGATATTCGCGTTGCATGGGATTGTTTGCAATAATACATAAATGAGCGAAACATGCAGCTTATGTTTTTCAGGAACATATTGGTAAAAATGATAGAGCCCAGGTTTGAAAATCCACCAAGGTGCACTACCACGGCCGCTCCGCAAAAAAGGTTCCTACCACGTGGTCACAACAAGGTTTGCTCCTTTACTACAGGCTCAGCACTTTGCGAGTGACCTTAAATTTACATGGACTAGTTCTGCGACACAGAGGTAGTTTAAAATTCACCTTCTTTCCAGTTAAAAATGTTCCTCACCCCAATTTTTACATAAGCTAAAACACATATTTTCAGCTTTAAGCAAATACCGCGGAAGTAAACAATCCAACTATTGGTAATATGCTGCTACTGCTAGCTTTAGGCCGGCCTGCTCCTCTTGGCTCCTGCCTCTGCTTGACAAGGACCCACTGCTCGTCTCGCATTGTCCGTCTCGCACCGGACCTGCTGCCTCACACGAGGCGATGATTCTCTTCATCGATTATAGCTGCCTCACTCGCTCACCCCTGACGAATGGAGATGCCTCTTTTATTTCAGGCCTAAAAGGGGTCTGTGGACATATTCTTAGTCGTTTTGTCGGAAAAAGCGGGTCACCCACAAATTGGACGCGCCGCGAGTGGTTAAGTCGTCCGCTTGCCATAACAGTCAGTGTAACACGCTGTCGCCCGCGTCGGGAGACGGGCTATCACACTCGAGACGTCGCATTGCCAAAATCCTCGATGCAATCTACCCTCGGCTCAAACCCGGCGCGAACAGCTGGTGGCGCGAGGGGGCGAGAGCGCGCTCCGGCAGTTACGGCAGGCAGGCGGCGCCACTTGCGGCAGCGACGGTGATCTGAGAGTACTCAGTGAGTTAAATGCGTCGGTGCGCCGGACGGTGGACTGCTGTGTGTAGCCGATCCTAAGGCTAGTGACGACAGACACACATATATACAGACAGGCAGACGGGATGAAATCCTGAACACAAACTTTACACTGAAGGCTTCGGCTTGCAGCTGGTGACGCCAGCACAAGAAATGCTGGTGTAATTCTAATGTAAATGGAGCGTTGTGGCATTCCGCTGGACCTATTCTGAACGAGAGGCTTGCGGAAACCGCAAATGGCCAACAAAATAAAGTGATGCCACACGAATGAAAACATGCCGAACCTTTTCTACAATGCAATCAATAACTTTTTCCGCGAAACCTGTCCCATTGGCTTCGTCGGATCGCTGTTTGTCAAGGAAACGGGGAGAAGAACATAAAGTGAAAGAAAGTCACCAGGAGACGTCAGTGAAAGAAAGCCACATAGAGACGTCTCGCCGTCGATAATGGCGGACCGACGCCACTGCCGCACTTTCAGCGAGCTGCTCTTGCCGAGTGTGTATCAAACGCGGCAGCCTACCTCCCAGCCCCACTCGCACCGCCTCTCATGCACGTCAATACTGGAGAAGGTTTGGAGAGGATCAACCGCGAGCCCCGGTCGAAGAGAGTCGGGCTGCCCGCTCTTCAGCCACGTACTGCGCAGCACGCGTCAACCCCGGCTACACTACCTCGAAGGATAAACACTTACGCCTGAGTGGTGGGGTTTATACGAGGGCAGGAGAGCACTGGACGGTGCCTTTCGCGCAATTCTAGGTCAGTCTTATTGGACACGCACGTCAATAGTGCTCTGGGTGTAATCGCAATGGCGTTATGCGCAGCGTGGACAGACTCAGACTCAGGTGGTGTGAGATACAAACAGGGCACCAAAAATGGGAGGTAAAACCACATCATCCGTTGTCAAACAAGGCAATCAGCCGCCTCCGGACTTTCTCGTCTCACCACCAAACCATTTCGTCTGGAAACTAGGCGGCTGTGCTAGGGGAGCGCAGTGGAGTGGCGTAACCATGGTTTCCAAAAACACCTACATCTCCGGTAGAAAGTGGCCTAAAGGTGCCTGCTGCACCACGAAATTACATCGCTGCACCGGAAAACTTTGCTTCTGATGCTTTCCACAGATTGATTCTCCCTCAGACCATCGCCCTGGTTTCTATATTGTAACTCGGTGCTGACCGGGCATGGGCCGCACTGCATGTGTTAATTTTCAAACAACAACGCTGGCTAAACAATTACGAATAAATCATTAACGTTAATTTGACATTTGGTGACAGCTTTTTAGTACCCTTCGTTGCTAAGGAATTTGTGGATCGATCCAGGATTGATTTGCGGGACGTAGTTGATAAAATGTGATATTGGTATCGAAGGCATGTTTCCGTTCATGGCCTTCCAGAAGCATGCAGTGACAGAATGCCTCCTTCTACTACAGGCTAATGACTGATGTTTGCACAGCTTCAGTTTGTTCAACATGAGATATCATGCCGCAGAGAAAAACCCAAGCTTTAGAGGAATGCTGTACTGCGAAGAGGAGATGTAGAAGATGTGGAAGGGGGTGATGGCTCGACGAATCAACCTTGTTTTCGTTGCCGAAATTAGAGGAGGTTTGCTTGACGACAGCTCTTGGCTTGTAGGCCGCCATGTATAGGATGGCAAACGCAAATCTTGTGTACCTCCAGACGCAGGGGTAATGTGGCGACTACCAGGTAACCTACAGGGGTAGCCATGTGTCTTACCTGCTGCCAAGCCCGCCTAATTTTGGACACTGGCTCATAAATATTGGTTTCTGTCAGTTTACAGACGGAGACGGAGGTTACGTACGTTGGGGATAGCTGATGAACGCATGTGGATGTCCATCCAACACGACCAATCAAAGTCACCCGACCCTCTGGGATTTAAACCAAATGTTGCCTATGCAGCTTTCATTATGTCTGAACACTATTTTGAGATCACTAGAGTGATTTGAGCCACCGTTTAGAGCCGCAGATGTTTTCCTCTGTTTCAAGTTAACAAAATGCAATTTTTAGTTTATTTTAGTTGCGAAAATGATTATCACAGATCCAAAATTCAACAATGAAGGCGATGAAATGTAAACACGCATTTATTTACGTGCCAGTAAACATTAAATTTATCAGGAATAAATGCATAAGCTTATTGTTAAGCGTTCCAAAAATCAATTTGTGCAAACGTTATCATTCATACTTTTTACTAGCCAGGGTTTTTGGATCTACCAACATTCTTTCCACGTTACATTCCATGAAAACGCAGCGGGTAATGTCACGCCGACCATCCAGCAAGCACTGCATCAGTACTTCCGAGGGCAGCGGTCTGCCGCCACTGTTCAGCGCCCCACGTCCCTGAAGTCGGGGACGTGGGAAGTCGGGGAAGTCGACTCCTAAGACTGCGAGCGCGACGGCTTAGATACATATTTTTTGCAATCTGTTTCACGTTTTGATTTGGGACAGGGATGGACGCAATCGTTTGTGCTGAGTTTTTCACTTGTTTACCACATTTTGATCTACTATATTAAACACCTGAAAGTTTTGCCTTTTTTAGGTAAAAGGCCCGGTAGATAAAACACTAAGATGACATTATATTTCCCAGCCAGAGGCTAAAGGGTCATTTTCGTTGCAGCGCAAGGTTTCTGCTGGCTGCACGCTGGCGACACTTGTGCGGGGGTTGCCCCGTCTATACGAAGCCCTTTGAGGTATCAAGCTTACATCGATGGGGATGTACTGTACCACTTTTACGCTATGAAGATCCACCAACCAGACGAGCCATCTCCTTGCTGCCCGCAGTCAGTTTATCTATTGGTCAACACCGTCCCACACCCCATGCCAGAACCGTGAGATCATCAGCGCCACGTGCCGGCCACCACGGAGCCCCCGTATCGACAGCTCCCTTCACTGCGACCAAGGTTCAAGTGAGGTGTCATGACGAAGGTCATGCGTGACACCCAGAGCTGCCAGACCCACGAATTCGCCAGGCTGGCGACTTGTTTCCATCGAGGAACAAAAAGAACTTGCCCGGTGACGATTCGCGGAGAAACTCGTGACAGGCCCCGCTGAAGTCTATGCAGAAAACGACAAAATTCCCATTGTGGGACGTGGTAGCTCATGCCCTGATGAGGAGGTTCCATGAAGTATTTAAGCGGCCTCTTGCTGGCTCGGGGAGGTACACTTCATGAATTAGACGGCCCCTGTTCCAATTGTAAGGTAACTGCTATAAACGTCAGAAGCTGCCTTTGCGCATCAGAAGGCCGCCTGTTCTAGATCATGATGTCTATTTGAGATAATGGAGCCTCTGCTTTGAATTTGTGTCTCTCTTGGGAACTGAAAGACCCCGTTCGTGATTAGGGAGCCCGGCCTCTCTATGCATCAAAGGCCTTTGTAATGGAAAAGAGGACTTGTTTCGTGGTATGAAGGTCGTGTGCATGAGCTGGGAGACCTTCAAACAATTAAGAAGTTCTGTTCTGAATTTTTGTTCCGAGTTCGTTGGCAGTTATGCATTAAATGGTGATACATTTAAAACGACAATTTGATAAAAGGGAGCACGTAGCCCGATGCTCCCCTCCCGCTCCCATTTGCTCCTGAATCCGGAGCTGTGTAGACTTCCCTGTAAGCAGGTACCTTTTGGTTCAGAATGCTCCGTGCTTTAGCTGTTTACTACTTCTAGACAGCAACATCCATGTTAAATTTATAGCACGCTCGTGCAGTCACAAGAGGGGCATCAGCTTCCAAATGACGAGGCGTGATTGCCGAATAGTACACGTTTTCGGCTTCTACGTGTGGGGCCTGGATTCAAACCTCGGTTACGCCATGTCCCTGAGCGTTAATATG